>NW_024387375.1:1200000-1622500 GCF_900408965.1 Simochromis diagramma
TAGGGCTTTCAGGATAAGAGTCAAAGGACAAAAAGCCAAGCGTGTGCAACGGTTCTCTGACTGACCTGTTGTTACACTCCTTAAGAGAGGAGGGGAAAGAAGAGAAGTAGTACGGTGAAAATTTACTGATCTCTATTTAGTTTTCACTGATGCGAGCTTTGTGAATAATGATGATTATCAAAGGTTGTAATGGTAGTAATCTCATTTTAGATGATTTAAGCGTACAATATATCACGCAGCGTTTACTTAAGTGCTTTAGAGGCAACTGATCCTCGTATTTACCTTTGTGTTGGCAGAATGCAGTGTCAGAGAGGACATGAAGGGTCATGGCTCTCCGGTTTTTATTGCTTCTCATGTTTATGTTTAAAGGAGTCTTTTTTCAACTGATACTGACACCCACTGGCTACGTTATTACGTACAGCTTGCTACACTAAATGGATCAAATTCCTTGGCCAACTACACATTACACCTACAGGAGCTTTTTAAAGTTTTTGTGCTGACGTTAATGCCAGAGCAGGTTTGGAACTCGGCAGTTACTGAGTCAAAAGTTAAAATAGAAAAAGTCATTAATAGAAATCATAACGCCAAAGATGTCTTTTACCCCGTCGAGTCAATTACCAGCCAAACTGGGAAACATACAAGTATGACAGTGTGGTGGCGGGAATATAGTTACGTAGGTTTTTCTTGATAACCATAATGAGAAATGATCCAGAGCCACATTCTTTGAATTAAGAACATATTTTAAAATGGTATGTAAAAATCTGTGACTTGTTGAACTCGGGTCTGCCATAAGTTGTAGAATGACTGATGCTCCACCGCCTGTCACTCTAATGTCATAACGCAGACTTTTCGTCCCTTTTAAAAGTGGAAAATAGCGCTCAATAATTTGGATTAAAATAAACGTAACTGTGGTTTTTCTGACTGATTTAAATTTACAATTTAATCTTTTAAAGTCAAACCCAGTTTAATCCTCAGTTCAACAGCTTTACATGAGATGGCGCATACCACGAGATAACATAAAAAGATGGTGATAATCACTTAAACTTTAACTTAACATTAGGTTGGGTTAAAGTTAACCAGAAAACTTTAATACCATTTTAACTCTTTGGTCAGCCTGGCAGTTAGCTTAGCTTAGCCTAGCCTAGCTTAGCTTCCGCCTGCTTTAAATATATGGTTAATGCTCTAATTACAGTGGATACTTTAATCATAGTGGACAGTATTATTTCTGTGTACATGGGCCACAATCAGTATGTAGAGGTTTCTCATGTGATATCATGTGGAATTTGTTCGAGAACTAGTTAGGAAAAACCAGAAACCTCGCTAAGTGAAAGTGATAGCAAAGCGCACACTGCATCAAAATCCTTCTTTTCATTGTTTTGGTCACTATCAGATTGTTGTGGTTGCCTGATTATCAGAAACAGAAAACATAGACCTTAAGTAAAAGCCCTGCAGCGCTGTAGCCAACAAAAAGTGCAGCATTTCCTTTTAAGGTACCTAGTCTCTGTTTCTGGTTTTCATCATACTTTTCAAAGTTTCACTCAGAGTAGAGGATGCAGTTATTGTTGGCTACCAAAGCAATTGCAAAAAGGTTTTCCTGATCCAGTGGGGGCAGTTTGACCAGTTTGGTTGCCAGATTGTGACAGACTGGTTTCTAGGCCTGTGTTAATGTTTACTTTCACCTGAATATTTCCACATTCACTCAAACTAAATTTAGTCCAGTGGGAAACAATGCTGCATGTTCTCAGCTGCCACCTTTCTAATGTGAGTGGGCCGCTGCTTCTGCTACGACCTCAAGGTGATACTGTAAAAACAGTCTTCAGTTTTGCATGTGTGTGTGTATATTTGTGTGTGTGCATGACTACACACGTGTCTGTTTTTGCATGTGAGAGTAAAACGACTTTGCTGTGAGAACCAGAGGGAGGTTGTGGGAGTTGGGAGCCATGTGTGCGAGGAGAATCAATTTAAACACAATCAAAAGTTAAGAGGGATTAAAGCTACTGTGATGAGATAGCACACTCAAAATGGTTTAAAATAGCTGCAGAGATTACACTAATGTAATCCAATTTAAAGGAGCCTTCCCCAAATATTTATTATTGAAGCACCATCTGCTTGAAGCCTGTAGGGTCAGTCCAGTATGCAGTTTTACACCAACAAGGCTATTTTGTTGTCCTACATTCCTGCTGGTCCTGTCTGTCAAAAGACAAAATCAGAGAATAACCCATTTTTTTCTGGCTCCGCTTTAATCTTTGTTCATGTTTGTCCTTGTTTGACTTAAAAAAAAAAAATCTGGAAAATCACTTTGCAATGGCTTTCTCACTTGCTGAACTCCTCGATAAAAGTAAAGCTCAGGGTCATTGAGATCTGTTAATCAGCCAGTGTGATGAAAGATTGTAATGAGCAAAATGAGTCTGGTGTTTTTAATTATTTATGTTCAGACCAGCTGTGAGTGCAAACATATGATCTCCATTTTAATTAAACATGTGGCGTAAAATATATCACGCTATACATTATGGGAAATGATGGAAATTTGTCAGCTGCCACTGATTTTTTTCATGTGGCTTTTGATTAAGATACTTGTGTTTGTTTATTCCCCAAAACATGATTTTTAAGCAGGTTTCCAGAAGATTTTGCTTGGTATATTATTAGTATAATATATGTACAGTAACATAAAACTGCATACATAAAAATGAAAGACTCATTTTAATCTTGTTTTCTCTTTTCAGGTAGTATCAGGTATAAAAGGAGTTGTTATTATGTAATTTTCTGTTTCTGAGAAACACCTGTGGTTATATCACCTCCACTATGGCAAATCTGAGTAACACACACAAACAGTCTTTGAGATGTTTAGTCAACTGGCTTTTGGTGTCTTACAGTTGTCCTTTTCAGCTGAGTGTATAGAGAAGTTCTACTGACTAAGATCTTGTTGACTCTTCACTGTGGGTATAAATAAAATAGGAATATGACTCTTGAAGACTTTCCAAACATGCTGTTGGACCTTCTGGATTAAATTCTGAAAATTACTGAAAGTCACTTCACAGATTTCAAACTAACCATATTACAGCCGCTCCTTTTCAGATAATCATTTGTGGGAGAATGATGGCAATATGTATCACATAATATAATAAGAAATTATAATGAAATTTGGACACTTCCCTTAGATTACTGTATACACTCACTAGACACTTATTACTATGCCTTACTAGTATCAGGCTGGGCCCCTTTTGCCTTATAATTCTCCATAGAGCTGTGTGGTGTGAATAAGGCACGGCGGGACCACAGGTTGTTGCTTTGAGCCATTTTTATTTGCGCCAGCTGCAGCTCACAGGCTGGCAGCCGCACATCACACCACAACACAATCCTCCACCAACCCATGAGTCCCCATGTTTTAACAGGCGGGCGTGATTGCGGATGCCGTGCAGGTGCGTCCGCACGGCACCACCGACCACGCCTCACCACAAGCAGATTCAACCATGTGCGGGAGACATTCCTCAGATTTTGGTCCATATTGACATGACAGCATCACACAGTTACTGCAGATCTCCTGTTCCCAAAGTAACTCTATTGGATTGAGATCTGGTGACTGTGGAGGCCGTTTGAGTACAGTGAACTCATTATCATGTTCAGTACACCACTTGGAGATGATTTGAGCTTTGTGACATACTATGTTATCTTGCTGGAAGCAGCCATCAGAAGATGAATAGGTATGCTGTGGTGTTTAAAAAATGCCCAGTTGATATGACGGGGCCATAACTGTACCAATAAAGCATCCCTAACATCCTCTTTTGCCACACTAGTCATCTGCATGCCTTCTATTGGATTCAATCCAGTCAATCTTTGGATGGACCGAAGTGGCCTTCGTCTTTTCCTCCTGCCTGGCAGCTCCGTCTTCAACATCCTTTGTCTCATAAATCCATTATTTCTCCTCTGCACATGTCCAAACTTTCTCACCCTTGCCTCTGTAACTTGTCTCCCAACTGCTCAACTTGAGCCGTCCTTCTGATGTACTCATTTTTAGTCCTGTCCATGCCGATCATTCCCAGTGGAAATCTTAACATCTTCAACTCTTCCATCTCCAGCTCAGCCTCCTGTTTTTTCCTTTTTTTTTTTTTATCACCGCCGTATCTAAACCATACATCACAGCAGGTCTCACTACTATCTTGTAAACCTTCCCTTTCATTCCTGGTTCTCTCAGTCTGTCACAAATCACTCCTGACATTCATCTCCACCCACACCTCTCTGCCTGCACTCTCTTCTTCACCTCTCTTATACGCTTGTCTCTCACTTAGGATGCTTGACCCCAGGTCTTTAAAATCATCCACCTTCTTTGCCTTCTACTTCTCCCAATTTCATTTATTCACCTGCCTCCTCTTCATTTACATACATGAAGTGCTCGCAGATTCAGCACCATATGACCTTCCATTTTCTGTTTTGTGTTGCTTCAGGGCATTTTCAGTGGTTTTATGGTTTTAATGAATGTAAATGAAGGAAACAACAGATTAAACTAAATATGTAAGAAGGTCAGTGGTTCTGACTGACTCCTCCAGTTTTCTATAGATAAGAGTTGTACACATTAAATAGGTGGTTTAAAAATGTGCTTGTGTGAGTTGGTGAATGTAACCTACAGCATAAAAGCTCGTTGAATGGTTAATAACATTGGAATAGTGATTAAAAAATGTCATGAAAATGTGAGATTGTGTTTACCGTCTAATTAAAATTCAAATATATTGTTTGTTAGGTCATTTTACAGCTAAAGCCCCACTCTGCTGTTTTGATTATGAAAAAAGGGGGGGAAGAGGTGGAAATCAAGAGTTAATATCAGCCTCACCTAAACCTTTAGCTCCAGAGAGAGACTCACATGAGGGAAAGACATGGGTGGAAGCAGAGATTACTCGGAGAGATAGAGTAAGGCTGGTTAAAGAGGATCAGTTTATCTTCACACAGGCCTACATGGCTACCTGAGGGCTTGGAGGTGGAAGGCGGGGGGGGGGCGACTTTTAATCCTTCACTTGATCATAACACAGCAAAACTAGGTTTGGATGCCCTGTTAGACATGCTAATTACACATATCTGAGTAAGTGAGGCACTAGTTTGTGTATTTTTAGACACTTGCCGAGGCTGCTTTTTCAACATTTCATTTTTATATAAGTCTGTGATTACTTACTTACTGCGTTGCATCTGTTTACAGTTATTTATTCATCTGCTGGGACTTAAATTTAGCTGCTCTGGCGAAATGATGGTTTCCACTGGGGTTTTATCTACCATCAGAGGATCTCTGGTTTCATATGAAAGTGCTTCCCCCTATGGACGACTGTCGGTACTACAGGAAACACATTTGGTCTAATTGTGCTCCAGCTCCAGCATGCGTGATATGGTTGACTGGGCTTGTTGTTCTATTCTGTTTTGTTAGTACAGTTTCGTTGCCATCTGAAATGCTTTTGCAGCTGAGAATCCACCAAGATGCCCCTCAGGAAAAATAATAATATTATATTTTTTTTTTTAAATGTTGTTTATTCATAAAGGAAAGAATCCTATTAGCAGAATGGCTAATAGGATCCTAGGCTAGGCTGAACAATAGCCTTTAGGAAAATATAATTAGGGCAAGGTTAGCTGAGGCTACCTAGTCTCATTTCCTCCAGTATCCTCTTTTATTAGTAGCTTTTCCAGATTTTTTACCTCTGGTGAGGGATTTAAGTTGATTTATATCCATATCCACATGTTGAACAGCCTTTGTATCTGAGTCTACTGACATACACATACAGACAAACACACACACACACACATACGTACATACACACACACAGACTCATCCCAGATGGAGACAGGCACGGATTAGTGAAGATTTTACTTCATTTAATAAACAATTGAATGACACAGTTCTGAGGATAAACCTGCTCAAAGAAGCACAAGAATAGTCTGGACTTAGAAGACTACAGGTTATTATCGTGCTTCATCACAAAATCTCCGTGTATCATTCAGAAATGCTGTTTGCATGCACTGCTTCTGCAAGCTCTCTGCAGCAATTCACAGCAAAAAGCGACCTGCAGAAAAAAGCTGGTCCTCTCTAATTGGGCCTTTTGTACACGCTGTATTTTGATCAGCATACACTGAGCATGTGACCATTTAGAGAAGTCGGAGATACGCCACACAGCTGCATCACAAACAAGACCATTTATGCAATAATATTACACAATTGTTGCAGCACGTACATATTGCTTTATTGATGGGCATGACAGTAAAGACGATAGCTGGTGGAAATGAAATCAGAGAGCTAACAGGATTTGCGAGGGAAAAATCTGTGTTTCAGATCTGAAAACAGATGATTTCGCTGTACCCTGGGCTGCTGTACATTACCAATCAAAAACAGGCTGATCTGACGGCTGATGTGGGCATGGTGGTGGTGATGATGATGGCGATAAAGATATTAATCTCATGCACACATGCCCAATAGATGGCTTTACTCCTCAACATGGCTGGCACGAGCAAATGAGGAACAAAGAGGAAGAATGTTTTCCTTTCGTTTACATGTCACAGTATAAATCACAGCTTTTGACATCTTTACATGTGTTGATGAAAAATAAAAGCAGGGTAGATCTCCCCTCAGTTGGTGACGCCCCTTTTATCTACAACCAACACTGTGTCCGCATTTTAGCATTCAATATTTATGCGATTAGATGCCAACAGATGATGAGCTTCAGTGTGAGTATGAATGAGCAGCTCTGCTACATCTACTAATTGTAAGCGTGCCTCTGTAGGATTGATACATTTAAGGGTCTTATTAGTTTCAGTACAGCCTACTGAAAGGTCAAGGTTCACCAGTGTATTTGCACATTCACCCAAAGGGAGATCAAACTGCACTGCCCCTCATGTGCACCACGTGATCGCAATCCAAAAAATCCACCCGACATAAGAGGTGTTAGGGTTGGATGCAGGAGTCAAGTTGCTTTCTGCCTTGAAAAATTTTTTTTTTTCTTCTATCAAATGTTTCTGATTGCATCATTTGCAAACAGGTTCAGCTGAGGTCACCCTGACCCCGTAACCACCCCACAGTTTTGTAATTGAAAAGCCTACATGTTGCTGTGATGATCGTGACCCTGGTATTGGTGGGAGAAATGACCGTGTGTTACATCATATCTGTGTACAGCTGAGCTCTTTTGCTCACATGAGGTGAGAGGATTGAGTCTGAGATTGTTGAGGGATTAGTCAGAAGGACTTACCAGATTCAGAGATTGAGAAATTAAGGGATAGGAGCACCACACTTGCGGGGTCACATTGTCCCAGGAGGAATAAGAAAGCACTGAGTCACTGCAGGAAAAAGTGCATGTGAGAAAAAAAAAACAAAACAAGTTCTGTTTCATTTTTTGGTGCTTTATACATGCACACACACTTTCCTCCTTTTCATCTGTGCCCACACCACCACCCTCTGCCTAATTCTCCTGCCCCTGCATGGCTTCACTGTGGGAGAGAAGGAAGGCGTGTCTGCATGAACAGATGTGGGGATCTCAGCTGGATGTCTATGGATCATAACGCTGCCTCCCATTCCTCTCTGCTACGCCCTGCCATCCATTTGAGCACAGGAGGGACACTTTTCACTGTTTCACTTGCAGCATTTAAAGGATATAGCAGCAGTGGGTCTTTTTCACGTCCTTGGCTTTAGTTTTTAAAGCAAGCTCCAAACTGGAGACTCAGACGGAGACCAGCTGCTGGGATCAGTTGATCCAGCTTCAGGTGTCTGGTTCGGGTGACTGGGCACCCTGTGAGTTCAAAAAGATCTCTTTTGTGTTATTGTTTCCCACAACCTGTCTTCATATCACCATGACTGCTTCATTATCATCATTCCACCTCCGTCGTTTCGTCTTTGGTTTCTTTTCTATGTGCAAATGTATTTAAGAGTTTAAGAGGAAGCATTTTCCAACCACATCAGCTTCATCCGAATGTTAACAGTAGCGAGATAGTGGAAACTTGTAAATATGACTTTTGGTTGATGATTTTAAGAAAGTACATGAAATTAGTTTGAGATAAACCAAAATTCTACTTTCTTTACTTTCTTTTAATTTGCATCTTAACAATGAAACATTGCTGGTGGGTGGTGTGTGTGTGTGTGGGGGGGGGGGGGGGGGGGGGGGGGTCAAACGAGTGAAAAGAAAAGCGTTAATATCCTCCAATAAAAATAAAGAGTTACAATTTTCATGTATTGATACGAAGGGTTAAGTTTGTTTTTCTCGTTCACCATTTGCTCGTTTCCCATGCAGAACAGTAGAGACTTAATCTACTGTAGTGTAAATCTTTTATGAAGACTAAATTTGAGAAATTAGAGGCTGGGTGTGTGGTGATTTAGATCTTTGTTGATTTGGCAGCACTAATGTCCGCTTGTTTTGCCATAGATAATAACTTAAGAGATACTGATTTAAATTAAAATTGTCAAGAGTGCTCAGATCAGAGAAACTAGAGTAGTAATCTCCACCTTCTGCAATGTTATCATTGAGTTTTTACTACATATGAAGATGTTACAATGAAGCCATTAAGTCATTTGATGATTTTAGTTATTGTTTTTGTGCTGTTCAAAAGTTTTTATGCCGCGAATTTTGGTTCATCCAGTTTAAAGAACGATGAGCGTACGCCACTTATGCCACCGTTTACTAGTCCTCCTGTTCTAGTCGTGGCCAGATTTTAGTGAAACTTACTTAAAAATACACAAGTTGTGTTCAAGGTCAACTCACATTTGTCATATGACGGGCAAAAACCTGGGAATTGTGAAGGATCATGAGATGGATGAGCTGCTACGTCTCTGATGTTCTGGTTTCCTGAGTAGTTCTTTTCATATTGCAGATCAAAACGATTGCTGCGAAAAAAGATGGTTAAAATCACTCAACTAATATCTCTTACATGGCCATGACGATGGCAGACATTTACAGAACAAAAACAAAAGAAAACGGATTATTGATATTCAGACAACTTAAAATAGAATCAGGGTGATTTTTATACCAAAGTATTATTAAAAATGATTGCTTCAGCTTCTTATATCAGTGAAAGTCAGTGCTGCTTCTCTCTCCTTAATATTATTATGTGAATATCTTTGATATCTTCCATGACTGCAAAATAATGATCTCTTGTTGGAGCCCTGCAAAAAATGGATTCAATCTAATCCCCAGAAATAAGTCGAATAAAACAAACGCAAAAGTTAAACTGACTTATTGTGTTGCCATAGCAACCTGGCTTTCTGCAAAAAGCAGTCAAGACTGCTGTTCAGCTGCTCCGTCGAGGTCATGATAAGAAGTGCTTTTTAAACCCTTGTTATCACTGTTTTGGTTCCAGGTGACACAACGAAGGTGGAGTTCCCCAGAAAAGAGATGGAGGTGGTACAAGGCCAGATGGTGGTGTTACAAGCGTGGTACAGCCCCAGCGCAGACATTTCCAAAAACTCTGTCATTTGGTACTTCTCTGGGAACGAGTCCAAGCAGGTGAGAAGGGAACAGCCGAAGCAGTGTAACGTTGTGCTGAATAGCTGCTCTGACCTCTGGTGCAAAGACAATCGAGAGCCTCTTTAAAGGGATTAGAGTAAAGTACGGTTTGCTGGTTGGTTCTCTGGCAAGCGCTACAGAAGCTTTACATCTAATGCAAAAACTATTAGAGCTCAAACAACGAACTGAACTACTTTGCGTAGATTATTTTCTATCATATAATATCAGTTTAAAGACTGTATTTAAAGCTGTGTTTAGATCTTCTTATTGTTTAATTTAAGCAAGAGGAAGAGAGTAATGTTGCATTGCATGACAATGTTACATTCTGACTCACCCATAGAGATTTGTAAAACATGTTGATATGTAGAGATTAGGATTTTTTCTAAAGCCACTGCCTAATTCATAGTGGAAGGAAGAAGGGGAGGGCGTTAGGAAGGACAATATGCCTCTAATGACACTTGAGCCCTACATTGTGCTGTACCTCTCTTACGTAGCACACGCTGCTAGTGAACTTGCACATGCCTGCACATGCACTATGTTTGTGTGTGTTTATATGATTAATATTATCTAAACAGTTTCCGATGCCTGTGAGATTATCTCAAACAGAAAATCAGGCTAAAATTCAACATCCACCATCTGTACATGCCAGGATTATCTTTATGAAGGACATGGTAATCTGCACATCTTAATATCAGGCAGAATTCAAAAAAATTTTCATTTGAATGAAATAATCCATATCGATGTAGTGATGTCTGTGTTTCTGTGGACGTGTTCTCTCCGTGCAGGTGATAAACTTTAGCTCAGGTGAGGTCGGACACGGTCAGAACGAGTTCACAAAAAGAGTGGGCTTCAGTGTGGCCATGCCCTCGGCCAACCTCTCCATCTACATCAATAACACCCAGGAATCCGACTCTGGTCGCTACACGTGTATTGTCATCATCCCCGGAGCTCCTGGCATTTCTGGGGAGATGAGCCTTAATGTCAAAGGTAATGGTCCGCAGCGTCAGAGGAATTTCAAAGGTTAGATGTAATCAGAAAGTCTGCAGTGCAGCTCACACACTTCCTCGGATTTGGAAGTTCAGGCGAAGTAAATGCTAAGCATATTTTAAAGGATTTAGGATTAGACCAGTCTGTCAAAAAGCATATATTTATATGAGAAAGCACTGTCCACATAAAACTCATCTGCTGTTTAGGGATTCTCTGGGCTCTCAGGTTGTTATGTCATCCTCCAGCAGCAGATTGAAACTTACTTTTTTTTGCGGCGTGGCTACTGCCCTGAGACATTTCCACATCGCTGGCGCTGCATTACAACTACCATAGAAGTTCACTAAATGGGGCTGCTGGTGTAGCTTCTTATCGCACATGTTTTAAATCACTAACATTATCTGTCCCTCTGCCCAGTCCCTCCTTCTCCCCCAGTGTGCACCATGACAGGGAACCCAGTGGTGAAGGGCAATGTGACTCTGAGCTGTAAGTCCAGTCATGGAAAGCCTGTCCCTCAGTACAAATGGACCAAGGCAGCACCCATGTCTGAGGTCTTCTTCTCTCCAATGCAGAGTAAGTATTTTCCCAGCACGCAATGCCTAAACTTAAATGACTCGTGCCCGCCCCTGCCTGCAAAAACAACTCTCCACCCACTCCATATTTGCTCACTTGATGTCATGTTCATCCTTTCAGGTTATGTTTGCCCAGGTTTTGCATCAGCACTGAAAAAAAAGTCCCCATCGAGCAGTGTGCTCTGGTGATTATACAAAGACTGTAAGGACCTGTTTCACAGGCGTCATACTGTGGCAGGAAAAAGCACACCGATCATTTCAGGTTCCTGCTGTTGTTGCTAGTTTGCTGTGGTGTTTCACTGATGCAACTGATGGAACAGAGCCATCCTTAAAGAAGCTGGTTTCACTTTGGCTTTACCTCAGCGACATGGGTTCAGAATGTCTCCCATTAAAGATGAATGTCTCAGAGGTAAACATGGTAATACCTGAGCAAAAGTGTTTTTATTTCTATTATTCATTAACTTAGTGTTTCACAACAGGAAGAGTTATTCAAACTAATTTCCAGAAAGAGTTATCATACTGAGAATACAATAGGATAGCGGAAACTCTTCCAGTATGTTGGACCAGGTCACTTTCCATATTCCGCTTAATTTTCTGACTGTAAATCTCTATATGCGTTTTCATGCTGTGTCAAAAATGAAAGACCAGAGGAATTCATAGCCTTATAGAAACTGTGCAGCAGTCAAAGACAAGAAGGGAAGAGCAAGTGCTTTGATGCCCTTTCCCCAGTATTTTGCCTCTCAGGCATCACACCAAGGTGTTTGGGTTGTTTGAAGCCTGAGAACAGGAGGACAGGAACTAAACAAGACCAAAGAAAAATAGCCTCTGCTTGGGTTTAATGTTATCCTGAGACTTTCAAAATAATATCATTATTAATCATAATCAATAAGTCAGCTATTTAACAAAAACTTTGAATTAACTGTTGAGGAATTACAGATATTTTTTATAGTCTCCCATTTTCAGAGGATCAGATGCTGTGTTTCCTCCCCTGCTCTTCTAAGCCGTTACTGCTGCCACCTTCAGTTGTTGCTTGTTTGCACCTCTCAGCCTCACATTTATTTTCTATACCCAATTTCGTTGCCTTGAGATACTCTTGGGATGCTTTTGCAGTTTGCTTTTGGTCATCATCCATTTGCACTTTACTGCCTGATCAGTTTTGCAGCATTTGGCTGAATTTGAGCAGAGAGTGTAGCAGCAGTCACATCATCAAAAAACAATAGTGACCCAGTTCCACTGTCCACCTTACATGCCCACGATATAACATTGTCTCCACCATGTTTGACAGATCATGTGGCGTGCTTTGGATCATGAACTGTTTCTCGCCTTTTCCATATTTTTATTTTCCTGTCATTCTGGTACAAGTTAATCTTGGTTTGATCTGATCAAAGAGGGTTTTTTTTTTCTGTTTTCAGCCATGGAAATAATTCTGTCATCATCCACTTTAGTTGTTTTTTATAGTCTACGGGCCTTTTGGTGTTGGTGAGCTGATCAATTTGTTTCTTCTTTCTTTCTTAAGATTGTACCAGATTGTTATTTAGTCACTCCTGAAGCTTTTGCTGTCTGATGGGTTTATTCTGTTTTTTCAGCCTCTCCCACTTTTCCTGAAATCTCTTCGGGCCTCAGGTTTAAAATCACCATGAAAAGCTATAAGATATAAATTCAAGACCTTGAAACTTCACATATTACATCTGCTTTGTTTCATGAAATAACAAGAAATCAGCCATAAAACCGCTTGATGGAATTGATGGAACTATTTTAAGCCTCTGAAAATAGTAGACTATGTATAAAAATGGCTGTAATTCCTGAAGAGTTCATGCTAAATTTGTTGTGCAACCCTTTAAATTAAAGCTGAAAGTCTGCACTTCCGTCACATCTTAACCGTTTGATTTTAAATCCTCTGAAGAGGCAAAAGTACAAAAACGTTGTCTTTAATTATGGAACTAACTGTATCTTTTAAAAAAAGGGCCACCAGTTGTTATTATGGTCACATACTTAGTTAATCAAGTTTCAAAGTTTAGCAAAATCACACATTTAAAAATACCAACTAGGAAAAAAAATAACCCGCTAACAGAAATAACAGAAACCTTGCTCGTCTCAGTTTATCCACAAAAAACACATAGATGACAACTTGAATATGCAAGAACCAAATCACATAATCCTGCTGAGTTCAGAGAATTGTTTTATTGAAGTGATGAAAGTGAACTGGAACACATGGTCAAAGCCTGCCAAAAAGACCATAAGACGTGGAGATTTGGTACTCTGTTACAGAGCAAAGCATCTTAGATCATTGGAAGAAAGCTGTACTTTCTTAATGATGAGTTTTTCTGGGAAGGGGGTGACCCCAGCACTTCTAAATGTTAAAACACTGGTTCAGGAAACATGTCCCCGGATTTAAATCCCTTTTAAAATCATCAGTGAGATTTAAGCAAAACAGCTGCAGCACAAAAGGAAAGGAATATTAGTGAATTCAATATTAGTGAATATGAGAATATTAGGAGCAGAACACAAAAGACAGGAACGTTTGTCAGAAACTATCAGAAATGTATATTAATCATTATAGCAAAATGCACTGCTTGATCGTCACAGTATTGCACACAGTCCGTTAAACCTCGGGCATATCAGTCTGTCCAGTTAGGACTGATAGATCATTATGAATACATTTAGTGCAAATGAAAGAGGGTTTTACTTGTAGTGGCCACAGATTGTTGCTCTCTCCTTATCCCTCCTGATTGAGTTTGCTCTAGTTTTGTTTTGTGTTGGTGCCCTCTTCACTACTGGCCAACAGAGTTATTTGCATCTCCCATGACAGTCTATCAGTCATTACATGAGGACGTAGACAGAGCCGTAGAAGTGCATCAACCAGGAGGACTGGTATATGCTCCTTTGTGCCAGGAGGAACAGAAGGACCGCTGACAGAGCCCCACAGAATGACCTCCAATGGGCCGCGTATGTGCATGTTTCTGACCAAACTGTCAGAATCAGACTGCGTGAGGGCAGCATTAGTCCCAAATGTTCTTTAGAAGAACCTGTCCTCTGTGCATCTGCCAAAGAACAGCAGAACTGGTAGGACTTTTCTCTCAAAATATGACAATAGGTTCACACTGAGCAGATATGGATGGTGTGAAAGAGTCGGAAGACGCTGTGGCGAATATTATAATGCTTCCAACATCATCTGTGAAATGAATGGGGCACCAGTGATCGACCTGCCAGTTCTAGTGTTCGGCTGCGTGATGTCAGTCTGTGAACACATGCTGCACTAAAGGATGTCAATCCCTATCATCTATCACCTCCTGCTACTCCTCGTACAAAGGAGCAGATACCAGTAATGCAGCTCTCCTCCTTGTATCCATTTCCTAGTATCTCCTCCACACTCTTGAGGCTGTTCTGGGAGACACAGCAAAGCTTCTTTCAATGGTACACATGAATGGGGATGTGCTCTCCTGGACAAGCTGGACTACCTGTGCAACCTGAATGGACTGCAGGTACTGTCTCATGCAAAAGTAGCAGCAAGATTACTAAGAAAAAGCAAAATTGCAGAAAAATCATTCAGAGTGTATAAAGAGAGAGTAATGGTCTGTGGCTACCACATGCAAAACCATTTGTGATCCTCTCCAGCACACCTGTTGTCACTTTCATCTGAACCACAGCAGGTGAAATGGATTCACAGTGATTCATTATTCCCAACTGAACAGATTGACCCTGTCGAAGTTTAATTATTTGAAACTGTTTTGTCTTTGTTCACTACAGTATAGTGAATAAATAAATGATTCCCTTGAGTTTTATTGTTTACACCAGCAGGATAAAGGGGTTGAATAATTTTGACTGCAGCTGTAAATGTTTCAAATGGACTTCAGAGGAAGATCCTCGATCGTGGCATGACGCACAGTGTGAAATCCTCTTTGCTGAACGAGACACGTAGCATTCTCCTTTCAACGTGCTGCACAAGCGCAAGAGAGAAAACAGGAATTTCTGCATTATTTTTCACAAAGAAAAAAAAGACACCATCTGTTTCTGAGCAGTAGGACTTTGGCTGATTGATTGAGTATTGACTTAACTGTTCTGATCTCTGGCCTTCATCTCTTTAAGTCCTCAAACTCATAACATGAAAACTACTCCCTCTGATTGTGCATCCTCTCACATGCTTTCAACACTCGAGCTCCAACCCTGCGCGCATCTTTTTATGCACACTGATATATGCCAACTCTGTGACACTTGAACTTTACTCTGCCCATCACTGCTTATCCCTTTCAGCAGTCTCTCTCTCTCTCCCTCTCTGTTTTTTCCTCTCTCTCTGCTGATCCTCTCGCCGCACTTCTCATTTCCTGTTGGCCTAGGTACCTAATCTAACAAGCCCCATGTCATTACTTGATCAGCCCCTCTAAGAAGCATAAGTTGGATTTGGGACAGAGAGTGCAGCACATCTTGCTACCCCTCCCTTCAATTTCTACCATTCCCTCTCTACCTTTCATTTAAGCTCACTCTCTTTTTCATCTTTTTGTAAAAAAATAATTGAAAGAGTGGAGAGCCTGCCCCCAGACCATGCTTGTCCTTGGGTTCATGGGTAAGGGCTTTCAGTCATACGTTTTTCAGTTATTCCCCATACTCTTTCTCACCTCTACCTGCAAGAATAATTATGTTTGTAGAGTCAACATGGCACTCCTTAAGCTCTAAGAAAGCTTTAAAGGAAAAGACAAATCAACCCCATTTGTAATAATGCTTATAATAGTATTTTCAAAAATTTAAAATAAAAAGACTAGATTCAAACTCTATAAATATTAATTATAAAACCACTCAGTTGTCTTTATTTTAACCATTTGGAATTGTGAACCAGTGTTTTATGCTGTAATCTTTCCTAACTATTTCCATGACAAGCAGGGGTTAAAGTGGGCTGGAACAATCTGGAACAACACGAGTAATTAAATCTGACAGACAGGTTATTGTACAGTGGTGAACAAATCTTTTCCCCTTTCCAGATTTCCTGGTTTTTTTGGTGTGTTTGTCAAACTTAAATGTTTCAGATCATCAAAGAAATGTAAATATTATACAAATATAACGCAAGTAAACAAAAAAATGCATTTTCTAAATGAAGCTGTTTATTATTTAGGCAAAAAAATAATTATCTAAATCTACATGGCCCTGTGTGAAAAAATAAGAAATAATGTAATTGAGATCTCTTAGTCTGGTAAAGTTTATAAAGCCATTTCTAAAGCTGTGGTACTACAGTGAGAGCCATTATCTACAAATGGTGAAAACATGGAACAGTACCCTAAGAGCACAAGGACGACTCATCCAAGACTTTAAAAAGACCCCAGAGCAACATCCAAAGAACTGCAGGCCTCACTTGGCTGAGTTATGGTCAGGTGTTCATGACTCTTCAATAAGAAAGAGACTGGGCAAAAATGACCTACAAGGCCAAGTTCCAAGACGAAAACCACTGCTGAGCAAAAAGGAACATAATGGCTCAACTCAGTTTTGGGAGAAAACATCTTGATGATCCCCAAGACTTTTAGGAAGATGCTCTGTGGACTGACAAGACAAAATTTGAACATTTTGGGACATGTGTGTCCCATTACATCTAGTGTAAAAGTAACACCACATTTCAGAAAAAGCAGAAAAGGAGACTGTCGGGCCATCTGCTTCTGACCTCAAGCACACTTTGGTTCTGCAGCAGGACAATGATCCAAAAAACACCACCAGAAATGAAGCCTTCGGAGTGGCCTAGAATTCGATTGATATGCTGTGGCATGACCTTAAAAAGGTGGTTCATGCTCAAAAACTCTCCAATGTGGCTGAATTACAACAATTCTGCAAAGAGGATTCTGCCAGAATTCCTCCACAGTGCTGTAAACTCAGTTATTGCAAACGTTTGATTGCAGTTGTTGCTGCTAAGGGTGGGCCAACCAGTTATTAGGTTTAGGGGCCATTTACTTTTTCACACAGGGTCATTTTTTTCACTTAATAATAAAGGCTTTCATTTAAAAACAAGATTTTGTGTTAACTTGTGTTATCTTTGTCTAATATTTACATTTGTTTGATGATCTGAAACACTTAAGAGTGACAAACAGAAAAAAAGAGGAAAATCGGGAATGGGGCACCACTGTATATCACTATTGAATGAGTTCATTCTTCATGTGCTGCAGGCTGTGGTGGCTGCCAGGGGCAGCTTGGTGGTACTTACTCAGTAACAAGAAAAAAACTGACATCCCAAGGCCCACTTACACTTTCAACACATCCCTTTTTTTTATTGTTGCTGTGATGCGTTCATGGTGCAGAAGTATATTTGAAGTTGTGGTACTTAGCAACTGGGTAGCTACTGAAGTAAGCATAACAGAATAAGCAGGTAGTTTTAAATGCAACATTTTAATCAACTTAACAAATGTCACCAAACACACACAACTGTTTCTGTGCAGTTTTTCAAAAAGTGGACAGTTTCTGTATTTCCCAGGGGGAAAAAATGTTAATGTGTGACACTGACAGAGAAAGAAAGGGAAGGAAGATCAGAGGTTATTTTCAAAAGTAATCATTGCTCAGCGTGTGACATTTTTATGGACTAGTAAGTTAAAATTTATGTGTAATTTTCTGATTCATTTTAGAGTGCTTAAATAAAATTTTGGATCTACAGGTGATGTGTTGCTAAATTATGTTTTTGTGAAATGTCTTGCAAAAACAAATTTAAGTCATTTAAATTTTAAGAATATACTGTTCAGGCTAGTGCAGGGTACACTGGTTAGTTTATAGTAATGCAGTGTGCTTGACTGGTTACAGCTAGGGGAATGTTACCAGATTACATCAAAGGTAGCAGACATCATGGTATAAACCTTTTATACTAGCTTTATTGTATCTAGTTAGGGGGTTGGAAATCGGCCATATAGCCTGTGTAACATCTGCTTTAGATATTGTTGAATTCAGTTGGTTGCATCATCAGACAGAGCAATGAATATTAGAGTAGAAACCCAGGTCAGCAGATCACAGGTTGTACACATGGAAAAACCTACTGGAGCTTACAAAACAATGTCTTATGTGCCCTTTTTCTAAGTGATTCTTAAGACTAAGACCTGATCTTGGTGTCCCCCACCTGCCAAATCCCACTTTAACCCCTCATGACAAGGACTTTTAAACCTCCAAGCCTCATTAATATTAAGCGGAAGGGTTGACTTTGTCCTTTAAATCTTTGCAGTATGTTGTGTTAGATTTAGCTGTCATCCCATTGCAATTTTTAACTGTGTACTATAAGATTATGTTAATTTATTATTGTGTAGTTAAGCTATGATGTGGGTTAATAAATAAATATGAATATAGTCAATAATAACCCTAAATTGTATAAATTTAATATGCTTTCACATTTTATTACTTATATATGAATATTTCACGTGTGAAAAACGTGAATATGATTTTCTTGCAGATATGGATAAAACTATCTGTATCCCTTTCAGTCACTTTTTAGCTTTCATGGTTAGCGAGTTAGCACACAGAATAACTGACTTAATCCAAGAGGACCTAAATATCACACATTAAAGTTTAAACTTAAAAAAAAAAACAGCAAGCAATGTTCAAACCATATATTGAAAAAAATCTTATACAGTCATTGATTTAAAAAATAGTTAATGTTTGCTAGCTAGCTAGTAGCTAATTAGCTTTAGCTTGATGTGCTGGAAATTTGTTCAGCAGCTAGTTTGAAACAGAGTAACTGTAAAACTCAAAGGAATTGTTCAACTGTTTAAACTCATTAACTTGATATGTAAACTTTGTAACCATGCTATACAATTTGCAGTTTAGTGTGCTATAAATAAATGTTTATTAATAGCAAAATATAAAATTAGTAGGCTACAATACGAGTAACTAACAGTTTCTGCTGGTAATAGTTTTACTTATTTAGCTAAGTAAAACTATTATTATTATTACTAACATTACTGTTATTATTATTATTATTATTATTATTATTATTATTACATATTGTCTGTTCACTGTAGCTTTTTACAGCACATATGCTGTGTAAAAGTCTCAAGCCAACACTCATTTAAAAAAGAAAAAAGAATATTGCCTCCAAGAAGTCAGATGTTCTAAGTTCTCCAGGCTTTATAAAGGGTTTAATAAAATATATATATATATTTATAATTTTATAAAAAAATAATTTTGGCCACCTTTTTAGCTATTTAACACTAACCTATGACTTATTCAAGCGTAAAATAGGCACCTAAAATCTAGATTTATGGTGCAAAGATGTCAGAATAAATTATGTTATTGTAAAAACCTATTTTTTTTTTTTGCCCTATATACTGTATCTGTTTTAATATTGTTACTGCAGCCCAAAAACTCTTGAGACACTCCTCATACTAAGGATATCATTTAAACATAGGCATGAAATTAATAGATATATGATTGAATAAACAGGGAAAGGTGTCTTTTATGCTTCTGTTTTAGTTGTGCTTCTTACTTACTCGAAATGTTATCAGCTTATCGCTGTTTAGCCCTTTAGGTCAGAATTAATGTTATACCCTTTACTGACATCCAAACTAAACGTGTTTGTTTACATTGCTGCGCAAACTAATCCTGCATTGGATGGGCACATATGCCACGTGAGGTAGCTGACTGTACTATTAGCTGCAAAGTCTGCCAGTTTCCATGAGTCACATGTCATGTGTCAAGGCTTTGACAAATGCTGCTCATTGACCTTGCAGTGATGGCAGCATAACATGAGTAATGGTCCCATCTTGACATGAAGTCGCACTTACTGTAACATCAGATCCCTGCAGCTCTGTTGCCACGGGGATCTGTGATCACTGTGCAGGCTTGAAATTGCTCCAAACGAGTCAGCTGATACGCGGCTAATCTGTCACAATTAGGTTGGGGCCTTCACAGCTGTTTTTTAGGCCCAGGGATTAAATAATCACAGCAGGACAGGTGCATATCATCCTTATCCACAACTGTTTTTCTTGGGTTTATTTTGATTTCTCACGCATAATGTTAACACGCTGGTCTTAAGCTTAATAAGCATAGGCATAATTTATTTCCACTTTTGATTTCAATGTTTTTTTAAGACCTAGAGGGGCAGGATATATGTCAGCTTCTTCTTCTTCTTCTTCTGTATTTATTGAAAACACAACAGATTTAGAAATTATTACATCTGCCTACCTTAGCCCTCCTTTTAGTAGTGAAACAGGAGAGACAAAACAAAGCTCAGGCCAGCCTTTGCCCAACCAAAACTTTGGGATTAGAGCAGTTTGGGAATAATTATTAAGGATTTTGCTCACACCTTTCCACTAAATCTACTTCTTTTGCCCTTTGTGACTGACTCAATGCTTTACACTCACTTTTTCAGGGGAGGGTTTCCAGTAAAATCAAACACACCTACTGTCAGTTGCCGCCATGAATCAAAATGAGATCAAATGAAGGCGTGCTGCGATATGACGTCTCAGATTGGATTTCAGAGGATTTGCTGTGATAAGTCCAGCATGAAGCTTGTTTATTTTTCGACAGCCTACGTCTGCAACATAGTATTTTAAGATCAGATGTGCTAAGAGGAACAGATTGTGAGACTGATGCACATGCTCTCACTGCATGTGTGAGAAAATATGAAAACAAAAACTCATGTCCAGCATCAACAGACTAGTGTTGTTAGATTGCAGCAATGTAACATTTCTTTTCCTCCACTAAGTAATGGAAACCAGCCAATAATGGCCAGCCAATAATTATATTCTGTATTAACACTGCAATGATATGTTGAATACATTAGTCTTAGCATGATATAAAAAACAACAAAAATAAATAAAGTGATACTAACATAATACTTGTGATACTGTTAGAAAGAATCCCATGTTTAAGTTTAAGAGAAAACTAAGTTGTAAACGAACAAACTTTTTATTTTTAATAAATATAAATCCAGTTATAGTCTATTGTAATTGTGTATATATAGTAAGTCTGTTACTGTAGTAAGTTCATGTGATTAGTTCCCTTGACGTTTTTCTTCTTCCTGGCTCAGATCACATAAATATGTGATTGTGAAGAGTGTGTAACTACAGTTGTTTTTTTCAGATGAGAGACACGGTACCCTCAGGCTGAGCAACCTCACTAAAAGCATGTCAGGGAAGTACATCTGTCGAGCCAGCAACACCGCCGGCTCCGACAGCTGCTCCATTAACCTGGAGGTTTTCACCTGTATGTACACAGCATGAACTCTGCTTTTATTCTCCTTCACCCCAGAGTATTTAAAAGTTTGTTTGGGAAATCACCACTGCATCTTTGTTACATTTCTCAGCTTCCAACACAGGTGTGATTGCAGCAGCTACTCTGGGGTCAGTGGTGGGACTGGTGGCCATGGTGCTGTTTCTCATATTCATACTGAGGAGGAGAGGGGACACAGAGGAGGAGATAGCCAATGAAATCAAGTGAGTTTCACAGTCTGTAGAGTGGGCACTTTGTCACATTAAATCCTCTTTTATTCCTCTACAAGATCACAGTGACGCCATACGTGGCTTATTATATTCTAATAAAAACATCATTAAACAAATTGCTGATGGGTTTAATATGTTATTCCCTTGTTTTAGGACATGTTGAATAGTAAAATTATGTCAGTTTTGTAAATTTTGGTCATTCCATGTAATCCAAAAGGAGGATTATCCTGGATTTTCTCATTGGTTAATCACTTGTGATCAACAAGTCATTGGCCAATAAGCATCCAGTTTCCCTTCTCCAGTTTAAAAACACCAAATAAAGGTTAAAATGCTCATCTCATGTCTTCAAACAGAAGTTTACCATTAAAAGGCTTATATCACCGGAGCTAAGGCTTTATACAGTCTATGTGTACATCATGTATTTCTTGACAACTGTCAGAAATGTGGAGTAGTGAGATGTAATTTCTGTGTCCAAAAAATGATGATGATACAAATGGAAAGTAGAGTGTGTCGTCTCTGAGCACGACGTGACAGTAAAGTCATCCTATTCATCCTAAAGAGGTCATTTGGAGTCGAAGAGGGTAGATCCTGTTTTTTCTCATTATTTTGAATCCAGTTGTTTGGAGCAGGGCTTTAAACTGACTTTTGCTCAGTGTGAAATGTGCAGTGTTGCACATCATCCAACCAGAACCCCTGCACTAAGATATGGTAAGCGCCATAATGTGTGCCCTCCACCTCACGGTGTAATGTACCCACAAATTTTCCAAAGGAAAAAAATAACAAGCCTTCTGCTTCTAAGAGTCCGTTTACAGTAATGCAAAGAAGTGATTCAGCAAGTATGTGTTATCTGTGTTTTCATGCTATCCTAGTTTTTGTGCATTTTTGAACATTTAACCTTTGTAACTGATACTGTGTAAGTAGAGCATCGTTTACACTAAACACTTTTAAAATCAGTAGTTTACAAGCGCTTGATTGTTAGGAGATCATGTGAGTATAAAATACTGTCACTCAATGTGTTTTGTTGACAGTATTGCAGCTGCAGTGTCCGTTATCGTTTTACTTGAAGCACTTCACTTCTGTTTTGTTTACTGTCTCCTTTTTAATGATTTTTCTTTCACCCTCTTTCCTTGCTTTTTACCGCAGGGAGGACGCTCAGGCACCAAAGCGAGTGTCATGGGCAAAGAGCAACACAGGCTCAGATGGTATGTCCAAGAATGGCACGTTATCCTCCATAGCCACCAGCCCTCAACCACGAGACACCCATCAGCCCAACTTCCACTATCCGTACTCCCCGATATCAGCTTCAGACGCGAGCTCAGTGATCAACGCCTACCAGCTGCGCCCTGGAGAAGCCAATACCTTACAAGGGCTTCCTGGCTACAACATCGGAGGCACGCCGTCGCGTAAACACAGGCGGCCTCCGAGTGCAAACGGGGCTCCTTCGCAGGTTCTCAGGAGCCCTGCGGTCACCAACCCCAAAAGAACTGAGGGGGCGCAGCCTCAGATGGCACCTCCACTCACTGTGTCCCCACAAGTTAGTTCCTCCACTCTGACACGCATGGGAGCTGTTGCGGTCATGGTGCCTGCTCAAAGCCAGGCTGGATCACTGGTGTAACGGCGTGGGAAGCAAAGGACAGAGAATCCCTCGCAGTGAAGCGCCCTTTCTCGGTGAAGGCCTGATAGGTTGAGAGACAAGGAAAAACACGTGCTTCACTGGAACAAACTCTTCCTTCGGTTTGTTGACGAACCAGTGCAGCGTTCTTCATTTCAGTTTTCTTTTAAATGCTGCGATCAGGCTCATTAAAGAGAAATATATTTTTATCTCCATGCTTAGAACGAAAAGAAGTGTTGATTTTACGTAGCAGCATACAGTGATATTGTAAACCGTAGCAAGCAGGATGGTTTACTCGCGATTGTCGTGCAATGTTTTGGCTACATTTCTATGATTTCTACAACTTCATTGTAAAGAGATTTTTCTAATTTCATTTTTATGTTATTTTACCTGGATGTGTAAAGTTCACTTTTCTCAGGCTAACTGCACTCGTTCAGAGCAAAAACACACAATTCAGACACTGAAAATAGTTTCTAGAGTTTCACATTTCTGGCCCACATTCATGTTCACATCAGGAAACGGTTTCAGTGTGGGTTGAAGACTGATAAGGACTCAAAACGTGATGATTTTGCTTGTTATGGTAGCTGGAATGTAACCAAAGTAGTGAGTATAAGTGTTAAAGGCGATGGTTTCTGACTATTTTGCTTAAAATTGTTGAGTATAACAAGATTACTGCAAACATATGGCAGAGCCAGTAGTGGAGACCGCTCAAGAAAGCGTCCATCTTCGATATCTGACCAATGTTTTCTGCTTGTTTGTTTTCATGATTTCAATTACACTGAACTCTGGAGATAACGTTGCAATGATGTTCTGATGTTGAAATGCTACATGTAGCACTTTTAATGCAGTTCTGACTGTTGATGGAATTTTGTTTTTCAATAAAATGTTCTGCAGTATTTGACTAAATATTGATCAGTTCCATATTTAATGGAAACAAAAACCTAAAGGTGCTAAACTGCAAATGAAGTCCAATTTAAGAAAGCTTTATTTGGAGTGTAACATTTCATTATATAACCTTTACAGCACCTGTGACATATTTCTGTAATTCTGCAAAAAGCAAAGAAAAGGATGAAATACAGTAAAATTGCAATAATCATGAATATACATAAGGATTGAAAGACCACTTTAGGGACAGTGATGCTGGGATTTTATGAACTGTTACTTTTTCTTATTACTTTTTCCTCTGTCATCTCTCCGTCGCTGGTGGATGAGTTTAATTACCTGGGGTAAACCCTTCAAAGCAACAGACGGAGTGCCAGCAGGGTGGAGCAGTTGGAGACGAGTGTCAAGGGTGATTTGTGACAGAAGGATTGAAAAAACTACACTGAAGTTGGTTGTGCTAACTTACATTACATCTGATGTGGTGTCCACATTCAAACATGGAGTCTAAAGGGTTTATTTATGACAATGATGATGATTTGCGAGGGTTATTAGATGGAGGGTGGGTGGATGAACATACACTCAAGTGAGGAAACATTCATTGAAACTATGATGTGCAGGGCAGCACCAGTCATACTGTAACAAACCAGATATGAAGACCATAACAACATGGTCAGTTTAAATCCAGAGGACGAGCTTTATCACGACTCCGACAGCAGATTTCGGGAAATGATCATCCTCATCACTTCATTGGTTCCTTTAAGGGAAACAAAAGCAGGAAACAGCTGGTGAAAAACAGCATCACAGTTGCCTTACATGAAACCAAAGGAGCCACACTAAAATATGACAAAAGACAAACAAAAAGGCTAAAGAGAGAAAAAAAAACCTCACCTTCTAGGATCTGGTGGACTCTGATGTCCCGGACAAACTGCTGCACTGCGTAGTCTTTAAGGTAACCGTACCCACCGTGCATCTGAAGAGCCTGGTTGCAGATCTGTTGAATACAAGCAGGAAAAAACATAAAAGATCACTTAATATAGTTCATTTCATGCTTTTTAGCCAAATACTGTTAATCTTCCTTAGCACTGCTCACATTAAAACACTCGTCTGTGGCAAAGAGCTTGGCCATGGAGCAGATGGCAACAGCATCGGGGCGGTCCTCCTGCAACGCCTGCGCTGCTTCACGTATCAAAAGGCGAGACGCAACCAACTTGGTGGCCATTTCTGCCAGTTTGAACTGAAGAAACTACCATATGAAAAGAGAGGGGGGGGGGCGTGAATAACAGTGGCAGGACAAGTATTCTGTTTCACTGAGTTTTCACTAAATACACTGAAAACAGGAGGAACCTGCTTACCTGGTTGTTTGAGAGTGTTTCTCCAAACTGCTTGCGCACTAACAGGTGATCCCTCGCCAGCTGCACAGAAGCATGCGCCGCCCCAAGAGAACAGGAAGCTGGTGGCAGAGTATTTAGAGGAAAACCGGTGAGTAAGTTGTTTGGCTTTGTTTTAAACGCCTTCATGTCAATGCCAAATACTGTGTGACCACAAATACTGACGGTTTGAGCTGAGTTATTACTGAGCAAACCACTGCTACTGGTCATAACCAAGGGCATGCTCGTTTATAAAAGTGTGTTAATCCAAATCTACTGAAACCATTCGTCATGCCTTAACCAACTCAAGGTTTCTTTAAAAGCACGCTGCACGCAATTTATGCACAAATCTGTTTCCCCCGAAGCTCGTTGAAGCCCAATTATGATGCTGATTACATACTGTTACTTCTAGCTTTAAAAAAATATATAGATTTACATTGGATTGTAAGTATAAAAGACACAGTTTTTGGATGCTTGGCTACTTGGGTGGTGTTTTCCTCCTTACCAATATTAATTCTGCCTCCATTCAGGCCTTTCATTGCGAAGTTGAAGCCCTGTCCTTCCTCACCGAGCCGGTTCGCCACTGGAACCGCACAGTCCTCAAATATCACGGCCCTGGTCGGCTGAGAGTTCCAGCCCACCTGGAGGACAGATTGTTTTTAACAGGTGATTGGCTCAATTCTGCCATCTAGTGGTTGAACACCAAAGTGGCGCAACTGTGAAGTCGTACTTTTTTTTCTTTTTTGCCAAAACTGAGGCCGGGGGTTCCCTTCTCCACCACCAGACATGAGATACCTTTAGGTCCTTTACCTCCAGTTCTGCACATCACGACGTAGACATCTGTGTCTCCTCCTCCACTGATGAAGGCCTAAAAGTGCCGAAGAAATTAGAGGAGCTTGCATTTCTACAGACCTTAAATGACATGAGTGTACAGACAGGTCTGAGTTACCTTTGAGCCATTCAAGACGTAATGGTCGCTTTTCCGCTGAGCAGAGGTCAGAAGAGAAGCAGCATCGCTGCCGCTGCCTAAAACAAAGATCGCAGGTTGAACTTTAACTAAAGTACTCACATGTGTGGAAGAACAACATACATGTGAAACGAATTTCTCACATAGACAGCTGTGAATAATTTTACACAAAGAACTCTGCTGTCTTTTCGCATGCAGACTCACCTGGTTCAGTGAGACAATAGGAGGCAAACTTCTCCATAGAACAGAGATCAGGACAAAACTTTTCCCTTTGCTCTTTATTGCCATAGCTGTCTATCATCCAGGCACACATGCTGCAAAGATAAGGAGGACAGAGGAGATTAACATGCAAATAAATAAATAACATACACTCTCTGGCCACTTTGTTAGGCATACCACTTCAACTGTTTGTTAACACAAATATCTGATCAGCCAATCACATGACAGCAACTCAGTGCATTTAGACATGAAGACACAGTCGAGTCGACCCAGTGATGTTCAAACTGAGCATCAGATTGGAAGAAATGTGATTTAATGATGGTGTTGGTACAATACGTGCTGGTCTGAGTACACAGAGTACCACTCCTGTCAGCTAAGTACAGCAAACTGAGGCTAGGATTCGCACGAGTTCACCAAAATTGGATAATAGAGATATGTTGCCTGGTCTGTTGAGTCTCGATTTCAGCTTCAACATTTGACATGAACAACATGAAAGCATGGATCCATCCTGCCTTGTATTAACAGTTCAGCCTGCTGAAGTACCAATTATTTAAATGCTAAAGCGAACCTGAGTATTGTTACCGACCACGTTCATCCCTTTATGGCCACAGTGTACCCATCTTCCTATAATCCAGACAAACTGACACCTGCTGTAAATATGGCGTCTTTTAAAAATGCTCCCAACCAAAATAATCTTATTATTCATACTTGTGGATGCTGATGTAGGCTGTGGTGCTCACACATCCAGTGGACAAAGCCTCAAAGATGATCGACGTGTCCAGCCGAGAAAGGCCAGATCCTCCGACATCTGGCTGAACGTAAATACCACCGAAACCCAACTGGGCCGCTTTACGCATCGTCTCCACTGGAAAGATTTCCTGAGTGGGGAAGAAACATCTAACCATTAGCACACCCTGCCTAGTGCTGTTACTAGTTACTTATTGCCTAATACTTATTTTTACTTTTTTTTCCTCCTGATCAGGACTTTGGATTGATACAAAAGATTGCCTTTATATGAGCAAACATGGTTTTGAACCCCTCACATCTGTTGCTTTCACGTTTGATTAATAACAGTGTTTTAAGCCTCCTAGCTCATACCTTTTGGTCCCACTCCGCCATGTGTGGGGCCATTTCATTGGCTGCAAAGTCAAAGGCCACTTTTTGAAACTCCTTCTGTTCATCTGTGAGTCCGTGGGAAGCTGCAGACAAAGAGCGGAGGACATTAAATACAGAAACTGCTCTGTGTGCTTTTAACCATTACATACTGTTCATATTTCATGTCTTCACAGTCTGGCTCAGGTCACGTTTAACCCAGGCTAAGAATTCCCTCATAAGTGTCTACAGCATATTGTTAAACAGAGATTAATTTAGAGTATAGAAATAGTCACCTTTTTCACTCACTATGTATTTATAAACCTATATTAATCTCTAGCTCTCTTCCACAGTCTTTGTCCTGTCTTTGTCCCTCAACCCCAGCCAGCTGTGGCAGATGGACGCCCCTCCCCGAGTCTGGTTCTGCTGGAGGTTTCGTCCTCCTTCTAGTTTTTCCTTCCTAGTGCTGCCAAAGCGCTTGCTCACAGGAGGTCATATGAGTGCTGGGTTTTTTCTGTTTTCTTTGTATTATTGTAGGATCCTTACCTTACAATACAAAGTGCCTTGAGGCAAATGGTGTTGTGATATGGTGCTATATAAATAAAATAGAATTGAACTGAACTGAAAAACATCTAATATCATATAGTATTATGTCCTGTTATACCTAACACATTACAACATAACAGCCAGGATGATTTAAATAACATCTAGGTGTTGAATAATCCGAAAGAGAGGGGCGGTGCTAAGGAGAGGCGTGCAGCTTTCTCTGCCTTCCGACTGGAGCTGAGATCTAACAAACCAACCAATGACAGTCGGCTGCGATAAATAAGTAAATAAAAGCGCTGAATATGTGTAGCATAAGCTTCTTTTTTTTTTTTTAATCTTAATCAGCAGTCACGTTTGTTTGCTACAAAGCTGTGTGACTACTTAACATGTCGCTGGTTCATTTCATTGCTTCAGGTCCAATGAGGTAAATGAAAGAAACAGAGTTTTTAGAGCTACTTGTATTACTTAAAGCTAGTGGATCTCGTTTTCTGGTACTTACGGTCGATGCATGCGGCTATTCCTCTTCTCTGTGAGTTTCCGCTTAACGTTACACGATTTTTACATATTCTGGAGCCCAGCCGGGCTATTCTCGACAGGGCTCCTACAGCAGCCATGTTTACCTCTACAGTGGTGAGTCACTCGGCAGCGGGACTGCTGGTTATTGTAGTTTGTAGTCGCACTTCCGGCTTGTATTACGCATTTAAAGGTGCCATATTGAAACGGGGTTCGTTTCAATTAAACGAAATGTTGAAAGTAAATATTTTAAACATTTATACATGTTTAGAAATTTTACTTTGATTTGTTTAATCACATGAAGTAATTAATTTATGCTAGATAACACAAGTGAGTATTGATATTATGCTTATGAAAAAGTTTTTGAACTAACACCGCATTTATTTGCTGTTATTTATTCAGATGTATGACATGACCAGTTTGATTATTACACTACAGTGTAGGGTCCATAACATTATTTTTTAATTGTATATCTTTTTAAATAATGATATTTAAAATGTGAAATGTAAATGATGGAAGCTTGTGTCTACCACTGATTTATTTTTTATTTTTTTATTTTGTTAACGTATTCACTTATTTTGCCATCTGTAAGTGAATATTTCAGGTTCACATCTCAGAATTCAACTTGAGAAGTTAATATTTTGTCTTAATAAATCAATAACATCTCAAGTTAATCAAAAATTTTTACAATTTACACTCTGCCTGGCAAAACTTATTTTGGAAACAAGCTTCCATAAAATTGTGAAGCTTGCATAAATGAATAAATGTATATAGCTTTGAGAATCCTTTTAACCTTTATACATTAATACCAACAATTCTGTAGGCTTTAACACATAACATAACACTTTGTAACCTCATATTTACTTTCTTTATCACATATTCTCAGACTATTAATTTTATTTTGGATTCACTTTAGTCGTTTCCATGTGTATCCTGTACACACTGAAAACTTACAATAAAGTTGACTTTGACTTAACTTACACCCTGTTTATTTGTAGGTTATAATAATAATAATATATTAATAATAATAATAATAATAATAATAATAATAATAATAATAAAGGGGTGTTATTGTCATAAAAACTGAAGTAAACAGGCAAACGAAAAATAAATAGACAATAAAATCCGATTAATTTAATTCCTAATAAACCAAAAGGCCTGAAAATAGTCACGTGTTCCCCGTACCAATATGGCGGCAGTGCTTCTACAGCGGACACACGGCAGTGGCTGGAGAATAAATCGAGTGCACCTATACGGTTTTTAGGTCACGTGTTGCAGGTTTTTCCGCGGGATTGATGGCTGGAGCTGTGCGGAGCTGAAGGTACGACTCCATGACTGATTATTACCGAGTTTATCTCCGGACGGTGCGTTACGTCTAGTTTGCACGCATTCCTGATGCTTCTGTGTTTCTGCTGCTTGTTAGTGTCTAAGCAGTTTACACATGTAAATAAGAGCACTTATTCAGAAAACATTTAATAATACCAGCATTAATATTGTTAACTAGTGCAGTGTATGTTTTTCTTTAGTTACAGCAAGCACTTGAGTCACACCAAATACAATTTGTGGTTGTGTTATTTAAGTTGAGGTGTTTCTAACCTTCAGTCTGCCACTACTGATGTAAACTGTGGTTATTAAAAATATATGTTAGTAACACTTCTCAAATTAAAGCTTCCTACATGAAGAAGATAATCACGGCTCATTGGAAGACTACTGTGCTTACCAACATTAGTTGCGGCTGGACGCAACTACCGGTAAATAAAGCCAAATTTATGTGATCTTGGACTCATTTTGAATGATTTTTAGAGTAGTCCGTTACATAAAGAGACAAGACACTGACCCAACCTAATGTTCTTCAGTTAACAACACTTTGTATGAACTTTAGAAAAGTATAAATGGATATAAATATAAGGGATGGAAATCATTAGGGGATAAAAGGAAAAAAATGCTGATTGTCTGAGTTCTTGGTGGGAGAGCTACCAGAGTACAAGTTATACCTAAAACTTCTTGTGTTTTTTCCATCACAAGCTTTACAGAAACAAACCATCCAAACCTTTTGTGGATCTTTACAGAGTCAAAGAGATGCCACCAAAGAAAAAGGCCAGAGTCAGTAAAAGGAATACAGGTTCAGGTAGGTAAATCAAATCACAGAAGAAAATCACCTGTCTGATATTAGAAGGTTAGTACACTCATCCTGGGCATGAATCTCAGAGTAATTTCAGGATTTCTAATGATTTTCCAGGGTAGAATATTTTATAGCTACATCTTTAATTAATTAACCAAAACCATTGGGTGCACAAGTGTGAATTTATTTTGAATTTAGTCTCAATTTTATATAATGAGTCAAGTGCATTCAAACACCCCCACTAATATTTGGTTGACTGTCCTTTAGCAAGCTGCACCTCAACCACACACTTTGGGTAGGCATCAACAAACTTCATGCATAATTCTGGCTGCATGTTTGACCACTCTTTTTTGCAGAAGGGTTCATTCAAATAGTCCAAAAATGTTCAATAGGGTTTAGGTTGGGGCTTTGGGAAGGCCATCCCAGAAGCTTAATGTTAACCTGCTTTATCCATTACAAAACCAGATTTCACATGTGTTTGGCATCATTGTCTGATTGAAACACTCAATTGTGTCCAGGTTGATTTGAGGTGAAGTTGAAAAGTTTGGACATAGTTCTCCTCCTTCATTATTCCATCTACTTTGTGCCCATGATGCTACCACCACCATGCTTGACAGTTAGTCCATGGCACTGTAAAACTAACTTCACTGTAGACGGTTTTCCCGTTGTTCCATTAGTTTACGGTTCATGTTAGGCTTGAACCTTTTTGGTCCTTTAGTTGTTCCTGAACATCTGAACCAATTTCTGCTCATGCGAGGGTGACCGTGTGGGTCTTCTTCTAGAACCCAGGAAAGTTGTGTTTGCACTGATTATTTTGGAATCTGCATTTCTAAGAGACATTCCCAACTTGTGTTAATCTACAATTCTATTTATTAGATGTTTACTAAGTTCCTTGGATTTTTCCATTGTTCTGAGTATTGGTCAATCCAATGGGTGCTGCCAAAGAAATTCACTAACAACATTGCAGAACCTCCAGTGCCGCTTGTTATTATAATTTAAGCGCTTGTTCTTGTTTTTTAAAGTCCTCACAGATTTATGCTGTACAATCACTCCACCCTGGAAAAAGAACGGTTCAAAGAAATCATTAAAAACACCAAATTATTGTGACATTCAACCCCTCGAAGAGTGCGTGTAAACACAGTTTTAACTAAAGAGTGCTTCCAAACCACAGGCAAAGATGATGACAGGGAGCCAGTGTCCCCAGCTTTGAAGAAGAGGAAAGCTGCAACTTCTGGTGGAAAAACTGACGAGAGCTCGGCGTCTTCTGGTTCTCCACAGTACAGTCGCTGGCTGATGAAGTCTGAACCCGAGAGCCGCTTTGAGAATGGCATCGACGTAAAGGTATGGAGCAGCACCAGCTTTGTCAGCGCATTTTAAAGTGTGAGCTGGTCTCACTTGTCTGATGCTTCCTGTTCACTCTGCAGTTTGGCATCGAGGACCTGAAGGCTCTGCCTGATCAGACCAGCTGCTGGGATGGCGTTCGTAATTATCAGGTAGAGTTGCAGCACCGAGTCCTGCAAAAAGAAGATGTTGATCTGAAAAAAGGAGCAATGTGCTGCTACTCCTGAAAGGGCTTTTCTGTCTCTGTTCACTGCACCACTGTGCAAATTATTTTTGAATTTGCTATGCTTATCTTCTGCAGGCACGCAATTTCATGAGGCAGATGAAAGAGGGGCAGCTGGCTTTCTTTTACCACAGCAACTGCAAGGAGCCGGGGATAGCAGGACTCATGAAAGTGAGTCGCTCTTCTATATTTAGGTAAAGCTCGAGACGGGCCCGATGTTCAGCTTCATTTCCTCTTTCTAGGTTGTGAAGGAAGCTTATGTGGACCACACTCAGTTTGACAGGAAAGATGTGCATTATGATGCAACCAGCAAACCAGACGACCCCAAGTGGAGCATGGTAAGCTGAACGCATTAAGCGCAGTTAATGATAAGACTCAAGCGTGAAGGCTGAGCTTGTTCTCTTCTCCCTCAGGTAGACGTCCAGTATCAAAGGATGATGAAGCGTTTTCTTCCTCTGTCGGAGCTTAAAAAGCACCACCTGCAGCATCGCGCTAAGGGGGGGCCCCTCAAGGACATGGCGCTTTTTACAAGGGCTAGGCTCTCTGTGCAGCCTCTCAACACCGGTATGACAGAAGCGGAAAGAAAAAAGTAAATAAATAAACAAATAAAAAGAGAAATAGCTGTGAACACTGTTTCTTTCTTCGCAGAGGAGTTTGACTTCATCTTGAGTCTGGAGGACAAAGAGCCACTGTAAGGATTTACTTCACAACGCAGCAAAATCATCACAAGTACCATTGCTTCACTGTAACTGTTAACGTTTATTAAAGATATTAAATATTTTTATTAGACATCATAGTCCAGATTCAATCTGTGAAAACACAAACATGTGGTTATGACTTGAGTTTCTTGGAACTGGATGGAAAGCAGTGCCTCTTTTATAAAGTATAAACAGAAGCAGCATTAATTATGGCTGGCCTTTGCTCTCAGAGTAGCGTCAAGCATCATTTTATTGACGTTATTTAATTCATAATTTATAAACGGCAGCATATTTTACGACTCCTGATACCCTTTCAACGCTCGTTTTATCACATGGGAATAACTTGACATTGTGTGCTCAACTGCTGCCCTGTGATGACAGAGTGAGTGGGAAAATAAAACCCACAAACAGCCTATGTGCCATGGCCTTCCAGGTATTTGCTTAATTGCAAAAAAAAAAAAAAAAACAACAACATGCAAAGGGCTCTTGGTAAATTTTCCTTTTTGTAGACTGTGGGGGACCCACATTAAATGAATTTAATGTGCTGAATGCTGAAAAGTACCTTATATAACCTCTGATGAGATGCTGGTTTGGAAATATTAATGCTGTTGCTGCAGCCCGATGCCACAACAACAACTCCTGTATTATATCTGTCAGAGTCAGTCAGATGGTGTAGCACCGTTTATCTCCTAACTGACATCACTGTTATTTAAATAGTTTTTATTAACTATTTCCAATTGATTTACTTGAATAATTGTGTATGTTGATGCAAAATAGCTACTTTGAACAGCAGTGGCTGAAAAAGCCCAGCCTGCTTTGGAACCCGAGCCCTGGGGCACACTGTGTGTTTCCACTCATGAAGTGTGCCCCAGGGCTCGGGTCACAAAGCTCCAGAGCGCTAATGACTGAATCAGTGTGTTGATATCTTCTGTGGTCTTTTCCACAGTCATAGTTTTATGAAACATTGTCTCCTTCGCTCTGGTTGTCACATTAGGATAACATCACCTTTAAGTTTTAAGCCTCGTCTTTAGTTGAAACCTTTCCCTTTACGTGTTTAAATTACACCTCAAAGCACATGCATGCATGTCCTCTTTCACCTGATGTTACTGTTGTTAAGATAAAACTTATAATTTTGACACGGATCTCCTAAGAACCCACCAGAACGTAGAAATCTGTTATAAAACAGATAAAACTGATATACAGACAATGTCTTTTGTGGAAATGTCCTCATAATGAATATGTGGTCCAGCAGAAGTTGCTGTGGCTTGCTTGCACCGTTGCCTCAGAAGGTCCTGAGTTCGCCTCCAACATCTAGCCAGGGCTTCTGTGCGTGGTTTGTATGTTCTCCCCATGTTTGCATAAGGTCTCTGGTTTAACCTAACCCTACCCTACCCCATGTTTTGCAGACATGCAGTTGGTAGGGTTAGATTAATTGGTCGTTCTAAATTGCCCTGCGTCAGACTGGTGACCTGTCCGGGGTATACCCTGACTCTTGCCCTATGATAGTTGGGATAGATCCAGCCCTGATGAGAAAAAGTGGAAGAGAATGGATGGAAGGACATTTTCCTATGAGAAATTCAAAATAAAAATCCACTAATTTTGCAACTCATGAGAACTTAAAAAAAAATATCAAACTGTACAGTCACGATGTGTATGTGAAAAACTGAAGTATATCGTATCATTCAGTAGCTTGTAAAACCACCTTCAGCACCAATAAACTGATTATTGTCTGTATCAGTCTCTCACATTGTGGAGGGATTTTGGCTCACTCTTCTTTACAGCATTGCTTCAGTTTATTTAGGTTTGCAGGCAGTCATTTATGCACAGCTCTTAGAGAGGTTAAGGTCTGGAGTTTGATGGGGCCACTGCAGCACCTTGATCCCCCTCCGTCACTCTGTTGCAGATCTGCTCACTACTCTATAGCAGTTGAATGTTAAATAAATAAAACTACATTAGCTGTAAGTACATCTTAATGAATGCTCAGGTTCATTAAGTCAACACATTCATTCATTTTCACAACAAAACCACAGAGAATTAAATTCATTTGGCATCAATTTATTAGACTTTTGGGAACAAGAAGTAATCGAGTAGCATTTTGCAAAAGATAGTTCTACTGTAACTTTCTCTGGTTAAAAGACTAAAATTATGTTAGAGGCAGGAGGATTCAATTAGCTTGATACACGTAGGCACAACTTTTAAGTCTCTAATAAAGAGGATACAGAAGACTTCATACTATCAGACCTCAAGACAAACACTTTGACATCCTTTCCTAACACCACTGGAATGCTGAGGTAAAGCTTATGGACATGAAACGTCATTTTGTAGCACTGTGTACTAGATAGTCTGTGTACACGAGCTGGAAACAGGATAACAGGTTTAACTGGCCTTATTTACAGGTTTAAAAACAAACGTGTGGATTAATACTTTAGCTCTCTCACTCAAACAGCAGCGAGAGATTAGAGTTTCCACTTCCATCCTTTTTTTGTGCAAACACACAAACACAGAAAAATGTGTTCAGCAAGGTAAAGCAGTGCAAAGTTATCTTGGATTTCTTGACCTTAGAACAATGTTAGGAATGCATTCATTAAACGTGGAATGTCGGAGATGCGCTTGATGAGCATTCGTTTGAAATAATTATGAGATTAGAAATCAATTGATCCCAAAAGTGTTAGAACGTAACAAACAGAAGGCTTAAAAATTCAATTTCACATGGTTTTACCCAGCGAACAATAAGACATGGGTTTACTTTGATTCCCAAAAAGAACCCCCCCCAAAAAAAATGCATTAATGAGGAAGGATAGGACCAGCAGCCTGAAGCCCATTTGAATGCCTCATGCAAACTGTTTCATAGTTCACACAGTTTTACCGTATGTCGGTCTCCCTTCTTTCTTTACCAGAAGCAGCAGCTACAAGTAAAGCAGCTGCCTCTCCAGATGTTGTACAGTTCACATGTACCCCCCACCACCCCAGTGCAGACCCTTTGTGAGTCCCGTGAGAGGAGAGCTGCGGCTCTACCCGCTCTCCTCTTTTGCAGCCTGTTCCAGTGCGCTCTCTGAAGCGGCTGATCCTTCGAACCTCTGAGAGGCGATGGCAGCCTGGTGAGACATGCTTTTCCTCACCACGTCCCCTTTTCTCCACAGTGTGATTTCCTGGAGGGGAGAGAAATCAAAGACAAATGTAAGGTGATGACATGAAGAACACCTCAGCCCATGACCTGTAAATGAAAGAAAAGGTACCAAACTGAGCACAGAGTTTTCCAAATGTGACTGATAATTGATTTTAGCCTTTTAGAACCAGTCAGTGGGACATCAACCAATAAAAGCACCACTACTTCTTATTCGCTGTCAGACTTGTTTTCTAGTGCAACATTTTCACTATCTAACACAGAAAAAAGCAGAGCTCCACAATAGCACACAAGGTACTGTGTTTAAGAATTGCTATTGATAAGATTTTACTGATGGTGTTCAGTTTCGAGGTTTCAAGCAGATTCTTTATTGATTATTGATCGATTTTCACCTACACAGGATTTCGTTTTTTTGTTGTTTTTTTTTTAGTGCCAGTGCAGCAGGTCTATTATCTCTTCAGCTCCACTGCCATGAAAAAAAAAAAAAAAGACATAAATAAATAAAACATGCCAGCACTAATAAAAGGCACTGATAAGCTGGGGGGCATAAGCTTTGGATGGAGTACAATTCAGAACAGAACCAGTTGGAACCTGCTCTCAGTTCCCACCTCTGATTATTCAGTAGCGCTAGCTGTAACTACAGTCAGAATCACTACACACTCACAGCTCTATCATAGCCTGTACCCCCACATTTAGAAAGCAAACAACAGGAGGATGTTCGCCAGCTTTCTTAGTGAAACAGGGTTCAGCTGCCATTACATCCTGGCTGTAGGCACGCTTCAGTTATTACAGTTACAGCTGTGACACAACAGGATGTAGCACTGATTGACTACATGCAGGCGGCTTTGTGTGCCTACAGTGGTAGTTGGAGGCTGAGCCTCCTCTTGAAGCCACACTGTCCTTTCACTCTGACACAATCGAAATACAGAGGCAGTCAAAATCAGAACCACATCCAGCCACAGCTGCACTAATGTCAGCCAGGCAGAGCAACTGCAGCTGTGCCCACATCCACCAGCTGGATACTGTTTGAGAGCTGCCCTTCATAATGACTAATGAGCACTAAAAATCACATTCACATGGATAGTTTTAAACTAGTGAAGTAGAAGATTCAGAAAAATGTAAAAACGCTGTCTGATGTTTTGCTTCCAGTCGTACCTGCTGTTTGAAGTAACGTCTCTCCTCCTCGTCAATCAAAACCAGGTTCAGGTAGTAGCGCACCGAGAACTTCTTGTTGATGTCTCGCATGGTGGGGGTCAGATCATATCCAGCCAGAAATAATCGGATGGGGATGGACTCTCCTGCAATGTTAAACACACTCTCAGAGGCTGAGCAGTGTTTGCATTGTGTGACTTGTTGAAACTGTGAATAACTTTTGTTTACCTCTGACCGGCGCTCCATCCATGATCTCGTACTTGGCAATAGTGTCATTTTCGTGGTAAACGCTTGGGCCTGTGCCTGTTGTCTCACGTTTGATGATGTCAATCTCCATGTGTTTAATCTTAATTCTCACCAGCAGGAAATAGATTTTCCCCACAATTACATCTTTCAGATGGTACCTGGAGAAAAAGAAAAGAAAAGCACAGGCGACAACTGCGAATGAGATCTACAGTTTAGTCACTAACAAGCACAATGTTCAGTACATGCTTTTCATTTAAACTGATAATAAATCAATCATTGTTTCAGCTACTGGTTCAGTTTCTAAATAAATAAATGCATCTTTCACTTAAAAAGAGATGGTTTTGCTGATACTGTATAAAACTATTTCACTCTTAAACACAGCATAACAAGGGAAAAAAGTGAATGATAGTGGTTTGCTGCAGCCCTGCAAGCCTTACTTGGATTTGTTATACTCAAACTCGATGTGGAGGCAGTCCTCAATTCCAACTTCCATTTTAATGGAGGAGTTGAGCTCAGGATAGGTGCTCAGTGTGTGGACCACAATGTCCATCTCTTTAGTGATGTCATTTAGTCTTCTTATCACCGTGGCACGAAGAAAATATCTGAAAATAAAGCACACAAGCAATGAAAAAAAGTGCCATTTCCTCCTTAGTAGAAAGTCACAACTACACACTAATTGACCATAATGTCAAATCCACCTGCCTATCCTATCGTTTACTGCTCCACCTCATGACAAAGACTCAACCAGATGTCTGGTTGCAACACTGAAATGCATATTCATAATGCTGCCACCTCTTACACTGGTAAAAGCCTACCTTCTCCCAGTGCCCTACCAGCTATGACGCTGTCGCATTCATCTGTAGGAACCTTTGGTGGTGGACAGGGCTCACCATGGTCAATCTGACACCTTCAAGTCAAGTTTAAAGCGTTTTCTGTTCATTCAATTAACAGAGTCCAACCCTATTACCCATTCACCTTGGACACGTTTTGATAGGTACTTATCACTGCATACAAAGAATACCCCGAAAGATCTGCAGCTGTCTTCAAGCATTCACAGTCTAGCCCTTGTCAAACATTTGCAACACATATTAAGTCGTCACAGTTCACTTTTCACCCCTCGATTGTTGACACTGTAATGATTTAACGTTACTCACTTCCACCGTCATTGGTCTGAGCAGCGTGCATGTACTGCAAGTCAAATGTGGGCAACATCAAGCTTGAAAACTGCTCAGTTTAAGTGCAACCACATGACAGGCAGGTTAACAAGTAACGCGCTCACTGTACTGCTGACAAAACGACAGTGAAGGATCAAACTTACCTTAGCTTGACATTCTGGCCTGTGTAGGACTCGTAAGGTTTCTCAACATGAGTGAACTCAAAGTCAAAGGTCTGGGACTGAGTTATTTCACCAGGTCTTGCGAGATCTTTCACCAGGGAAACAAATTCATGATGATTTCCTCTGTCGTAATACAACTCTAGAACAAGAGGAAAGACAGTATTAAAAAAAAAAAAAAAGAAACTATACTGTGCACGATTTTGGATACAACTGAGCTCTTGGACTCGTAATTGATTTTAGTGGCCAGAAAGCCATACCATGTGAATTTTACTTCTTAAAATCTATTTATGTGTCCAAGTTTTCACACAGCTCTTTCACAAATGTAACACTCAAGCAGAGATTGTCTGTGTTGCTTACAATTTCACTGCTGGAACTTTTAAAAGTCCAGCTGCAGCAGATTAAGGACACTAGAGTGCAGCTTACAGGTGATCTGAAACAGGTCTACACAGGTGTAATATGTGGCCCCCTGTGTTTCCTTTCATGTCTAATATAAAGTTGAAAACTGAAGCATCTGTTTGTTTCACTGTTGAGGGATGCCTCCATGTTTCTTCACCCCACAGTCTATCACTCGCTGCTATTTTTACATACCTATTTGTCCCACAAATTCAATTTTGATGCCGTGGTGCTCCAGCCTCTTTCCGGGGTTCTTCAGCGTCACATTCACCTTTCCACTGACAGTCTCGCCGTCGTAGAAAAGAAAATATTTGTCTTTCTTCCCATCTTCAGTTTTGTGTTCAACCTTCTTCCTCGTTTCGGCGTCATTCAGGACAACATCGATTTCTGCGCTTTGACCAAAACTAAAGAAACTCATTATAATGCTGCGTCCTCGCTAACTCTTTATCTTATCTAAGTGCGAGTTAACTGACTTGTTAGCACGCTGCACCGAACCTGCTAACCTTTCAAAGTAGAAAACAAGCGCACGCTAAGGCCTGCGGAGTGCGCGAGCTTGGCTGCTTCTCGTAGCACGAATTACACCGACTGACATTAAAAAGTCTCAAGATATGTCACAGAAACCTCCACACGAGCTACATGTCAAGCAAATTAGCGCTTCGATGCTAAAACACACAGTATCGTGATTAGCCGTTTTCTTTTTTTCTGCTCTCCGTTGCTGAGCCTGGATCTCACCGATAAACAGCCCGAAGCAGCGACGGATGGGTCTGCTGTTCACACAGAGCTCGCCGCGTAAATGTATCTTACATGTTTGTTTTCTGGGGATAAAACGACGAACGCTGTCAAACGACCAGGATGTAACACCAGCTTTCTTTACCTGCGTTAGCTGAACTACTTCCGGGTGGCGTTTTTTCACAGTAAAAGCGGAAAGAAAGGCGCGGAAGTCGCTAGGCACTAAAAGCGATTATGCTTGAACTACAGCGTGTTTAAGACCTGCAAGTGTTAAAAGGAAAAGAAATATAAATAAATTGCATTACAATACTACACTCATGCAAACAATATAAACATTTATAAGCACTTTCAAACCATTAGCAAAAATTATGAAAATACTTAAATTATCAGAAGTTAATAATAATAACAATAATAATAATAATAATAATAATAATAATAATAATTATTATTATTATTATTATTATTATTATGTACAGCGTATGTAGTATGTATGAATGCTATTATATTTAAGATAAGATAAGATAAGATAAGATAACCTTTATTAGTCCCACACGTGGGAAATTTGTTTTGTCACAGCAGGAAGTGGACAGTGCAAAAGTTATGAGGCAAAAATTAGAATACAATAAGAATAAATACAGTACACAACTGTACAGAATAGAATAAAATACTATATACAGTAGAATAAAATAAAATAAATATACAATAAGATAAAAATAGAATACAAATACAAATACTATATACAACTGAGTAAAAAATACAACGATGACAGAAAGGATTATTGCACTTAGTATTATTGCACATGTGTGGATGTATGTGCTTGATCAGTTAAAGTCTTTATTATGGAGTCTGACAGCAGTGGGGAGGAAAGACCTGCGAAATCTCTCCGTCCCACACCGTGGGTGCCGCAGTCTCCCACTGAAGGAGCTGCTCAGTGCTGTCACAGTCTGCTGCATGGGGTGGGAGATGTTGTCCAACAGGGATGACAGCTTAGCCGCCGTTCTCCTGTCACTCACCACCTCCACTGGGTCCAGAGGGCATCCTAGAACAGAGCTGGCCCTTCGGATCACCCTGTTCAGTCTCTTCCTGTCCCCAGCAGAGATGCTGCCGCCCCAGCAGACCACGCCATAAAAGATAGCAGAAGCCACAACAGAGTCATAGAAGGTCTTCAGGAGTGGGCCCTCCACTCCAAACGACCTGAGTCTCCGCAGCAGGTACAGCCTGCTCTGCCCTTTCCTGTAGAGGGCGTCTGAGTTATGAGTCCAGTCCAGTCTATTGTTCAGATGAACACCAAGGTACCTGTAGCTGTCCACAGCCTCAATGTCCATACCTTGGATGTTCAGTGGTTGCAGTGGAGAATGCTTGTGCCTGCGGAAGTCTACCACCAGTTCCTTGGTTTTACTGGCGTTGATCTGGAGGTAGTTCAGCTGGCACCAGTCCACAAAGTCTTGGGTCAGACCTCTGTACTCCTTGTCGTCCCCATCAGTGATGAGGCCGACTATTGCAGAGTCATCAGAGAATTTCTGCAGGAAGCACTGGGTGGAATTGTGGGAGAAGTCTGCAGTGTAGATGGTGAAGAGGAACGGAGCCAGAACCGTTCCCTGTGGGGCCCCCGTACTGCAGACGACCCTGTCCGACACACAGCCCTGAGTCCTCACATACTGTGGTCGGTCGGTGAGGTAGTCCAGGATCCAGGTAGTGAGGTGATGGTCCACTCCAGAGTTCACCAGCTTGTCCTTTAGAACCGAGGGAAGAATGGTGTTGAAGGCACTGGAGAAATCAAAGAACATGATTCTCACAGTGCTCCCAGCGGTCTCCAGGTGAGCGAGGGAACGATGTAGGAGGTGAATGACGGCATCATCCGCTCCAATCCCAGGCTGGTAGGCAAACTGAAGTGGGTCCAGTGATGAGCTTATTAGGCGCCGAAGCTGAGCCAGGACCAACCGCTCCGCTTCCACTGGCACTGGAAGCAAAATGTGAACACAACTCCAACACAGCTGTCATCTTTCGCACGCAGCAACTCACAATTGACTTTTGAGCGAAACTACACAAGAGTTCTACGTCATCAGTATGTGCGATCTACACACACTTTCAGCAGCGACGCTTAGAATTCTATGCCCATAGACTTACTATTATGCTATATTGTAATGTACATAAATGAAATGTGTATACTGTAAATACACTATTTCATCTTTCTGTATAACTTATAGTACACTACTGTAGAGGATTTGAATTGGATTTCATGAAAAGGACCCATGAATATAATTTCATAGATGAAGCAGGATTCAATCTGGCAAAAAGGAGGCGGAGAGGCAGGAACATAATTGGTCAACATGCCATTGTGGAAGTCCCTGGCCAGCATGGTGGCAAAGTAACTGCGGGGCTCTCCACTGTCATGCAAACCTGGGGCCATATAACACTGCACATCTCCTTACATTTCTGGGTCATCTACAGGATATCATGGTTGCACGTGAACAGCTGGATCAACAAGCAGTGCAACCTGAATATGTCATTGTTTGGGACAATGTGAACTTTCACTGTGCTGTCCTGATACATGAATGGTTCACAAACAACCAGCGCTTTATAAACATTTCCCTTCCACCTTACAGCCCCATCCTGAATCCAACAGAAGAGTTTTTCTCTGCGTGGAGGTGGAAGGTCTATGACCGGCAGCCCTACACTGGGGAAACTTTACTGGAGGCAATAGAACACACCTGTGATGGGACAACTTTGGAGTCTAGTCAATGCTGGCTTCTGCACTCAAGAAGGTTTTTCTTATGTTGCCTGGCATGGGAGAATATTGCCTGTGATGTGGATGATGTGGATGAAGTCCTCTGGACTGGCCCCACACAAAGACATGATGATGTGGAATGAATCTGTGAATTACAGAAATGTGCTTTTAATTTAGTTTTATTTTTAATTCATTCGTTTTTGTTATCTACATTCAGCACTTCATATCATTCTAATTATGGTCATTTGTTAAATACACTTAAATATTTGCTGGTAACTACATGCCCTGAATGCCGTATCTTCAATTATCTGATGTAGTGTCTAACGAATATTCTGTGGTAAATATATTTTTACTTGCTGTGTAAAAACATCATTTGGTTTTGAACACAGCATAACTGATTTTGAAGTGATAGTTTGATTCTGACAGAAGAATCTGAGGTTTTGTGAATGTAGTTCTGTTTAAGGTTTTGAGAAAATGGGTGGAGGTTTCAGCAAATGTGTTTTAGCAATTCAGAAAAACTGGAATAATGATAATAATTACAACTTGCCTAATGAAGCGTTGATTGGCGCTTCAATGAAACTCTGGATGTCTACAAAACTATGAGCCAACTGATTTCAAAAAGCTTTTTCATTTTACTGTAATACCTGCACTAATTTTCCTCCACTCCGGATTTTTTGACTTGCATATATAATTTGTGTGTTGTCATGTGTTGTGATGGTAGTGAGACGGCGGCCGTAAAAACAACACAGGAGGTTGAGCCGGAGATGGTGAAGATTTTTGCTGATTTACCAGGAGGCACAGGATTAGAAATGAGTATCAGAGGGATTGAGTTCAGGTTGAGAGGTTTGGAAACAAAGTTAAAGAGGCAAGGGTGAGATTGTGCTGCCAGGCAGGAGAGTCTCTTGCAGAGAGAGCTGCAATAGGAGGACCACAAAAAACATTTCTGGATTGAGTCAACATGGACAAGCTATGTTTGTGTTTATGCGTGATTTCCCCCTCACTACACAGAAACCTTGTTTGTCTGTGTATCTCTATATTTCACTTTAATCATCTGGACAAAATCCATCAAAACATTTGAGACTCCAAAAATTCAGCTGAAATATATTTAATAGTAACAAAATAACATTAACGTATAACATTAATATCAAATGAACAGTGGACATTGTACAACAGTTCCTGAGTTGTTACACACATCTTTGACACTAATGTCTAAAATGACACACTGTTGTTACTGACAGGCTCAACACTGCAGATACACACTGAACAGTGAATACTGTAAATGTATTTCCAATAAACAGTTTATTGCAATATTTACAATAAGGTATGGAGTGCTACGCATTCAAATTAAAAGCTCCAAAAAGTATATGCATGTATGTACATTTATAATACTGAGTCAAACCTGGACAATATGTCCAATACTCACAAAATAATTAGTAAAGCACAAAAGGTCACTTATACACAGAAACAGCACTCCAAGAAATCATCAACACCACCTTTATAGTACATATTGAGTTTGCAGCATATTGGAATATATGGTGTTAAAATTCACACTTTATTCTGTACTTGTACATGTTTGTTTTCATTTGTAAATATAGTCATAGGCTATTAAATTGTGCCTTCTAGTCAGCTCATGAGCCTTTTGCAGCCTGCTACTTATTGCCTGTTTAACTACAGTATGTACAAAAACATGTTTCGTCCTCTGCATGTGAAACAAACTAAGAACAAGGATGAAGTAAACAATTTACGTCCACTGTAAAAAATTGAAGAGCTATAAAAGAGGATTTGTCCAAAAACAGTGAGGGAATGTAGTTTACAGTAACCTTTGTGATGACACTGTGATATAAACATCGACCTCCACAGCTTTGAAATCGTTTTATTGTACAGTAGCTTTATGTTGAGTATAAAATGAGAAAAATATGTAAAAACCAAATATTTTCATGGAATTTAATATTAATAAACAACAACAAAAAAATCTGTGGCATTGCAAAACTCAACCAAGTGCCACAAAATGATATTAAAATTACTTTGGCAAGTCGGCTGATTTGATTTTGATGTGCATCAGAGAATAATGTGCCATGTTAGACTCCAAACTTTACCAAGTGGAGCATCATTGTTGCAAGTTTACTTCGTCGTGGTTACATCGCGTCCTCCGTGTCGGCTGTCAAATAACGAAGGAAGACTTGTGGCGGAAATGACCCTGTGAAAAACAGGAAGTAGGAAGTTACCTTAGATTTTCTTTTTTTTGGATTTGACTTCCAATGAACGCGGCGTGCTTTGTAAGTTTACCTCATCCGCGTCTCCATACTCAACACTGCTATTCTGTGCAGGCCAATTGTAGCTGAAATAAAGTGAAACAGAATGCATTAAAAAAAAAAAAAAGTCAGGATTTTGTATCCTTTCATCAGAGCTGCAGACTGTACTCACTTATTTTCATTGTGGCCTTTTTTGTGGAAGCATCCACGTCTGAAGGAATGACAAATGGAAACCGCCAAGCATAAGAACGCAATCACAGCACCAAACACCTTGAGGAAAATCCCCAGGATGTCAACGTCATCTGCAACAGGGCACAGAGAAGTGCTCATGAGAGAGTTACGTGGCCTGAGACATATCGATAGCCTATAACCATGACTTATATCATTGCTGCATTTTCATTTTTATGTATATCTTGTGTAATTGCCACACTCCTAAAATCCTCAATTAATTGTTATTGGCTTCGATGAAAATAAGACGAATTTCATGTTCATTAAATACACCAAGTCAAGACACCAAACAATGAAACAAATAAAAACAAACTTTGTCTGCCTGCTTATCACATTAAATAGGAAGAATTCAGATGATGTACAGTAACAAATTTTGACATTTAATAATAAATGTGATAAAAATAACGAATTAGATTTTTTACATGAATTATGGTGAATGTCTTTTGTTTTTTATTCCATTATTTTTTCTATAAAAATGTTCAAATGTTCAAAAATGAACAACTCCTACAACAAAATGAATGCCTATAGTGTGCAAAAACACTTTAACTGTGTGGACAGCTGCTTTATCCTTTCTGCTTCATGTTCTGGCAGCAGAATACGCTGTCATGGGCATGTTAGCATATCAGGGGCATGGGTGTCTGAAACTGTTGCTTCCCAGCGAGGTGCTGGGATCAGACTGACCTGGACAGCCGGAGCTTTCCTGCATCCAGTTCGTTGCAAAGGGATGACGCTCAGCAGAGGGAATTAGTTTCCCTTAGCTGCCTTCAATTGGCAGTTATAAGCACAAAGTATGCTTGGCCTTCAAATAGTTTATATAATATTTAGTGGGAACAGTGGTGCTTGGGGTAAAATTAATGAAAAATATTGTTATGTTTGCTTTGAGATAAAGTTTATTTCATTCCTACATGTGAAGTCGCGCCTGTCTTGTCCTGTCTGTGTTCATATGTTTTAGCTTCCTTCTGTTATTTCATACTTTTTCTCTTTGCCCGTGTTAACTTGAAACTTGAGAGTGAACGTGTCTGATTTTGCTTTTGGCTTAAAGTGCTGTCAAAAGACCTGCTTGGCTGGTGTGAATGTCACTCACAGACTTCCATTATTTGCGTGGGACACTGTGCATGCCCCGCATCATTCTTTGCCTGGCAGTAGTACTCCCCCGCGTCCTCCTTCCTGACCCTTCGAAATTTCTGTGGAGACATTTTTAGAAAACTGTCAGTGCACTGACACGCAGACAAACTGACAACAATAGGATGTCTGGCTGTGGTTGAATATAGCGACATTTTGGCCTTCAGATGGATTTACGGGCTGCTTTTAATACTACTGTAAGATTTTAGATTAGAGGGCATCGCCCTATGTTTTATAACATGGTTAAATTTCTGCCAGATGTTAAACTTTTACCTGGAAACACATCAGTTTGGCTTTAAATGCAACATTATCCTTGTTCCATATGCCAGGTTTTGGATAAGTGTTCTTACTGGCTCTTTTTACACACGAGGGTTAATCCTGCTCTTAGTCATATAATGCTTAAGGTTTTATTTAGATTAAGCGGGTAACATTTACATTAGATAAGCTCTGACAGAGAATACTCGGCACTAATGAGTCCTGTCTACAAACAGAACAGACAAGCAGGGAGAAGAAGTTTGCATCTGTTCATTTAACAAGAATAATAGTAAATACTGAGTGCTGCCGTGCCTCAAGAGATATTTTGCACAGACAATAGGAACTGAAATGATAAAGCCATAAATGTAGCAACAACAGGATGCTTGTCATTTTTGTACCAGGCCTCCGGTGTCGGGGTTGATGCTGTAGGAAGAGTTGGCAAACTTTGCGCTGTTTTTGGGATCCTGTGGAAGCTCTTCATTGTTGTGAAACCAACGGTACTGAGGAGCGGGAAAGCCCTCATTTTCCAGACATCGCAGCTCTGTTGATGTTCCCACTGTGACGGCCTCTGGCACGCTGCACCGTGGTACAACAGGTTTCACTACACACAAAAAGCACAGATTCACATCAGGCTGCTGAATGTTGTGTAGCATTTACACACTGCTGAAAACGATACTTTTACTTACTAAATGGCTAAAGGATAACATTTCATCAGGAAGTGTGTTGAGTTTCCCCACAACCTTTAGACTGTTCTAAAGTATTTATGTTCACACGCTGAACATAAAAGATGGACACGTGATAGATGTCGCTTCTACAGTCTCTGTCTTTATGCCTTGAATTCAATATTTTGTGTTTTGAAACCAGAGGTCATGAGTGAGTGATCTAACTGAGAAACAGTTAGATCTGCCTTATTATTGTCAATTTTCATCTTAATGAAATCATAATTTATAGAATGAACAACATACTTTGCTGGCCAGGATTTAAAAGTAGCAAATACGTCCATAAAATTAATCAGGAAACTGTTGACTGAGCTCAAAGAGCAAGTGGGTGATTTCCTCATTGACTCCCACACAATCTGTTTGCAACCAGAGGTGTTGCCACCTGCTGGTCACTATAAAGAATGCAGGTTTAAAGAGCATCCACACTGGCTTCACTTTTCAGACACACAGGGTTATTGTCCATAGAGTCCATAGTGGTGCACATTTTATATACAGGCAGTGGTTATGCCACATACAGCAAACACTGCTGGTACTCGTTTTTTGTGTTTCTCTGTGTGCAGGCCAGGGTCTGCAACAGGCTCCGTGTCTAAAGACAAGTCTGCGACTCCCTGAGGTGAAGTGTGTTCTCAGCCACTGTATGGTGACAAAGAGAACTGTCATCAAGTGATACGTAAGGTTAAAGTTGGAATTGTTATAACGTCGCCACAAGCCCCAGATATCCCGAGTGATTTATGTAAGTGGGTGTTAAATGGTTGTGATTGCTGTCCCAGCAGGCCACTAGCTTAATCTACCAGCACCTCAAAGGCAACGGTTAGATGCATGGCAACCTCACAGTGACAGCAATCATGATGTAGCTTTATATTTCAGAAGTAAATTGAGTGTAAAATGTATAAACTGCCACATAATCTTAATATCTATTCGATCATAAGAACAAAGTGTGATTAGAACTTTAGAGGGTTGACGATATAGACATGCAGTGACTTTTAGCTCTGCTCTCCATACCTCTTACTGCAAGACTAATAAGTATTTCATCAAAGTCCCTTTGATCATCGATGGCGGCCACCTCGCAGCGGTACTCTGCTGTGTCTGATCGAGTGGCGTTGAAGATCAGAATGTTGGCCGGCTCTCTGAGCTGAGCTCTGTTCTCCAAGTCCCCTTTTGGAGAACGACAGAAAGAGAGAGAGATGGGGGGGGGGGGGGGGGGGAAAAACACTTTACAATTGCTCATTCAAATACACAGCGTGACTTCACGGCTTAAAAACAGAATTCTGAGCCAAGGTCTTTCAAGGTAGCATTCACTCAGCTAAGCTTTGAGTGCTGCGACTTTGCTTTGAAACACTGTGCTCTACTGGTTTCTCTAAAAGACAGTTTCCAAGAGGTTTACCTGCTATCTTGTTTTGAAAGTACACATAACTGGGAACACCATTTTTAATCTTTTTCCACTCGATCCTTGGGTTGTTTGTCGAGATGGACTCTATTAAGCAGGTCAGTTCGATGGCTGGGAAGAAAACAGAACGCATGACAGCATGAGAGAGATGCAGGCTAAATCTGGAAAAAAGAAACGGTACTTTGGTTAAATAGGTTAGTGTGATTTTCGAGCAACTCACGCTCAAACTCATTTGCCCAAACAATCTTGTCCGTGGTCCGGAGGATTACCCCAAGTGATGATGGAATGTGACCTGTGGAGAAAAAAAAACACAGGCAGTAAACGCTGAGTAACCCTGATTGGACACGCGAGCATTTTCATTAGCAGACATTATAAACCGGGCATGTTGCCTAATAAACACTGGATTAGACCGACAAATATAGCTGACATAAGTGTGCCACATATTTTTAATGAACTCCTTGTAGAAATATACTGTCATTAACATTTAACTTGAATTATTTGTGGCGTTTAATTGGATAATAACGTGACTTATGATGAGTCGATGGAAGAGACCAGAGCTAGTTGTAAATGATAATGAAAGAAAACAGAGATTTGACACGAAGGACTCTGTAAATATTTGGATAGTGACCCATTTTTTGTTGTTGCTGTTGTTGTCAGCTTTAATCCTGCGCAAGATGAAATCCAGACCGAGAATGCAGCAGACAATGTAAGTAAGCGAGCAGACAAGAGCCAAAGTCACTTTAGCTCAGTTACCAAGGATCAGCAATGCTCTTGTAATAAGTTGCAGGACAGAATAAAAGGATTTGTGTTTAGTACTGCAGCACAGCCGGCTCAGACCAAGTAAATGACACACAGGCTTTATCCATTAGCAAACATGACAGTTGCTATATTGACTTTATTTCACACTGGTTGTTTTATAACAGAAAGGCTCCAAACATTAACTGTATATAGAAGATGGATGTTGCCACTGTAACCTCACTGAATTCCTATGTTGTAGTCTCAAGCTACACACTCACATACAGTAGTAACTAAGGATGCTCCTGGTAACTAATTTGCTAGTTATTTAAACAAGAGAAAAAGTCAACCCTCAGAGAACATTCAGAACTGAAGTGAATCTAATGGATGAGGTTAAATATTAGCCATACAATAACTGCACATGTATTTGAGAGCTATTTGAAACCGCTAATCACATGTCTTGATAATCAAGTTGAGTTTTAAATGTAAATCTGTTGGACACTGTGCCATATATAACAGTCACAGTACTTAATGTCACAGTACCAACAAACCACAGCCCTGGTTTGTGGCTGGTGGCGTCACAACATTTCTCACCGGGATGGAGCTGCCACTGCTTAATAATAAAAACCAAATAAGTAACTTAGCTAACTAGTATCTTTGGTACCAACTAGCAAGAGGCAGAACATTTTAATGTGTAATCAAGTAGTCGCATGCATCCCTAGTAGCAACTTGGTAACTGCAAAAGCAAGCCTAACTTGTTCTTTTGTTTTCAAAAGGATGTGAAACTAAGACAGAACATTCAGGAAAGTGTTTACTGAGGTCATAGGTCATGTCAGCACTCCAGTAATTTTACTTTCTTTTTGCAACCAGGAGAAAATCCCGGAGAAAGAATGGAAGCAGATTTGAAGCAGATTTTCCTCTGGCCTCACTTTTCCAGCCTAGAGCTTATGTTCAAATTTGTGCACAGCCTGCTGTTCCCATCTTCTGTGTGTGCTTCTCTTGCACAGTACCCTCACCTGCATGTCAGGTTACCAGGTTAACCAGCAATTTTTAACTGGCTGCAAGTTTGAGTGTGGTTGGCCCTCCAAATGTTTACCCCCCAGCTCATCACCAGCAACAGGGATGTCCTTTAGCCATTACAAGTGAGTGTAGTTAATGCACATATGGTTATATTAGTTGATCATAATAAGACACACATAACAGAGTTTTCTTCCTGTTCTCTCTTTCCACAGTCACATGCTCGATCAAAGAGTGTCGTTTAATTGTTGGGGTTTCCTCTGTATTATTGTGGAGTCTTTACCTTACAACAGGTGACTGCTGTTGTGATTTGGTGCTATATAAATACAATTTAATTGAACTGAATGCAAGTTTTTAATTTCTTTTTTTAAGCGACCGTTACACTGGAAACCTTTCTGGGGACATTAACTATTAAAAAAGGGGGAGTTAGAGATGATATCTTTATATTGATTTCTGACAAAAACACAGCTGCAGAGATAGTTTGCATCACTAGTTCACTACATATCACGATATTATGGATGACGATGCGCCCCTGAGGAATAGCTGGAAATGGTCAATGATGTGTCACCCAGTAGACCAGAAAGCCCCCAAGTCATTTCAGTATTTGGTGCAGTGTACTATTAAAGCGTTTACTCACTGAAGAAAAAAAAATACTGGTTTAGAGAAGGGGTGCGCAGTTCATCCACTTTTACACATCGTTTAAAAACCATACACACTAAAATATTACTAGAATTACATTATATTATTATAATGTACATCTAGTATATAGTATATTATATTACTAGAAGTACATGTACATTTTTTTGTATTTTTTCAGGGCTAGCTCCTTTGCTAAATCATAATACTAATTTATACTGAGGTTGCGAAATAAATCATTTATCAAGATCCCCAAACAAATCAAATCAGAAGCACAAGAATAACTTCACAGCGGGAATGAGCTCACATTTGAACCATACTTAATCAACCATCTTCGTTTCCCTCTGGCACAAACACAACACATGAGACGCGCTTATTTTAAGTTCAGTGCTTGAGCGAAATGCTGAAAGCAATCAGTGTTATTTTGCAAATGTCAGATTATAACGGCGAGAGGCGTAATTCACAAGTTTTGTTCAATTTGGGCCCGCCGAATGCCAATTTAAGTGGAAAATACGGGAATCTGGGGACGAGACGGGTGTGCAGTGTGACATCGAATTAAGGAAATGTGAAAATTACTGCTCGGCAAACACAAATAATTCAACAGTCTTTGCTAAGGCTAAATAAGTAGGTTTCTACCTTCCCTTGGTACCCTATAGTCAACATTTTTTGTTCCAAATGCAGTAATTACTGAGTACACGCACAACGAACAGCACCCATGCTGAGTAATGAAGGCAATCACGCTCCCAGTGGGGGCAGTAGTTAGGGTTTCAAATAGAGGCTGAAATTAGACAATAATAATCTGAGCCGCCCCTGAATACGACAAGACATCCCTCCTGTTTTCCCGAGGCAGCGTGCACTCTGACTAACTCCGAGGGATTTGAGCAGCCTTGTTAGGACACGGGCGTCCCTGAGTTGTACATTGTGACTGGGAGCCAAAGGGAGAGCGAGCATATAGCCTTCAAGTGATGGAAACATGGGTCCAACCAAAGCATCCGGTCTTATAAGCACAGCTGCGGACAGTGATGAGATCTGACTCGCAGGTCTCAGCTTCCGTCTCTGCTGCTGACTTTCCCACCCTGTACATGAAGGGCTATTTTTACCACAGCAGTGACTGGACATCCCGAGAGACGCGACGAAGGCCCGTCCAACTGAAGCTCCCTCGACATACGCACGTACTGACCCTTCAAAATGCCCTTTGAACTGCTTCTTCCAGATCTGCGAGGTACTCGTTTTGAGGAACGATATTTTTGAAAAAAAGAAAGAAAGAAAGAAAAACAAAAGCTCTTTCAAATACTGGAACATTTAATTAAATCTGCAGCTGCAATCACACTGCAGACTCAAAGTATCACGTAAGAGAAAACAACTGCTTTCGCAGTGTTATGGGTTGCAACACGGCCGTGTGTGACGTGCTTTTCAAAGTTTACAGGAAACAGATCTGCTCGAGTTCATCTGTTTTCATAAGTATGTTGTAACGCTGACAAAATCTCCTTAGAGGATACATCTCCCGTGTTCATCTGAACAAAAACCATGGTGAAAAACAAGTTTTTAGCCTTTATTATCTGGGGCGAACAAAATCTAGAATCAGTGCGCACCGGTTGTACAAGCAGGAACGGCGTTAACAGGATGTTATTAAAGGTTTTTCTCATCTCTCTTCCAAATAATGCAAAATGTAGGACGTGGGAAAGAGTAACCACAGTCAATTAACATGACAATGTATAACTAATTACTAATGCGAGCTTAAAATAAAAGCACGCAGACAACAATGTTTGGTGGCCTCCCTTCCCCCGTGACACGGTGCAGGCTGAAGAGAAGACAATGTTTCTGAATTATGAAAATAATCTCAGCGCTTGCTGGAAAGCAAACAGGGGCTCATTTTTAATCCCTCTGTCATTCTAATGCAAAGACAAAGTAGGTCTATAGTCAGTTCTGAGAGAAACTGGCTTTTAAATAGCCACATTCAGCAATCCTCTTACGCTCTAAATATGAAAACAACCACCCATCCCTGTCCCTGCAACAAAAAGTTGTTGATCCAGTGAATCTATAAAAAGCTTTTTCCCAGACATTCCAGTGCAGTCGCAGCAAATATGCCGAAGACAGTGGATGGAACGAGGAGGCCCACTGGGATTTACAGCATACTGGAGTGACTGCGTAACAGAACAACTCAACGCTCAAGCAGATTTGATTAAGCTGGTTATGTTGTTATAAGAACTGGGAGGAAATAAACTGTTCATTCAAGCTACGCACGTGACACAATGACTGCAGCACCTCAGACAGATGAAATATAAATGAAGTCCCAATAAAGCACAAGGCAGATAAAATAAACTCATTTTTCGCAACCTATAACAACGCAGCTTAAATTACATAAAACAGCAACGCCAACAATGTTCATATTTGATAGAACGTGTGTTAAACACTAAAATACCAGATATCCTCTGGTTCCTACCTCTCATATGTGAATATATGATTGTAAACTTTATGAACTTGGAAAAAGCAAAGTGAATACATTTTTGTGCTGTGTGGGAAATGGGAATCTAGCAGTTTTTTATCATGTATTGACAGAAAAATGTATCAATTGCTCCTGAACAATCATTCAAGACAATTAGCATTTAATGAAATCCTAACACAAAAACTCAACGGCCAATTCATTAGGTACGCTTTGCTCATACCAGGTTGGACCTTTTTTACTTTTAGGAATGCTTTAATTCTTCAAGGCATATGTTCAACAAGGTGGGGGAATCAGATATTTTGGAGCATGCTGACATGATAGCATCACGCAGTTGCCGTGATCTGTACCTCCCGTTCAAAGGCATTCACTGAGACAAGCTCTTGAGATCTGGTGAGTGCAGAGGCCATTTAAGTATGGTGAAGTCATTGTCATGTTCAAGAAGCCGGTTTGAGAAGATGAGTACACTGTGGTCATGAAGGGTGGACATTGTTAAAACTACACAGGCAGGCTGAGGCATTTAAATCACGCAAACTTGGTATTAAGCAGCCAAAACTGAGCCCAGAAAACATCTCCAACACCATTACACCAACAGCAGCAGCCTGAATAGTGATATAAGGATGGATCCATGCTTCCTGGTTGCTTACACCAAATTCAGACTCTACCATCATCAGATCAAATCAGTAAACATTTTTCCAAGCTTCTCCTGTACAGTTTTGGTGAACTTATCCATTTCCTGTTCTTAGCTGACAGGGGTGGCACATGGTGTGATCTTCTGCTGCTGTAGTCCATCTGCTTTGAGGTTCAACATGTTTTGCATTCAGAATGCTCTTTTGGGTGTCCTCATTACTTACTTATATTTATCTTCTTATCAACTCAAAGCAGTTTGGCCATTCTCCTCTGACCTCTGGCATCAACAAAGCATTTTCAACCAGATAACTGCTGCTTACTGGATATCTTATCTTTTATAGTAAACCCCAGAGGGGGTTTCATGGGAGATTTCCAGTGGATCAACAGTTTCTGAAATACTCAGACAAACCCGTCAGCCATCAACAATGATGTCGCAGTTCAGTTTAAACTTCAGCATGTTGTCTTGACCATTTCTACATGCATAAATAGACTGTGCCATGTGACTGGCTAAATAGCTATTTGAGTTACCTGTTGTACCTAACAAAGTGGCTGATGAGCAAATGATTACAGATTTTTATTTTTAATGCAAAGTCTCATTCATAATGTCCAAAGCCCAATTCTGAGTCCGGAAAATCTCAGAAATAGCATTTCTTTTTTTAACTTTTCAATTTTCTTTCAGCATAAAGGGGAAAAAATGAACAATGTAAGAATTACATCCAATTTTCTGCACATCAGAATCACAAGAAGGCATCTATTTTTACCTTAACTTAAAATAATTCAGCTTTACACATCAGTGCGTTCCAGTTATATGCAGCATGAATCACAATATGCTAAATGCAAAACGTTTGAATAACGATTCATTTTCATTATTCAAACATGACAGCACCCTAAAGCTCAAGGTCAGAACATAAACCAAATCGTGAGCTACATTCACACACAGCTCGGAGTTTTTACAACCAAAACTTGAGAGCATAACAAATGAACCTCTGCCTGTCATCTCCGCTTAGTCATTTGATTTACTGCTTGCAGAGGACCTGGGTGAAAAGTTCAACACTTAGTGGTGCACCCACCCGCAGCCAATTAGCCGACGCAACCACCCAGCATCAGCTGATCGCCACAAATCTCTAGCTGTTGCTGCTGCACATCATCTTGTCACCGCTGCCCTCGACCTGCCTCACTCATGGCACCCCACTCACCATCACTATCGATCAATCACCACGTGATCAGGAGAGGTCAAACTACAATAAAATGAAATTCAAGCAGCCTCAAATGTATATGATGCATATACATATATGCAACAACCAAAAAGACAAAGCATTTTAAATATATATTATTCACAGGCCCGTGTTTCTGTGTACCACAGGTCTCCACCATGTGGCTGCCGTCTTTTTATACTAAAGTAACATTTGCATTGTTTGTATTCTGGAAATTTCTTTAGAAATTAGTCGACAAGTGAGCGTGCAATATGTATGATTTCTAGGCTAGGTTACACGTTTTTAAAATCACGTAAAAAAAAAAATTCAAAACGTCAAGGGTGCTCTGACAACTACGTCATTTTCCAGCTCGGATGTGAGGTTTGCTCAAGCGTAAAACAATCAAATGCAATCTTCAATCGATAATGAGCAGGCTGTTAAAACGCCACAAAACACAACAAAAACGTTTTCCTGACATTTCCCAGCCCGTTTACACGTCAAGCTAACGTTAAAAAACGTCCTTGTCGGCTCGTAGCGCTGACAGAACCGCTACAGCTCGGATTTAACTTGACTGTAGTCGCACCTCGCCGACTCCGATATGATAATAGCTTTGTGAATAAGCGGGGGGAAACTCACCTAGGCTGCTGTAAAGCACAAAACAGGCTACGAGTCGCGCAATCGCCATCTTGCAGCGTATCATTTATCGGTTACAGCTGCACACACTCAGCACCTCTGAGAGGTAAGAGGAGGATGAGGGCACAAAAGACTGGTGGATGTTGCCATCGACGAGTTTCCATAGCTACAAGGGCTGCTGTGTGGGGTTGCGCCCTGAACGCAGTCTGACAGGCGGTAGGCGGTGCCAAACATGCCCTCCACCTCCTCCTCCACACACAGACGCACAATTCTGACCGTATGTTCTCGTGGGAAAGTGGCGACCTACGCCCTCTAGTGGTTATTTTTCTTTTTGGGACCTTAAAAGACCATAATAGGGAAGATTTTTTCCCCTTTATTAAAAGAAACATATAACAGCTGAAAATCAAACAGCATTTTGAGATCTCTTGCTCATGCTGACAGACAGACGCATTATATACATGATCAGAAATTACAAGAAAAGGATGCCGATGCAGATTAACAGACTGGATATAATCTTTTACGGATGATGCTTTGTTTTGTTCTCCCCAGTTCAGTGTGAATAAGAAGTACAACTAATGCTAAAGTCTCCAGTGAGCTGACATTGTAATTGGTGTTTGAACTGAATCAGAGAGGAGAGGGAACAAGGCAATCATTGCATCAGAGTCTTGTAAATAAACCTGTAACGCTGCTCTCTTCTGTATGCACGTGAGGACTGTCCCTCTTTTTCATATAAGATAAAATAGTGAGAAATGCATAATCAGGATGATTTAAGATGGATGTAGGTCAGTGTTTTGATCATCAAAAGTGGATGAGAAACTGATTTATTTCTATGGAAAAAAAAAATCAAATTTCTCTATTTAATTTCCTTGATACAGTAGGTGTGAGTATATTTATGACAATCACTTTCAATGTTAAGAGTATTAAAGATGTTGAGTATGTCGTCTGGATATTTGAATACAGTGAACTGATCCTTCTGTTTTATGCATGGAATAGACATCGAAACTGGAATGAGAAATTTTTTAAAAAACAAAGTCATTTAAAGGTCCACCCATAGCGTCAACTATCAGTTTGACTTCTCACACTTTCATTTAGCTTCCATGACACATTTTTTACATTTTTAAAGAACCGTTATGATGGAAACCTGAGACACATACATGTGAAAAAGAGAGTTTTTACAGGCCTAAAGGGACTTGTGGAGGAATTTTGGCACACTCTTCATTACAACATTGCTTCAGTTCTTTGAGGTTTATGGGCATTTGTTTATGCACAGCTCTCTTAATGTCCAACCACAGCATTTGATTGCAGCACCTTGGTTCTTTTGTTTTTGGGCCATTCTGTTTTAGATCTGCTTCTGTGCTTGGGATCATTGTCATGTTGCATGACCCGAATTGTGCCCAAGCTTTAGCTGCCAGACAGAAGGCCTTATGTTGGACTCTAGAATAGTTTGGTATATAGAGGACTGAATATACAGAGTTCATGACTAGATGGTCTGGTTCTGTGGCAGCAAAACAAGCCCAAATCATGATCGCTCCACCACCATGCTTGACAGTTAGAATGAGATTTCTATACATGCAGTAGTGATCTGCAAACAGTCTGAGAAAACTTTCTATCTATTTATCTATCTATCTATCTATCTATCTATCTATCTATCTATCTATCTATCTATCTATCTATCTATCTATCTATCTATCTATCTATCTATCTATCTATCTATCTATCTATCTATCTATCTGAAAACAGTTGCCTGTAAGACCACGCTGAGGTCTTCAGCAACAATTAATCAACACTACAAGGGCATAAAGGCAGAGGATGCCCCCCCCCCAAAAGGAATCCTCACCAAAACAAATATAACAAAAATCACTGATGATGCAACATTTATTAAGAAAGAACCTTGTGCTTTTTTTTTATCTTTATTTCAATTTCAAAAGATTGCAGCGTCCTCTATAAATTGTTTTATATTCCCGACATCAAAGTGTCCTATAAAGATTCTATTAATATGATTTTTATAGAGTTGTATTTCCTATAATTGTTTTGACAAATATCAGCTTCTTGGATTCCTGGAAAAAGCAGTAGATGGCAGTGTGAAACCAGAAATAATAATCTGCCAATACATCTCACTCATCCAAAGATCAACAGCATGTATGTAGACATAAGGTCTATAATTAGGTATGCATATATTATATTTTGCATTTCCACAATTTCACAGTCACATGATGTGAAACTCTTCTGATGCAGTTAAGGTTTAGCCCACTGAATACAACCGTGTAGTCCACCCACTACAAGAAAAAGAAAGAAAGAAAAAAAGACATAAAAAGGCAACATATTACAGATGAACTTGTTGCCCTCTTTGAATACTCATGCTCCATCAGACCATGCTGCCCTGCTTTCACTGTTGGTAGTGTTGCTAGGCAATGATTCCTCTGTTGAGAAGCTCTTCGTGGCTGCCCTTTTGTTGCAGCTCAGACAAAACTGTACATTTTGATTGTTTTACAAAGAAATATCCAGGTTTGTCATCTTCCTTTTTGAGAAAAAATGTGAAGACTTCATTTTTCTGAGTGAAATGCAAAAAATATGTGCCATGCTTCAACTAATTAAAGAGCCAAATTAGCGAGAGCATCACAGTGTGACAGTGAGTCATATTACAGGTGTTGCTCATTGGCACCTGCATCTGTGCTATGTAGCTGTTGTACAAGGCGGTGGCTGTTTGCTTGAGCCATCGTGCATCATTTGCACAGTGATTATATATCTTCCAAGCTATGAATAATGCACTGCAGTTGGATTTAATATCCACCCAGTCTTTCCAGTCTCAAATCCGCAAGCCCTCTTCGTGCAAGCTTGATAGACAGGTCTAACACCAACTAAGCTATTTAAGGGGTTGAAATAAGCGCAGGATATTAAAGCATATCAGCAGGTAAAACCTACAGTGAATTAAAAGAGCAAATTTCTTTCTCTAGTTGGTGCTTTGCGCTCCTTCCTGTGAGTTTTGACATTTTGCAGTATATCATGAAAAACAGAAACTGCTGCTGAATGGATAAACGCCTGATACACACATTCTGGATTTTAAACATTTTGATTATACTCGGAAGCCTCAGGGTTTTTATATTTTATTTGTAGTACAGCGAAAATTCTGTAAAGACTCTTCATCTGTGAGGCCAAATTGACCAACCTTGGCCTTTGTGAATAAGAGACAAAATTCTGAACTACAATAAGCCTTTTGTTATTGACTGTTGTCTGCATCTCTCAGCTACAACTCCACTACATTCAATGCAACAGAAATAAAGCACAAGAAACATCACATCTTTTTAGTTAGTCCCCTTAGTCAATGTGCCGTGCACTATAACCTTTAATAATGGTTGATCCGCATTAATCTGCATGCAGTACATCTATAATGTATTTTACTGTTTACTACTTTGTCCATGATTTCTATTTTTTCTTACAAGACTTAAATGGTTAGTCAAATGGAGGCACTTTAGTCCCTCAAGTGTAAATACTGTATATAATAACAGCTTCCTTATAGCAGCTTCTAAAACCAGTGTTACAATGTGCCTTAATATTAGAAAACAATAAAAACAGAGATACAGGAAACATGGTAAAATAGCTGTAATTGTAACTTTTCTTGCTAGAGGTTTAAACTTGAACACAGCTTAAAATATAGTCTTGATTCTGGCTTGGAAAAGCTATAAAACCATTCAGTAACAATCTTAAAATCAATCTCTTACAAAATTAAAAGCCCACGTGGCAATTCTCAGCGTGGTGTGATCTCTTTTCCTGGTTTTAGTTGCAATTTTAAACGTTCCCTTCAGAGTCATGTGATTTATTTCTGAAATCTTAGCAGTCATGAGACGAAGGTAAGTAGGCCATCTTCTGACTCTTTCGACTGGACCAACCATGGAGAGATTATTCAGGTGTTTTAAAAGATTTGCTCATGACTGAAACATTTGCCCTTCTTTGCCAAAGCAGTCCCATATTTCACTTGCAGCGTATCATCTCTAAACTGCCGGATTCATCAGTCAGTTACTGCGAAATACACAGCGAGCTGTGTTCTGCAGCGAGAGAGTTCTGCAGGTTATTCACAGCAGATACTTTCTGTTTATTTCATTTAAAAAAAATCAGGGCAGAAGTGAAAGAATATACCAGGTCGCTGTCTTGCACAACGGCAGTAACGCGCTGTTATGCTGTGCAGAGACGCATCATTATAAACCTGCTCAAGATAATGGCCATCCATATCCAAACTTTAGACCTTATACACTTATTATATTGTGTATATAAATGCCTTATATGCAGTTCAGGGCCCAGTATTTTTACATACTGCTGTTTCTCATGCTTTTCACACTGAAAACAAATGATACATATGTTGGATAGATGAAGGCACTCCACATCTTAAGGGATTTAAAGAAATGCTAATGTAGACTATCTCTGGCTTTATATTGGTCATAACTGTCACACTTTCTTTGATGGATATTCTAATCTCTAAGTAACCTTCTGTGAGAGTCAGAAACCTGCTCTTTAAAGATTCCCATAAAGCCTGCCATCCCCCTCCATGCAGCCATCATTAGTGTGTGTGTGTGTGTGTGTCTTTTTCTCTTCCAAATATTTCTGCTGCATATTGTTCCTGTTCTAACTGTATAATGTAAGTACATTTAAGCTGCATTGTGCTTTTTAAAACTGCGAGATTCCCGAGGCTGTGTAGCTTGCGCTGCTTTTGATCTTTCATTTTAAATGTAACATTTTTCTGATTGCAGCTGACACACATTCGGATGGAGCTTTCATTAAAAAGCTGCAGCCAGAAGAGTCGGTGGGACTTTAAGGTGCAGCTCAAAGTCCCAGACACAATGATCAGATAGAAAAGGCAGGAAAAGGAACAAATGCTGGGGAGGTTAAAGTTTCACATCATGTCAGATTGAAGGAGGCAAATGGGTTCGTTAAGGAGGGATTCAGCGTCCTTCTGCGGCATTATGTAACTATTCACTTAAATTAAATTATCTCTATATAATCTTAATGCTTCAGCTCATTGTGACATTTATGGATATCCTGATAACTGTTTATTTGTGCCCTTTATAGCATGATTAGTTACCACACAGCAAGAAGCCAGGGGCATTTCTGTGTGGGTTTCCTACAGCTGCTCCAGTTTTTTCCCCACAATCCAGAGACATGCAGCTTAGATCAACTGGTGATTCAAAAATATACCGTAGATGTAAACTGGTTGTCGGTCTCTCTGCATTAGATCAGTGACCTGCCCAGGGCGTACCCTGCCGCTCTATCCATGACAGCCAGGAAAGGCTCCAACCCAACTGCAACCCTGAACTGGATAAGTGGAGGAAAATGGAGGGATGCATTATTTATCTGCACTTTCTCTAAAGCTGCAGTTTTCTAATGTCATTCATTAGAAATTACAAATGATCTCTGTATAAAATTTCAATATCTCAGCCAATAGAAGAGCTGAATTATAGATCAGGTTATGAAACTGAAATTACAAACTTAAAATAAAATAGCTTCTTATTTTACGTCTGCTTCCCCTGTAAAAGCAAAACAAAACAAAAAACATAATGTGTAAAAGTACAGTACAATTTACTGAAGGAATTTTCCATGTTAATTTTTTATGGATTTGTTTAACCACACATTGAAATGTACCATTTATGATATAAGAAGGACAGAATAACAGGTTACCTTTTGTGATATTGATTTCACATATGAATCATGTGATCAGGATAAGGAAAATACAAGATAGCCCCAGTGTTGTTAAAGGTTTGCAGATGTAAAATCTTGAAAATCAATCAAATCAGCTGTGCCTTCATTGCATTTGTATGATCGTTGTCATTAGAAAAAGGCAGAAGTTGGCTAAAGCTTTAAAATCACCTGTGAGGATATAAAGCTTATTTTAACTGTTGTGCAGAACAGTAACAGATTCTTGGACCAATTCTCTGAAGGCACTGACCCCTTTCATCCAGTAATTTTACTGAGTGTGTCAAAGTGAACGTACATTATCTGTTTTATACTCCGGGCCACATTTGTCAAGATGATGCTGAATGTGATGTGGATGATGTCTTGTAGCCTGACCCTCAAGGAACAAAAGATTTAGCCGAGTTTTTGTTTTCTCACTGAGGTTTTTCAAGAAAATTAAATGAAAAGTTGTGTGGTAGAGAGATGTCTTCAGAATAAATACTGAATAACTCCATATTTTGCATATACTTGAATACTTCTACACATCTGTGCTTACAGTACTTTTTTAAAAACAAAAAGTTCACTGAATTGTTTCAGCTAGTGATGGGTAGCAGTTTAAATTCTTCTGTAAAAAAAGGAATAAACCATAGCAGTATTAAACACTGGGAACAGACTGCACTGTTCAGCTTGTAGCACTGTAAAGTTTGTCTGCTGGTTGCAAATGGGATTAACTTTACAAAAGTTATGAGAAAAGTCAAAAGCAGTAGGCGAGTTCTTTGTGTTCATTGTGTTTTGCTCACGTGCAGAGATTCCCGCCGTTGGCCACAACAGCTTGAACTCCTTCATCAACTGAGCCTCGCCCACAGTGAAGCTGATCACATTCAGAGAGGCTAAATGGCACCGTGATGCTGCACAGATCAAGAGTGTAGAATTAGACAGCGCTGCATCTACAGCTCTTTTTGCACTGTGGTATTTATAGATTTCACAAATGAGCCGGAAAATAGTGCGATGCACAGGAGAAAAAACACAGATGTTTAGAGGCTTATTGATTTTAGGTTGAACTTCAAATTTCTGCTTTTCTTCCACACCCTGGTCTTTTGCTTTATAATGATGATAGCTGGGTGTGTTTTCATTAAGAGGAGCTATTTCTGGAAGCACTGTACACCTTTACAAACATGCAAAACCATGGCAACTACACTTAGCTAGATGTGTTTTAATATAACTGTCATCAAAAAGCTGAGTGCAGGGCTTTTGATGGGTGTGGAGATGCTGCGTGCGGGTAGTTATATAGACTCACTCCTAATCAAGACTGAAAAAAATGTTAAAATTCAATTATTTAACCTTCTGAGCTAAGCTGAAAGACACATGTGAAGGATAGTGCTGTGATTCGGTGCGCTGAGAAAAGCAAAGCGTGGCGCTTCGCTATTGCTGTATTTTCCCTACAGATACACAATTTGGGCGGGCTGTTCACAGACTCTACTGATGACCACTGAACATGACAAGTGATTCTCATCTGAGGAGCACTGCAGAGAATCAAAGTGACTTTGAGGCCCTAAGCCCCCCTGCCAACACAATGGATTTGTCAGTCACATCTGCTGCTTCATAGACAAACAGAGACAAAGGACACAAAGATATCAAATTGTTTTTGGATCCTGGTTTTAAAGGTTACGTTTAGCATTTACGCCTACTTTTAATTGTTCTCATTGATACAATAATTTCTGTGAAATGCTGCAGTGTGTCTGCGTCGGGCAAAAAACTGAAAAAAAATTGTTCTAAATAATTCACTTTATTTTTTCTCTGGGTTATAAAAGTTATATAAGATTTTTCCGAGACACTACAAGGCTTACTTAAGGATTATTTCTTTGCCTCACACTAAATCCATTAGTTCACACAGTCCACAAAGTCAAGCTCAGCACAGTAGATCAGCTGATCTCAATGCCAGCCCACATGAGCTGAGAGCTCAGCTGATGCCCTTAGTTAATTTCAGGTATGGCACACTAATTAAGCTAATTATCCTTATACATGCTTATACAGTTGCAGCACATCTGCAGGCCACTTCGCAGCCCACCTCCACCTTTTATTCTTTCTCTTAATTAGTGTCATGGCAACTTGATGCATTTTGAAGGTGCAGATATAGTCAACACTGAAGTTCAAGCTGAGCTTCAGAATGGGAAAGAAAAGTGATTTAAGTTAGTCTGAAGGTGAAACAGTTGCAGACAGGCCGGTAGGAGTATTTTAGAAAATGTTGAACTACTGGGATTTTCCCATATAACCATCTTTAGAGTTTATAGAGAATGGCCTGGAAAAGAGAAAGTATCCAGCTGTCTGGGTGAAAATGTCTGGTTGATTAGTCTGGACTGGTTTAAGTCTATGGAACAGTGACTCAAAAAACCCACTTGTTACAGCCAAGCAGAAGAGCATCTCTGACTGTACAACACATTAAACCGATGAACTAATTGGACTAGAGCAGCAGAAATCCACACTGGGTGTAATTCCTGTCAGCTAGAACAGGAAATGAGGTCACAATTCACACAGGCTCACCAAAATGGGACATTCTCTGAGTCTTGAGTCATGAGTCATGATTTCAGGGTGAGAATTTGGCGTAAACATGAAAGCATTGATCTGTGCTCAACAGTTCAGGGTGGTGATGTTGTAATGGACTGGTGGATATTTTCTTTGCACATTCTGGGCCTCTTACTACCAGCTGAGCATTGTCCGAACACCACAGCCCGACTGAATATTCTTGCTGACCATGTCCATCCCTTTGTGACCACAGTGTTCTCTTCTTTTGATGGATGCTTCCAGCAGGATATGGTACCGTGCCACAAAGCTCAAATTATCTCAAACTAGATTCTTCAACATGAAAATTAGTTCACTGTACTGAAAGAGCCTCCACAATCACCAGGTGTCAATCTATATATGACATCTGATATAATTCCTTGCTCTAGAACAAATATCAAAGTATAGTGTACTATTATTTCCCAGATTCCCTGCTTTATCCCATCAAAAAAAAGTCCCACAGACTGAATATTTGACATTTGACAGGCTAATTTGAGGCATTTGTGCTTGAAATGTAAGTGAAACAGTAAGAAGACACTGAGCTAAAAGCAATTCTTCCAGACTGACTCACGCATGTCAAAAAGTCATTTTGTCTATCATATGACAGAAATTTGTATATGTATACATGTTTTCTGTTTCTGTCCCAGATGGATCATCATTATTATTAAAACTACAGGGTGGGCCATTTATATGGATACACCGTAATAAAATGGGAATGGTTGGTGATATTAAAGTCCTGTTTTTGGCACATTAGTATATGTGAGGGGGCAAACTCCTCAAGATGGGTGGTGACCATGGTGGCCATTTAGAAGTCGGCCATCTTGGATACAAATTTTGTTTTTTCAATAGGAAGAGGGCCATGTGACACATCAAACTTATTGGTAATGTTACAAGAAAAACAATGGTGTGCTTGGTTTCAACGTAACTTTATTCTTTCATGAGTTATTTACAAGTTTCTCTTTGTTCACAGCCATTGACATGTCAAAGAGGTTAACACGTGAGGAGCGGATCGAAATTGTGTTGATATCTGGTGAACACAGTAACCGGATCATTGCAGCAGATTTCAATGCAAGACACCCTACGAAACTACTAGGGGTGCAACGATATTCGTATCGATATTGAACCGTTCGATACAGTGCTTTCGGTTCGGTACGCATATGTATCGAACAATACAACATTTGTAATTTATTTGATCAACTTTCCTTCTGACGATGCTGTCTGTGTTGAGCGCTCAGTGAATCTGCGTTCGACTACTCCGCCTAGGCTGCACTGTCGAGCGCAGATCCACTGAGCGCTCAACACAGACAGCATAGTCAGAAGGAAGAGTGCAGGGCAAGCTAGCAAGACAGAAGTTAAGCTCTCCTTGCAACATGGACCTCCCCCACCCTCATTCAGATCTGGCGTTTGGAATTATTTTGGTTTTCATGTGACGTATGACCCTGAAGGTAAGCGAGTCATGGACTAAAGTAAGACAGTATGTTGGATGTGCCACGCAATGCTTAATTACATGGGTGGGAACTAGTGTGTTAGCGCAGTTAGCTCGTTAACGTGTTGGCCGTCTAGCCCCATGCACGGGGCGATCGGCGGTAGCTCGTTAACGGAGATTTGCCGTGTTGTGGCGTTAAGGTCATTTCAACGAGATTAACCTGAAAGCACTAGTGGGAACACAACGAATATGACTGCACATTTACGCCGACATCATCCTAATGCAAAGACAAAAACAACAAGCATGCTACTAACTTTAGCCGAGTCATTTAGACAGCTGTTAGCACATGATTCTCCTTATGCTGCTGAGAATATAGCCCAGAAGAAGCAGATAGTATAGCTTTTATTTTGGAAAGAGCCATTTCTCTGTAATAAACTCTCTTTTCCAAAGATGAGTGATTCCTCAATCAGATACAGGGCTCGCAAAATCGCTAGCCCGACGTCCTGGGGCTAGCGATTTTTTCAGTTGGGCTACCAAAATCTATCTCTGCCCTGCCCGTCGGGCTATTGTAGGAAGGAAAAATATATGTCAATGCTTTTGCATTCTTTCAGAAATGTAGCTGGGTAATTATGTCATTGGCATCGGTGAGCCACTGTCAATATGTGACATATTGAAATCACGTTTGAATTTGCGCTTGTTTTTTTGCTTTCACTTTGCAATCGTGCGAACTGTGTATAGAGAGCGACAGCACTGATCTGTGAGTGATGATAATTTGTGCACCAATTCCTCTGACATCGTCTTATTAATCGTTAGCTTACTATGCAAACATGACAAGTGAAATCTCCCGCAGCAAGCTTAAACATGTGAGAGGTTGATCGCGCAGAGAATCGCTGAGCTTATGTGAGTGCGTGTGTAAAAGCAGCAGGATTTATATTTTAGTTCTGCTGAGCCAAATAAGACAGGTCAGGGTGAAGAAGTGACAGCCAAAGAAAAGCTTACCACAAAACGGAAAAGTTATGACAAATCAGACTATAAGGCAAAAAGAAAGTGCAGCTTTATGGTTTCATGGACAAAATAATTTCTGTGGCTGCAATATGACGAGCTAAAAAACCAGGGCTGCACATAAGTGGTCCGCAGGTGCGCATTCGCTGTCAAAATAAAAAACACGCACAAGGGTTAGGGTTAAATTTAAAAACTGTACTTTTGAGTTAAAATATATATTTATAATTTTAATAAATGACAAATTAAAAAGGCATGAACATTTTTTTTTGTATCGAAAAAATATCGAACCGTGACACCAAAGTATCGAACCGAACCGAACCGTGAATTTTGTGTATCGTTGCACCCCTAGAAACTACCCATCTCCCATGCTACAGTTAGCAAACTGCTTGCTCAGTTTTGTGAAACTGGTTCAGTGTTGGATTTGCCAAAATGTGGACGCAAGAAAACTGTCACTAATGAAGAAACATCAGTGGCTGTCCCAGCTTCATTCAGCAAGAGCCCACAGCGTAGCACTCGCTGCATGTCACTGGAGAGTGGCATTAGTCGAACATCCCTTCGGCGGATATTAGCTACTCACAAATGGCACCCTTACAAACTCCAGCTACTGCAGCATCTCAACGAGGATGACCCAGATCGACGCACAGAATTTGCAGAATGGGCAAAACAAAAATTGGAACAGGACCCTCAGTTCACGCAGAAGATTTTGTTCAGTGATGAGGCAAACTTTTATGTGAATGGTGAAGTTAACAAACTAAACCACCGCTATTGGTCTGACACTGACCCACGTTGGATGGATCCCTCCAAGACTGTTGGAACAACAAAAGTGATGGTTTGGTGTGGTACAGTATATGGGGTACAACGATAGAGGGTCCATTCTTCATCAATGGAAACCTCAAGGCAACTGGATATTTGAAATTGCTACATGATGATGTGTTTCCCTCTTTGTGCACTGAAGCTGGCACGTTCCCTGAGTTTTTCCAGCAAGATGGTGCACCACCACATTATGGGTGCCGGGTCCGAGCATTCCTAGATGAACAGTTTCCTGGAAAGTGGATTGGTCGTCGTGGGCCAGTTGAATGGTCCCCAAGGTCTCCCGATCTGACCCCCTTAGACTTTTATCTTTGGGGTCATCTGAAGGCAATTGTCTATGGTGTGAAGATACGAGATGTGCAGCACCTGAAACTATGGATACTGGATGCCTGTGCTGGCATTTCTCCTGCGGTGTTGCTATCAGTGTGTGAAGAGTGGGAGAAGAGGGTTGCATTGACAATCCAACACAATGGGCACATTGAACACATTTTATAAGTGGTCAGAAACTTGTAAATAACTCATGAAAGAATAAAGTTACGTTGAAACCAAGCACACCATTGTTTTTCTTGTGACATTACCAATAAGTTTGATGTGTCACATGGCCCTCTTCCTATTGAAAAAACAAAAGTTGTATCCAAGATGGATTCTAAATGGCCACCATGGTCACCACCAATCTTGAGGAGTTTGCCCCCTCACATATACTAATGTACCAAAAACAGGATTTTAATATCACCAACCATCCCCATTTTATTACGGTGTATCCATATAAATGGCCCACCCTGTAGTAGGAGCACTATGAGGTAATGCAACACACCATCTATTGATAATGACTGTTTCGTCAGACATATGAAAGGGAAAGTGAACTACAAGCTAATCAATACTCTGAACTTGTAAAACTCATAGTGAGAGCTGATTCATATTTTGAAAAATTAATCCCACTTTTTTTTTTTTGCACAAACACAAAAATAAACCAGCAACTAAAAATAAAAGTTGAAAAGCAGGGCTATTCTGTTGTGTAAAACACTGCTGACCACTAATGGCCAAAAGTGTGAATTATTCTTAGAAACAGTCTGAGATGATTGTGACCTACGGAGCTTTTAAAATCACCATAAACAGACATGCAGCAGAACATCTGCTCAGCAGTCGACGTCCTTGACATCTTGCTTGGTGCAAGCAGGTTAGCGAGCTGCAGCCTGACTGACTGATGCTGGATGGGGCCCTCAGTGTACACACCCATATGTCTCTGTCACTAAAGCATCCGAGTCTGTGGGAGCATTTGAGCCTATGCATATTGCACTGGATTTTAAACACACTACAATAAAGGAACAGGGCCAGGATTTGCTGTGGGTTTTGTTTGAAAATTGTGGATTAAGGACACTATAACTGTATTCTTTTCCAGTTTTTAGAGTAATCTTGTGGAGGACATGGAAAAAAAAACTTGTCTGCTCACAGTGGCGACAGATTGAGATGATCCCACCGGATGATCACCCTAAAAATAAGCAAGTGTACAGAACTTGGTGGTAGTGGAGTGATATAATCTTTTATTCAAGCACAAAAAAAAACACGTAATAAGCCTCCCTTACATGTAGAAATCCAGCAGATGCAACATGCAGCAACGTGACCTTGAATGATCAAAATCAGAAATGCTGCACCAAAATTTTACTGATACACTTTAAAGCATTCTGCAGCAAGGATGTGGTGAAACCGAAATCTGATTAATGATACATTCATTAAAAGAAATTACTGTTTTCCACAAAAAAAATCCCTGAAATTATTTTCCAGACAGCACGACTGGTTCGCACTATATTTAAAAATATAGACTTTTTTTATCTTCCCTTGCTCCATTTGGTAATAACTATCCTCAGCCCCCTCGATTGGAGCTGTAAAACTAATAGAAGTGGTGTTACATAAGAGATTATCCTAACTCTTATCTTTTCTTTGCCATTCGTTATAGAAAATCAAGTTCTCCATAGAAATGACAACAACAACAAAAAAGGCTCTCCTGTGGTCTTTTGAAGCAAATGTCATGTTTGTCCCCGTGGAAACAGGCTCATCAAAGGCTCGGGCTATTCAAGGTATAGGCCTATAATGTGTCCTGGTGTTGTGTCAGCACTTCTGTAACTTTAGGTGAGGGTTGGAGAGGGAAGGGGGGTCTGGCGGTAATATGACCTTGTTTTGCCATGCAGCAGCCACAGCACAACGCTGCACAACTCCACCGGCAGCAATTGTGAGAATCTGACGGATGCTCCACCTTCCAAATGGCTCGAGCTGCATTGCTAACACTTCTTCCGTGCAGCTCTCTCTGCGGAGTTTAAATGTAGGGGCATGACTAAACAAGAGCTTCCTGCCACACTGCTATTGATAATTAGGACTCATAATTTATGACTCACAACTTGCATTGTATATGCCATTGAGCCTGCTGCTGAGTAAAGCCTTCCTTCCAGCAGCAGCAGCAGCAGCATTCAGGCTGTTCTCTTACTGGCACAACATGAGCTCAGGGAGGCTTTCTTTAGCATCCTGCACTGGGTCTCACACCTATAAGAGCTGCACCGAAACATGTATGCAGCATGCTACAGCTTGCTGTGAGGGAGGAGCAGATGCTACCTCTACCTCATATTTGCACGAAGTTTGATTCATTTGAACACTTTTTAGAGGCTTGGTACTGCAAAGCTCTGTGGAATTTCACAATAAAGGTATATTCAATATAAATTATTATTTTACTTACTTCCTGTCTTATAAATCCTTAACCCCTCATCTTGTGTGAGCCCATGCGAAGGCTGGAAGCAAGTAACATAGAGAGGGTGAAAGAAAAAGAATCTGAATGGGGGTAAATGCTTGCTTACAGCATAACAATAAGTGGAAGGTTTCATAAGATTATCTGAATCATGGCAGGCGGCATGGTGGAGCAGTGGTTAGCACAGTTGCCTCACAGCAAGAAGGTCCTGCATGGGTTCAAATCCACCATCTGGCTGGGGCCTTTCTATTTGGAGTTTGCATATTGCACAGGTTCTCTCCTTCAGTCTAAAGAGATGAAGGTAGTGGGGTTAGGTTAAATAGTAATTTGAAGTTGCCAATAGATGTGATGTGAGTGCAAATGGTTTTCTGTCTCCATGTGTTAGCCCTGCAACAGACGGGTGACCTGTCCAAGGCGTGCCCTGCCTCTCGCCCTGTTGCAGCTGCGATGGGCTCCAGCCACACTACCACCCTGAAGAGGATGCGTGGATCACAGCTTTGGTCTTGAAAGTAACCACACCTGAACCTGACACCTTTATGAGAATTTAAGGTGACATTAGTGCATCACCACCATCACCAAAATAAAGAATGGGCAATTATCTTTTGTTTGAATATTCCATCAAAATGTCCCACATCTGAGATAAAGTGCAACTCATCTCGAAGATGAGTTAGAGACTGTGTTCTGTATGATACTTCAGTATGCCTGTCCCTTTTAAATGCTACTGCATTTAACACATATGCCCGAGTTTATGTGGAGGAGGCTTAATGCTTGAGGTTTAATCCCAGTAAAAACTGAGCCCTATAGTGGATTTCAAATGTGTGCTAAAATATTCAAATGCGTTATGACAATATCACTTCACTGCATGGTTTCCAGACAAAAAAAAAAGGGGTGTCTTTGATTTTTTTTTTTGGTCACATTTGTAGATTTTTCTTTGATTTCACGCAGGAGCAAAAAAAGAAAAAAAAGGAGGGAGGGAGTGAGACAGACAGACAAGACAGACAGAAATGTCGAGGCAAAAATGAGACAAATTCGGCTGCAAGACTTTGCTAAAATGATAGATCACCCACATGTTTATCTTCAGTAACAAGGCAGCAGCGGCGGCGGCGGCGGCAGGAGCGTGTAAGGAGTGTAGTTTGTGCGCGATCTGAGCTGATGTGGAGCAGCCAGAGACGCACAGGCGTTCTGAATCCTCTGTGGTCATGCATGTAGAAAAACAGAGGGGGTGAATCTGAGGCACCCTTATCAGTGGCAACCATGTGTACGCAGTGGGCAGCGTGATGGAGCTGCATCCTCACGCTCGCGGCCATCGAGGAAAAAATAGTGGAAAACGCTCTCGCATGTGTCGCCACACCCAGCAAATAAAGCCAGACACGGCACAGTAGCGAACCCCCCCAAACCCCTAAAAAAACGAGTGTTTTAAACCGGCAACAGCGACATGACAGCTACCGACGGCTGTGGAGGAGCCACAGATGAGTCACACAGCTCCACCAGCGTCCCCCATTTTCATTACACACACAGTCAACCTGCAACCTATGTAGCGGGATTGGGGGGGTTGCCAGTATTGATATGAGGAATAATGCAAAAGGCAAGTGGGTGGATGAATGGATGGCGTGCGGTGATGGTGCACGTGGGGACACTTTAGGAGAGGTGTTCAAAGATGTGGACACGGGCTCTCTTGTCAATGCGCATGATACTGCGGTTCCACTACTACGGCACGCTCCAACTCACCTTGAATCGGCGCACGGCCGATTCTCCTGTCATTCGGGTGCGGGGCGTAAGGAGAACCAATACACGCCCCAAAGACTCAATCAGCAGCCAATCCAGTGACAGGAGAGGCGGACCTGTGGCTGCATTCTCACACTTGGTTTCACTATGCGCTCGTAAAACGGCTCCGTCTACTACAAACGCGGCGGTGCAGGTGCTCTGTCTCTTCGGGAGAGGATGCGGATGGAAGGACGGGGGAGGGAAGGGATGAAGGGAAACGCCACGAGGAAAGAAAATAGGATATGAAAAGGGGCTTGTGCTAAGAGACCGCGAGGTGCAAGGTCGAATATGAGAGATTGGTTGAACGGGGCACTTTGCGTGGTAATAGCTGGTCGGCAATAGTACTATGATTTGGTATGTGGCCACTCTGATAGCAAGTGTATTCAGCACCAGAGGAACGGCCGCTCAAGGTGAGTTGAAGTGCAATATATCTTGTGCCGCACATAGCTTTTGATTTCTGCTGTCTTCGCGTGCTCTTGGTGCTGCTTGTTCTGATCGCAAGAGATTTTTTTTGCCTCCCCCCCCCCTCCTTCCTTCTTCTGTATGTTAGGTCATATGAACTGTGGGGCAATTTGATTCTAACAAATGGCTGCATATCTCATATGTCACGTGAAAGTTTAGCCCTGGTTAAAGGCTGTCAGGAAAACAAAAATTGCCTTGAAAACGGCCTGGCTCATTTACATGGTTACCTGAAATGAGATAGCCTTATTCTGATAACACATCCATGTGTCCACGATGACTGATCACGGCAAAGATAGCTCTATTAATGTGGCTGGTGGGTTTGGCCCGTGTATGTGAAATATGTGAGGCTCATTTGGGTGATAAAGCAGCGAGCAGATTGGAAGATAACGTCCCTGCTGCTGCTGCTGAGGGGAAATGTGTGCATTGTAGGCTATCATAGCAAGCAGTCCCATTTGAGTTCTCCAGAGAGGGGTGTGACCGTCTCAGCCCTCAAGATGGAAAAGTAACTAAATAATGCATCACGTGTCAGATAAAATGCACTCTTGGATTTGATAGAGCCCGCTGCAGCATGCATGGTATTCGTATGCTGAATTTCACATTGCACATGGATGGATGGATGGATGGAGGGAGGGAGGGAGGGGGGTCACGGTGCTGTATGTGATGCACTAAGCACCCAGGCTGCAAGACTCGCCTTGTGCTGATCTAAGAGCTTCGTAAACTAGTCATTCCTGCAGTTACAACCTGCACAATCTCCCTTTTGTTCATATTTATTTATTTCTTTTTACCAGCACTCTGTATTGACCCATGTACTTACTTAACCTTGCTTTTCCGCTTGTGTCCAGAGGAGGGAGACATGTGCCAAGTTGTCCCCTAGTACTTATCCCAATGACCCCCACATACCCAGTCAAAACTGGTCTGCTCACAGGTCTGACTCCTCCTGTGATGTCAGCCAAGGCCAAGATAAGCCCAATATGAAATCTTGAGCCAATGTAGTGAAACGAGTTTGATTTAGGAAGAGAAACCGCTCAGAGGGTTTTTTTTAAACACTCATCATCTGCCTTACATAGATGGGGATCTTAATCATATCGATTCAAAGGTGTTGTCTGATATAGTCACTGCACAGAAGGTGATTTAAGCCTCACAGGCTGCACGAGAGAATCACAAATCACGACATAGGCTATTAGTGACTACAAATGAGAGGCGGTCTACTTCAAATATTACAGGGACCCTAAATATACCGTCTGATTGTAGCCTGCTACCACACAAAATCACTGACAAAGCATGAAAACACCAACTGTGCCTTTTCTTGACTGTTCGTGAACTACAGCGCACACTGACCTGTGCTCAGAGTTTAAGGATTTCTGGCAATAAATGAAGTGTTTTGATGTAATTTTTGGTTAACAGAGAACAAGAAACGACGTGTTAAGTATCAGTATAGGTACAGTTGAAAATAGTTGAAAATGTAGCATACTGCTAAAACATTAACATCAGTATTTACTATGGCAGCTAATTATTTGGAAGAACATTACTACTTTCATGTGTGTCCATTAATTGAGAATCTACACCCTGCCGCTATTTAGCCTAGCTTAGCATATGCATTGTAGGCAAGGTGAAACAACTACCCTGTTATTAAAATGTTATATTTTTCATAAAGTTTGATGGATTTGCCACTGCAGATTATGTCATTTATTCTTGATCATTGCTTCCATGTATGGAGGCTTCAGGTCCAGTTTTTATATTCCAATGGACAAAACAAATGGCCAGAAACTTACTTGCTCCAAAGAAAGAGAATCAAAGTTGGATCTCAGATGAGCTGAGACTTGGCTCATTTTTCATGGCTGGGTTTTTGTTGTATGTGCACTTTGCTCAGTGTTAGGGATTAATAAATGACCGTGAGCCTGCAGCAAAATGATGACATGTTTCAAACTTAAATTCATGATGTCTGGTGACTTGTCTCAGAAATAGTTGCACATATATATTTTATTGCATAAATGGAGAATGTTTTGTGTAATGAGATATAATTATTATTATTTCGTATACCATCACATTTATATAATTTATTTTTTTAAGCTACATTCAGTTTTTTTTACAGGTTATTTAATGGGGAAAAAATATTCTTTTTTTTACTTATTAATATACATTGACTGTGTGATTGTGTCTTCCAAAAATAAATTAAATTCTCATAAACCTAAACTTAATCAATTAAAAATGCATAGGAGCAGACATTGGTTTGATGTAGTGGTTGTGATCCCCCCGCCTTCTTGAATATACTGGTTGAGATAGTTTGATTACATTCTCACATTGTATGAGAATTCATTCACTAAGTGTCCAAGTCCAACGATGTTAAATCCACTTTAATGAATGTTGTAACAGAGGCTAACAGAGGCTAACAGCAGCAAACAGAGGCTAACAGCAGCTAATACCACAAAAGCAGCAGCACTAACTGACAGAAAAGTTCTCAGCCTCAGCACCTCAGTATGACTGTCATTTGAGAGAAGTGAGCTTCACTGACTCATCAACTCGTATTGGACTCCTTTTAAGTTTTACAGCCTCCTCCACCAGAAATGGTTGTAGACACATATTGACAGCTAGGGTAAACAGCAGACAGCCTACACTCACTATAGATGAATGGTGACCAGAGTTTTTTGTCCTATAGTGGCTACTGTAGCTAGGATTGTGCACCTAAATTGGGAGGGATAAAAACATCTAGAGGTAAGATTTTACACAATGTAACTTTCAGATGAGATTGCATGTTAATATTTGATAATGTATTAAAATAAATCACATTTAGATATTTGGATCAACGCTACAAGATAAAAAGAATTTTAGGAAAAAAAGTTCTAATTGAACACATACAGGATAGACATACAGGATAGCCTCAGAAAGCAAATCAAAATATAATATACTGATACACCTGCAGTGACAATAAAACTGATTTTTGGACTAGAATTGTCTTAAAACACTAAGTTGTGTTAATGGTACAACAGGGTTTTGCACAGGCTTTACGCCTCCTTTATAGGGACTTAAAATGCATTTTGAGATGTAGACGAGGCATCATCTGCAAACGTGTTTGCTGTAATACACTGTGAGGCATGCACAGAGCTTATAAAATTACAATGAGTAGTTTAGAAAGTTATAAGAAAGTAGTCCCATAATTCGTTAATTGAGTCTACTGCTGTCATTCAGGTAATGATTACTTTGTATTGTCATTTTCAAGAGTTGTAAAACCACTCCTCAAAGTATTCTGCAGGAGGTCTCTTCCTGTTAAAAGGGAACTTTTTCCTTCCCACTGTTACCAAGTGTATATTCATAGGTGGTTGTTTGATTGTTGGGCTTTTCTCTGTATTATTGTAGGGTCTTTACCTTACAATATAAAGCACCTTGAGGCAACTCTTGTGATTTTTGCACTATGTGAATAAAACAAAAAAAATTAAGAAGAATCAAGAAGAATCAAGAATCATTGAATGGAATTATTGTAAAGTGTAGGAAAGTTTCTGATAAGACTTCAAACTCATTAAATTGTGATGCAAACTAATATTTTATGATCTATCTTATTTGATCATCTAACAGCTATCTCAAAAAGTAGCATATTAGTGAACCACTAGGTAATCATCAGTTTGTAGTCATTCTTGTTTTTTAATTAGTAGCTCCCCTCAAGTCCTCATTAACCTGCACTATTAACTGAGCCACACACAACGGTAACTACTCATTTGTTACTGATTATTTCCAACATTTGTTACTCTTTTTCTTTTGCCCCAAGTAGCGACGCACCACAGGAAGAAGGTGTTTAGTAGGATTTAAGGACTGTTACTTGTTGTTTCTGTGTCTCCAAAAGCAAACGGAGACATTATTTATAGTTAAGCTTCAGCGTCCTCTTTATAACCTCTTCACCAAATGTAATCAACAGTTTCAACATATTTTTCTGATTCGGTGAACAATCAGTCACAGGAACTAGACATTTCTTATTTTTTATTTTTGCCAAGTGCCCATTGGGGAGACGGCATATGGTGAGGGACAGCTGAGGTTAGCTCAGCAAAGTCAACAGTGACTTGGCAACCAATGAAGGTGAAGCGTGAGGGACACTGACGGCAATACAGAAGTAATTAATTGTCATTGGCCATTGTTGGGAAGTGGTACACTTGAAGGACTATTTTCAGAGTCACTGATGGCTTACTGATCTCCTCCCTGGTCCTCTGCTGGGACTCTCTGTTTTTTAAGAGTTTGTCGAGCTGGCTTTTGGCCAGATGGTATTCATCTGTATTTCTCTTCTTGTGAACCACCTCCTTGATGTTTCACTGGATCCGGAACTCCCTCATGAGCCATGGCTTGGCACGCTTGCTCTTAAATGAGCTGGATATACAGATGCAGATGGGATTTATGAAGGTGTCAGAAATGTCACTCACATATCTGAGGGCTCCCCGAAGCACCGAGGCACCGTCTGAAAGCCCTCCTACTGCGTCTGTGGGTCCTGATTCAGATTGTCATTCAGATAAATGGGTCTGCCTTCGGTTTTTGTCTGGATGCTAGAACTGTCTGGGACATTAAGTGAGGCTGCAGTTCGTGATATGGTTGAAATACTGTTTTGACAGCAGAGTTTTAATTTGTCTGACATCCACTGTGGCTTCTTTCTTTAAACTTCCACTACAGTTGGGTTTAATGATGTTTTATGTGATGACTGAATAGGAACTGTGATTTTTCTATAAGATCTAATCTTTGTGAACAGCAGTCAAAAATTAGGTTTAGGTAAGCAAGGCTAATCTGGTGATAGTTTCACAATTTATTTAAAATGACTAAAAACACAACAAATAAAGAGTTAAATTTGGTTTAGATTTAATTTATGGTTTAATGTGATTAGAGATTTAATATGATCCATGTTTGATTTTTTTTCTTCACTTTTAATTGAGAATTAAAACTGTTTTTGCTTAATGAATGTGACAAACACCTGCACACACACATGCAAAATCAGATAATGACTGTTGAATTGTTTTTTTTCTGGTTTTGATTTGTTGAAACCTGATTTTGATATTTTATGCATCCAATTTCCATGATTGTCTGACTTCTGTGTCAGACAATCTGCACTTAATGAGCACACAGTTCACTGGGGGAAAACAAGACGGAATAACCAAAATTACTTTAGGGACTGGGTGCCAGAGCATTAGAGCTCTTTGGCGTTGACACCATGGCCTCACTGGACCCAAAACCCAATTTAATTAAAGATTTCAGATTTTCTTTGTTGTCAGTAGTTTGGATTCGATAGTCTTTACTATCCTCCAGGGAAAATATAGTTTGGAAACTGCACTTAGCCAAGAGGCCAATAATTCACATCATAAAATGGGTTAGGAACATAAATAAATACATATGTATACAGTCTGGATTCACAGCAGTTCATAATATAGTCATGACCTTTTATCTATTGATTCGTGCTGGAGGACATGAATTTTCCATTTTTTCTTTGTGCCCCTGAACATGACTTTTGAAATGTACTGATTAAAAGAGAGCAAAAAATTCCAGCTATTTTAGGTGGAACAGGGTGGAGGAGAAATAAGTCATCTTGTCTTTCATACCAGAGGCCCAAATACAACTCATACATGTCACAGTTTCATTTTTATGTTTTTTAAATGCATTATAAATTGCAATTAAGTTACTTTATTAGAAATTACTGAGTTAGATTTACAAAAGTATCATGATGTAGGTTAAAATACTGGCTGCCGTGTCTTTTTTCCTGGTTGCCACAGTGACAACTTCCTGCTCTCTCTACAAAAAACGCCATGTTTTTGACATGAAATACATTTCCTATTTAAATGCTTTGCTTACAAATTCATGTTCATAACAGCTGGTGTGCATGAACACAAAAAATTGGATTCATTTTTTGTGACTGTTTCACAAACTGTCACGTGACCCGGCTGATATATCACATGTACATCATAATAAAAACATGCAGCAAACTTCTTTCAGACACACAAAACATAAACAGATTTCGCTAACATTTGTTGTGTGTAGTTATTTATTTAATAGTTTACACTCTCTCAGTGACTCTGATCAGATCAGCTGCTCCTGTGTTTGTGGCCCTCCAAACACATATGTGGCCAACGGGGAAGTTGTAGTGGGCAAACTATGAAACATCAACACTCATAACGTGGTTAAAGGTTTTTTTCTCCCATCACTTCTTTTTAGGTTTTCATTATATTTGTTGATACTATGAGCCCAACAGTTTAGTTTCTCAGAATAAGAAGCTTTCCATTATTTAATCGCCCGACTGAATTAAGTTGATTGGTAATAGAGACAATAGCTTCTGGCCCACACAAACTGGGCAGTTCAAGTCATGTGAAGTCCTTGATTCTTTCCTCTTGTCAAGTTGAGTATAAAGTTATAAGTACATAAACCTTTTTTCAGTTTTGGGTTCTCAGTTAAGAATTAAGAAGCACTGATTAATCACTTATTATTCATTTCATATCAGTTTAAACTTGCAATATTTGTCCAGTGTGACTTTGCTTTATATGCCTGCCAAACAGTTCTGCAGTGATCCCCTCCTGATTCTGTCCAACCAATCGTTTTTCTGCAGACATACTGTACAAACTCTTTCTCTCACTCTCTCAGTTTTTCTCTGCGCCTTACGTTGTCTCTCGGTGTCGTGAGAGTAAAGCTTAGTAAGCTTAGGAGAGGGGCCGTGCTCAAGCTGTGGATGGCAGACTTTCAGTACTGGGCATGTGCCAGCTCTTTCTGCTGATGCCCCCTCCCTTCTCTACTCACTCCTCCTTCAGCCAGTCCAGTCCCAGCGGAGTCTCCAAACAAAGCCTGCAGCATTCTGGGAAAGCCAGTTTTTCAGAATACGTGGTTCTCGTTGGATGGACTGACACCTGCAGCCTTTAGATCCTCATCTCTCTCGAAGCATGTAGCAGTTCACTGCTTGCAGTGATAAGAGTAATATAATGTGCCTCAGTATGTCAGGTTTAGTGATATGTACAAGTTGTCAAGTCAGCATTTCTTCACATGTGGCTCAAAAGTAAATAAAATGTGAATTTGATTAAAAAGGCAGTCGATCAAAAAATGTACTTAAAGATTAATCAGGGATTTAAACTGAGAGGAAATGAACAATAAGTGGGTCACTAATTCAGTTAGCTGTGGGTGATACAGCTTCAAAATTCTATCATGATATTTCAAGCAAACTTGTGATAGCGCTATTTCTGACAATATAGAAAAAATACTGAACAGTGTTTCACTGATGCGTGCATCTTACAGACAGAAGCATTTATTAGTGTAAGGAAATGCATTTTCCATTAGTCAAATGGAAGCAAATGGTAATATAACGTGTTTCAGAAGTGTTTTTCCTTCACAGTACCTTAGTTACTTTGGTTTAACGGTAACTAAAGTAACAACATTGTAAGTCTTCAGGAGCTGGGGATGGGAATTGATAAGAATGTAAACCGGCACAAAAAAGCGAGTGTTTCTGCTTTAGAAACGTGAACAGGTAGAGAGGGAGGCTGCAGCCCGACTGCTCATCTGCTTGTTACCTGTTGAAGTTAAGGGTCTGGTTGTTTGGGTCGGCATTCACTCAGCTTTCACTCTGGGTTCTTGGCTAGCTTAGCGTTAGCATTTTTTCCACCAGATATCCTCTCAAGTTTTTGCTTTCACCTTTAGTGGGCATATTTTATTTTTTGCATATTTTGCAAAGTTTTGTGCTTTTTTGGAGGTTGTTGACAAAGCTTTGTTTTTAGATACTAAATCATGATCCTAGGCTGACATGCTGCTCTCGCTCTTAGACATGCCTTGGCTGGTTCGGTTTGATACTTTGGTGTCACGGTTCGGTATTTTTTCGATACAAAAAAATGTTCATGCCTTTTTAATTTGTCATTTATTAAAATTATAAATATATATTTTAACTCAAAAGTACAGTTTTTAAATTTAATGTTGCTGAAACAAAAAAATAATTAAAAAAAATTCTATCTGATCGAGAAATCACTCATCTTTGGAAAAGAGAGTTTATTACAGAGAAATGGCTCTTTCCAAAATAAAAGCTATACTATACGCTTCTTCTGGGGTATATTCTCAGCAGCATATTAAACACATCAGGTCCCCGTAAGGAGACTCATGTGCTAAAGGCTGTCTAAATGACTCGGGTAAAGTTTGTAGCATGCATGCTTGTTGTTTTTGTCTGCTTTCACTTGTCTTTGCACTAGGATGATGTCGGCGTAAATGTGCAGTCATATTCGTTGTGTTCCCACTAGTGCTGTCAGCATTAATCTCGTTAAAATGACATTAACGCCATAACGCGACAAATCTCCGTTAACGAGTTACCGCGGATCGCCCCGTGCGTAGGGCTGGATGGCGGCAACACGTTAACAAGCAAACTGCGCTAACGCACTAGTTCCCACCAATTGAGCATTGAGCGGCACATCCGACATACTGTTTTACTTTTGTCCATGACGTGCTTACCATCAGGGTCACGCTTCACATGAAAACCAAGATAGTTCCAAACGCCAGATCTGAATGAGGGTGGGGGAGGTTCAATTTCGGGTAGCGTTGAGGCAGTTGCCATGTTGCAACGAGCTTAGCTTCTGTCTTGCTAGCTTGCGCTGCGCTCAGTGGATCTGAACTTGACAGTTCAGCCTAGGCGGAGTAGTCGAGCATTTGCATACAATGGATAACAGAAAGCCCGGTTTATTTTATCCATATTTCATATATTTTACATGCAAATGCTCCTATTCTTTTACTGATCTGATGACTTATGATGAAGAAATCCTCAAACTATTAGCAATAAAATGTATGAGTTAATTTTTTTATTCACTTCTAGTTTTGCTTTTTAGAAATTAACTTTTTTTTTTGAAAACCTATGTTATATTTGAAAATATAAAATTAAAATGTTTTGGACTGTTTTATGATGTTTGATGAGGTAAGTAATTGGTTGATTAACAGTTTAAATGTTAATGTTAATTGTTGTTTGTTGAAGCCTTTAACAGTGAAACAACCAGTGAGAGAACTTGAGGTCTGTTGCTTTTCCACAAAGATCTCTGATGATGTCTTTATTTTAGAATCAAAGGAAAATACATTGGGGGTTTTTGTTGAACAATACAAATAATGAGGAAACTGGATACACTGTGATGTTCGTATATTGATATGAAAAGTCTCAGGGATGGATTCTTTTCCTGTTTCAGAAAGTACAGGAAAATACTATGTTAAAACATATGTTAACCTTGGATTAGGCATGACTTAGAAGGTTGTTGTCATTTATTCATGAGGACTTTTTGGACTGAGTTCAGTGACTGATAAAAAAAAGAACTATATTCTGATCAGAATCAGCCGTATATGTTCGAGTAGCAGGCGCTGATTGCGAAGACAAGTCCCTGACCATGTTAGCTTTCGGTGTTGGGAGTTGTAGATAAAGATCCAGACAGACTGGGCTGGACTGAGCAGATAACACCAAGGCACTTCATTAAAGGAGGCAGAGCGGAGTCCTCTTCATGAACATGGTCAGTTACTTGATTATACACAGTGAACTACATATAACAGAAATCAGTTTTCATTGTTTCCTTTAGTTGAGGTCAAATTAGGTTTAATTTATTTGATTAGGTCTTACAATACTGAACCCTTAAAGTCCCCACTGAAGAAGCATCCCAGCTGCAGGCTGACCTGTTTGTTTCTCTGACAGACTTTGTTCAACAGTCTCTATAGTCACTCTTCAGTAGTTCAGGCATCATTTTACAGATAATCTATATGCCATATACAGTCAGTGAGAATCCCATTAGCAGCATTTGTCCGATCAATTCTGAACCAACGCAGTGGCTCTCCCATAAATTCTGCATCTACAAAAGCTTCTTCATTTTCAGGTTTTGTTGACATTATCAGAAAGGTGATAACTCTACTTTATGCTGAGGGTGTTAGTAGAGCCGTGGTGGTGGACGGCACTGCGTTATATCAACATATCTTGTCCATCTGATGTAACATAAATAGGATTGCACAGATACGGTTAAAGGAGTATGAGACAGAACAGAACGCCGTTTGTAAAGCGCTTCATTATTTAGGTTGGATTGCAAAAAAAAGGGGCATTTTGGGCAGTCAGTGTTTTCTTACTGAGCAGGACATACCTGATATAGTAGAAGGAATGCAGCATCTCTTAACTCTTGCTGGATACTCAAACATGCTGTCATAATCTAAAGTGCTGTCACTGAAAGTCTCTGTTTTTACTGCCTGTGTTTTATTGCATTCTTGTGTTTTTGTGTGTATATGGTTATGGTTTCCTTTTATCATTCATGTTTCTGTCTCTTTGTGTCTAAGCTTACATGCTTTTGCAACTTAACTTGGTACTACAGCTAAAAATGAGCTTGTATGGTTGAATCTGGCATATTTGCACAATGAACTTCATGTTAATGAATGTGCAGGTTCCTTTATAAATAACTTAACATATTTGTTTTTTGAATGTTTATTATATAGATCAGTGCATAATATTGAGCAGATCCCAGTGGTAGCACCACCATGGACTTCTGGGAGTGGGGCGTCTTGGCACTGGGATGTTGGCAGTGGATCCTTTGGGTTCTGCGGGTTGCACAGTGGGGTCTCTATGGATCCTGCAGATGTTCAGTCAGATTGTGTTTTTGAGCTAATCAAGCCCTGTAGCTACATCCACTGCCCTGTTTGGGGAGGCTGTTGCCATCAGGGAGTGCTTTAACAATGAGGGTTGTGCTGGTCTGCTAGGTTAGATTAGCACTAAAGTAATCCCCATATAAATAGCAAACTAAAGTCTCACAGTAGAACATTGCATTGTGAAGAGGTGATCAGTGGCATTCACTTTGGCTGTCGATAGTTTGAAATTTGTGGCTAACTGGTGTGCATTTTAACAAAACAAATACTGTTTTCTTATTGTTATCAAACGAGATTTGACAAATTGTATGTGTTAATATGTATGAAAAGGACTGAAACACAGTTTAACTGTAGTTTACGGAACAAAGTAAGGCAGGAACACAACTGCAGATACTGAATGATGATAATACAACAGTTCCTATCCTTCTAGGTCATTTACAAGACATACTCCTCCTAAGAGTTAGTCACATGTCTTACATCTTAAATGTGTGTATTCAGGAGAAACATTCACATGCATATGCATATGTCCAGCGATAGATGTGGATTCCACACTTACATCGTGCTGAACTGCAGCTTGAGTGTGACAGTCAGTGAAAGAGGAAGCAAGCTTGTGAGAGAGGGAGCGAGTGAATGAGAGGATAGGAAGATATGTGCAGTTGATGTACGAGCAGCTCATATGGAATATAGAAGCTGTGTGTCGTGGTTACATATGGTTTACTGATGCAGTCTTGTGCGCAGCTTTAATTAGACAAGCCGTGTGAACTCTCTAATATGTGTTATTAGCTGCAGTGTGTTTTTTTAAAAACATTTATAAATCATCTAAAAATTGCTGTGAGAGACTTTAAAAATGAATGAATGGTTTCTCTGGCTTACAGCTACTGCCAGAGATCCCCTATAATGTGCAGCTCTGCCAAAGCAGCGCCCAGTGATGTTGGTTTGCCCTTTGTGCCTTTGGCAAGCCAAGCTCATTTCACACATCCATCTTCTTTCTCCTCTTCAGGTGTCAGCACATCCACCGCATCCCTGACTGAGCATTGCTTGTCAGTGGAAGGGAACCTAGACATTAAAGAGGACTAAATAATGAAGAGATCTATATCAGATTGTTCCTGTACCGAAGAACACAGAGTAGACACAAGGTGCAGCTTTAATTTATGTGCCTTTTTTAGATTGTACAAAAAGAAAAAAACAAGCAGGAACTTAAAAAGCTCACAGATATTTAAGTGACAGAGACGTTTTTATTCCCATCTGAGGTGGAAAAGTTGGTAGAAAGGAAGAAATTCAAAATTCTGTTTTAGATGTTTTATGCAATGGAGTTTATTAGCAGGATGGTATACGGTAAACAGAGTATGAATCTTTGAAATTAAATGATCAAAGGCTTAAGAGAGTACAGCACATAGGAAAGCATGGAGACATGATGTGGTAAAAATGGCATCCAAACCATCTTAACATTTTAATCTGTGTCCTTTCAACAAAATATAATGTTAAATTTTGAAATAAGCAGTCCACCACTACCATGTCAGTTATTTAAACGATAATCTTTATTTCTTAATTATGGTATCAAATTGTTTATTGAGTGGCATTACTTCTACTACATTTCTGGCATCGGGACATCCCTACACTTCACTGAGGAACCAAAGTGCGTAGAACAATGTGGAGACTACAGGTTCGTCTAAATCCAGGATTTTCTGTGTGCAGTTCTTGGGGTTCCACAATCACTTGAAATGTAATCACAATGAGTTGCAATAGCTTGACACAATTAAATGAAACTGATTGAGTGATACTGAAAATGCGTGCTCTGCCGACAGAACGCAAAGCAAGCGTTCCATAAATCACTGCCTGACAACATGTCTGTATGTGCCAATCACAGCTGGTCCCTGCACCCCTCAGCTTGAAGTCGAGTCTGGAGAGACACCAACATGTTAAAAGACAACTACACCAAACAATTCAAATTTCTGGCACCGTGGAAGGTTAAGAGTTTGTCCTTCGAAGCGGATTATCATTCGTTATTAGGAACTGCTTTGGATTTAGTGAAAGTGATATTAACCACGAACAAATCATATCCAAGCAACACAGCTGACTTATTCAGCCGCTTGCAGAGAGACTATAAACTAATCTGTACTCAATGTTTGAAGGCCAAAAAAAGTGCAGTGGTTGCTAACATGAATCATCCAACATCGACTCAGATTTCAATGAAAATGAACCTGTACATTGTGTCAGTGTCCCCATCCAACCCATAAAAACAGACTAAAATCACCAACAGAATCGCCAGGAGATACAGTTAACAAAAAAGACTTCAGGAAAGTAGTCAACAACAAAAGATATGTTATTGCTTTGCACAGTTATTTTTTCAGAGTGGTCAAAACTATATAAAACTATATAACACCAAGATGGTAACACATAATACACAGAAACTTGGGTTTTGAAACATAAAACAGCAAACCTTGGCACCCAATAGAAATAAGTTTTTTTTTGCTAAATTTGCACCACTTATAGATGATTGTTCAACTCTGAACCCAAACACACATCTTTCTGCCCTGGTTTGATGCATAAATTCTTTTCTACATTTACTCAATATGAAACTTTGAGTATTCATGGTTTAAGTGGTACAATAACTGAAGCAAAAACTAGCAAGAAAAACTGCCAATAATTCACAAGTTCGTTTCATGACACACATCTTTATTTGAAATGTTTGTACCATATAGGACTTAAAGGTCTTGCACACACAACCTTTAGTTTATTCCACAGTAACTTGGAAGTTTTAGATATTACTGGCAAAAATTAACTCAGTCCAACACAACTTTTTAAATCACACAATGAACCTTCACAGACATCACACAATGACATTTTTTGATTTTAGAGCATTTCCATCTCATCTCATGACTCACACGGTCATCTACACGTTGTAAAGCCATTGTCCTTTCCTGTTTTGTTTTTCGTTTTTACTACACTTCCTTCCATCCCTGTTTTAACCCTTGATCTGTGTTCTGCTAAAGCTAACTTTCAAATCACTGATTACCCCGAATCCCCCACCCCATCTTCCATTTATCCTTTCGCTTTCACTTTTGATACCAAAACATATATCAGTACCCATGAAATTATGACTGTCGAGCTAATACTGCATGTGTGTAGTGATGAACTCGGGTCGTATCAGTCTATTACATTAAGAGTTTTGGATCCTGAATTCAGTGCATTGCTACCAGTCATAAAATGTTAGTGACTCACCGGTGCTCTTCCTTACTTTTTAAATTAGACTTTGGGACAATGAAAGCTGCTAATATAATTATACTCTTATATGCACTGCTATAGTTATAATTGTAGTGTAGGCAGCTATATAGATAAATATAGCATGCTAACTACAAATAAACGCCTTGCTTTTTCTTTGCTAATACGGTATAATATTTTGGACCAAAGTTTCCTGTTTCTTTATAATTATTTCCAAATAATTTGTTCCCATGTTGCACATTCCTCTGTAATCCATTCTTTGTTTCCATCATTGTCATTATTTTATTATATTTTTACATTATTATTTACAATATATAGTAGTGTTTTATTTTCAGCAAATATTTCCTAAATAGTTATTTCCTATTCTGACTTGTGTTATTCTTCTGAGATAAAGGCCTTAATCCATATACTATATCTGACCTTTGATACTCAATTAACAAAGTCTGATTAAATCCTCTTTTACACATCAGATTATAGGCTTTTCTATACACAACCCATACACCTACACTCTGTTTCTCTGTGCACTTTTGAAATTCCTCTCAAATAAGAAGGTTTTAAATAAGCAACTTAAATGTAGTTTATGTTACTCATTATTATACTGACACCAATTATAATCCATTGAAGTTTTAAAGTATTTTTGTTAATTCTTTAAAAAAAATGTTGTTTTTTTTTACTTTCTGCTGCATCTTTCCTTGAGTGGAATAGTTTGTATTCTGTTGTAGTTTAGGTGCTGCATGTTTTAATTGTGCAGGCCCAGATTAGCACAGTAACACAGATATGTATAGGCACACACAGACTCAGGCTATTTGCCGATGTGACCTTCAGCACATGCAGGCTGGCATTCAATTACCGCCCTGTCAGTGGCCCCTCCAGCCCAGTGGCTGCATGTCCTTGAGATTCTCTCTCCAGCCTCTGTCCAGTCTATATTCCATTACATCCTCCACATCAGGAGCTCTGTCCAGCATAAAGCGCCATTCAGCTCCCCATCACTGAGAAGCACGCACACATGCACCCACCCACCCACACAGCATTTTAACGTTTGATGTATCCCTTACAAAATCTCTAACTGCAGTGAGCAATGGTTATCCTCGCTCATGTGCTGAATCAAATCCAAGCACGAGGTAAGTATTAGATTTTAGTTTTACTGCCTGAAATATTGCTCCAGTTTCAAAAACAAGGTTTAGGCAGCCTAGATCAGAAATCTGAGCAGTTAATCAAAAATTGTCTCTCACTGAACTCCCTTTATTTTCATATTTTGTGTTATTGGGCCTTATTACTATCAAAACATTTTCGCAACTCCTCTCTGCCTGATTGTTGCCCAAAATTGCCTTGAGAGGCTATTTACGTTACAAATCTGGGACCATTACTGAAAGTACACTGTAGTGTTCTTTTTGTGTGAAGAGCCATTTTAACCCACTGTCATTTGAAAAATGCTTTGAGTTTAAATCTGTGGCAGATTTGACCCTGCATGCCACTGCTGTTCTGTCGCGATGATTCACGTGCTGGTCTGGTTGACCAACGGCTGCTATTTTATTGATTTATGGTGTTTATTACATAGCTGAATCATGTGAAAGCTTGTTTCCAGCGTTGAAAAGATATTTTTTGCTATCCATAAGTCAAAGTTTTGGGTCAATATTCATTATTTATCTCAAAATTGCGACTTAATAGCGACTTAATAATAATAAGAATAATAAGAATTATATATATATATATATATATATATATATATGTTTGTATATATATATATATATATATATATATATATATATGGCACTCACCTTGTGCTGCTAAAAGTGCAATAGATACAGCGACAGTGTAAAAGAATCCTCAAACCTCGTTATGAACATTTTCATACAAGAGCTATTTTCTTCATACCACATCAGAACCACTGACTGTGTCCCTCTGCAGGAGGAAATGTTTGCATTTACCAATAATGAGAGTCTTGTGCGTATGAAAAAAAGTTACAATTATTGGCATAACTACTCACCTGAGCTATATTGTTAGCTACCTGCATGTTGTCTTTTTTGGCGAGTGAAATTTGGAAAAATAAATGAATGAATCCTTTTTTGTTGTTGAACTACTGGCCAGAGGAAGAACCTTTGTTTGATTTTGGTGTTAATTGTTTCTTTAAGGGGTTACAAGACACAAAGAGGTTGATTCAGTCAACTGGATTTTGTTGCTGTTGGCTTGAGGTTTGGGGAAAAAAAATAAATGTTGGAAATGTCCAAATGGGCATATTTCGATATCTTCTAACATTTTGTTACCCAAATGATTCATTGACAAAATGATTTGAGGATATAGAAAAGTCAAAGTCAAAACTAGTTCATACTCCGACTTACTCCCTCTGTATTTTGCTTTTGTTCCTGAACTACTGCCCGTATAGCGGATGTATCTTGACACATAACTGAATTGTTACCCTTCAGAAATTCATGATCTTAGCAGTAAATCCACTTCAGGCTGAGGACAGAAACGTAAAACATAATAGTCTGCAGGATTTATTAGGTGTCTGATTTATGCAGATCTTACTCAACAGATTTCTACCTCTGTGTCTTTGAATAGTTTCACTGTACAACTTGGGTTCAGCTGACATTTACAATGCCAAAGCAATAACTAGTTGCAACCATCCTAACTGCATTGATTCCTTTATATCTACAGCACTCTTTATTTGAAAGATCTTAAGCATGGACCCTTGTATCACATTTATGAGTTGTTGAGCGCATAAATATTTCCCCCTGAATAAGCCCCTATAAACCCTATCGGGTCGCTGTGTCTCCATTAAGGAAATGAAAGTGGTGACCAAGCCTGTGCTGATTGTTCCCTCATGAGGATCTCATAAAAGAACTTGAGAATTATTGGCCCTGCCATATATTATCTCAAGCCCTGAAAGCCTATTCTGTGTCCAAGGCATGCTCTCTCTGCCACATAGATCCAAAAATAATGTGAGTTAGAAATCTGAGCCGCTAAACTCCTGCAACCTCAACTGTCTGCAGAGAAAACAATGGATTTCAGCAGCATGCACTGCTGTTCCACCGGGTTTGAGTGTGTGCTTTATGTCAAGTGACTCTACTTACTCAAACCAAACAATGTATCCACTGTGCTTCATTATGGATAGGAACTTGTGTTTTTTTTCCTCTGAAAGCCTCGAAGTACAAATGCCCCCCCCCCAAAAAAAAGAAAGCAAAATATTATTTTATGATCACCCAAAGTTAAGTCTTTGGCTAGGTTTGTTACACTTTTATCGTTCGTCATCTAAGAAAATTTACTATTAGACAAAGATAACCTGAGTAAATACAAAATGCAGTTTTTAGACAACGATTACATTGATTAAGGGAAAAAAGTTATCCAAACCTGCCTAGCCTTTTATGAAAAAGTAATTTCGCACTAATAACTGGTTGTGCCACTCTTGGCAGTAAGAATTGCAGTCAAGCATTTCTCATAACTGGCATGAGTCTTTAACATCACTAGAGGAATTTTGGCCCATTCCTCTCTGCAAAATTCAGCTATATTAAGGGGTTTTCAAGCATGGACGGCCTGTTTAAGGGCATGCCAAAGCACCGAAGTCTGCGCTTTGATTAGGCCGCTCTGAAAGCTTCATTTAGTTTTGAACTTGCTGATGTGTTTCAGTTCTTCTGCGTAACAAGGGTCCACCTGAAATTTAGGGCACAAAAAGATGGTCAGATCTTCTCCTTCACAATTTTCTGTTTAAGAGTAGAATTTACGATTCCTTCAAAACTATATCAAGTCATACAGGTCCTAAAACACCAAAGCCATCACCAACACACTACCACCATCATGTTTGACTGTTGGTATTGTATTAGTTTTATGTAAGGAGGCTCAAACTTTCCAAAAAGTTAAACTTTTGTCTAATCAGTTCACAGAATATTTTACCCAGAGTCTTGAGAAAATCAAATCAAATCAAGATGTTTTCTGGTAAATGTTAATAAGCCTTTGTGGGGGGTTTTGATCAGTAGTGGTTGCAGAGTAACTTGCAGAGTCTCTTTCTTATTATTGAGTCATGAACGCAGACCTTAGCTAAGGCAAGTGAGGACTGAAGTTCTTCAGATGTTGTTCTGCGCTTTTTTTGACCTCATGGATAAGTTAGTGTCCTTCTGGTAGTCCAGCCACTATTGTCACTAACCCGTTTAGATTGGGAACACAAGGAAACTACTAGCCTGTCTTTGTTTGGAGGTAACGCAATCCATCTACTAACATGGATTATAAGGACCTTTACTGTTCCAATGGTGTGTGCAGGATTAAACATTTATCAAGTCAGTGCATGTGCAACTAATCCCAAAAGGTCAACCTGTGGACACACACAATTTAATTCTACTCTCGAGTTTGTATGATGCCATAGAGAGGCCACTTGTTTTGTACGGCTGTCTAAGGCACACAGCTCTGGCTGTGAGTATAGAAAGCCCCAATCTATTGTTAAAGTCTTCTGCTTGTGAGGGGCAGCCAATCAGGTAGCTAAAGCAGCTTCTTTCAGACAATGTTTTATGTGTTAAATTATTTTAAACAGTGAATCACGCTAAGCTGCTCTAGTAGAGTCCAAGGAAAAAAAATGGATCTGAAAATAATGATCATAATTCGCCCTCCAATAATTATAGCAGTACAAGAAATATGGTTAAAAAAAGTGTATTTGGCTGCATTTTCTGGACCAGTCCAGCTCTTAGTGTTTTGGTGACAAACAGTTTTCAAGAATGCCAGTATGTCTATTTTCTACATTTTTTGAACCGAGAGCTTTAAGGCACTCTGGGATTCACTGAACTAGAATTACTCTTTCATCCTTTTTTAAATAGAATTTAACAGCTGAATGTTGTGTGATATGCCCCAGCACAATCACCTGATGGGCGTTGAGGGGGTTATTATAATCGTTGTGAAAGTGTTATAAATGAGCCTGCAATGGAGCGTGTTCAGGTGTGAATTCCAGACTTTTGGCGAACCTGAAAGGATTAGTATAGCAGATTTCTGATTTTGTTGCGCTGATATGGACTGGACAGGTTTCTACAGAAGCTCATTAAAAGGCTTGTATCACTTGCAGGGTGGTTTTATGCCCACAGAAGCACTTTTCAACCATTAGCTCCCTTCAGTGTTCAGTCTTAGCAATCTTTGTCCATTTTGACATGCTACAGTTTACTTATTTTAGTGAATAATGTTTTATTACTAACATGATCTAGATGGTACAAAGTGGTGTGTTTATGCTATTTCTTTCCTATATAACTTCTTTTATAGGTTTGTAAAAATTGCATCACCCCAGTTTTATGTTGTAGGCCATGTTTGAATGGTTATAGGCAGTCATGCACACTTGTTTCAGTTGGTTTATGCTGCTCATTAGAGCTTAGTGTTGCACAGTATGCCTGCTTTTCCTTGTGACTAAAGAGGCACAGTAGCAAAGCAGATTCCAGCACTGAAGGCTGTAACTGGCAGACCATATCTCCACTTTAAAAAGTGTAATTTGATTAAATCTGCTCTGTTTCAGTCTAGAATCTGTGCCGGCTGAAACGAATAAAGTGGATTAACTCTGTCAAAGGATAATGCAGATTAAGCTGGTAAACACAATCACTAAGTGGTGCATATGGCCTGTAGGGGTGGAGTCAAAGCTTCATTTTTAAAAAAATATTTTTGATAGAGGAACTGGGCGAAGAGATTTGTTTTTTTTGTTTTTTTTTAATGCACAGGTGAAAGGCATGTGTTCATATTTTCAATTGTGACAAGGTGGTCCAACATCATAACATACACGCTTGGCCACCCACTCCCGCCCGGCGTGTAACAGCAGCTCCGCTTGAGCCCAAAATACCTCCAAGTCGTCACATATTTGTTCTTCAGTAAAAATGATCCCTGATGATGCGAACGTTACTGCTAATGAAAGTGTTAAGTTATTCAGCTGGTGTTTCTCTGGAGTGAAACGTCAGCATGTCTCTTGATCCCTGAAGCGATTTTCCCCCTGGGTGAGGGCGGGTGGTCATGCTTGCTCTGACGGTGGAGATACAGCCAGCTCAATGAAAGGCGGGGGTGGCAGCTGGAGAAAATCCATTCCCAGAGTGAGCGTTCTGCTGAGGCAGGTATGCCGACCTTTGAGTCATCTGATAGGTCAACGCTCGGCAGCGTGCCTGGACATTCATGGCTAAACGCCAAGCCTGGTGGTGCTCATAGTAAAGCTCATCTGAGCAACAGCCAGCTATGATCAATGGAACCTCTTGGCAGCTCATTTATTGTACAGTATGGCACAGCCGCAAAACACTCAACCAACAGATGCAGGTGACAGATGACGATAGGCCGATAGGATGAGGGGTTTTCACATGTGTGCGGTCACCGGTGCACTACCACCTCACTGTACAGTACAGCGCTCTTTGAATAAAATGTACTTTTAATCCATTAGTTTAGTCGATCGCGTTGAATCGCCACCCCAATTATTGTTTGTAAATTAGTCTTGAATGAAATGGGATTTTCCTGCTTAGTCTGCAGGATTTCAGCGCATGAAGATTTTCCTGCACCTTGTTCTCCTGCATGTCACGCACCAGCTGTGCTGCGATGAACATGAAAATGACGTGTTTGCCCACAAAACGTCTTCCCTCTCCTTCCAGGTGCCCACGGAGTGAGAGAGGAGCCCCGGTTTGTGACGGCGCGCGCTGGAGAGAGCGTGATCCTGGGGTGTGACGTGTCCCCTCCCCTGGACGGCCAGCAGCCCCCCTATGTGGTGGAGTGGTTCAGGTTTGGAGTGTCTATTCCCTTCTTCATCAACTTCCGCTTCTACCCTCCTCATGTGGATCCAGAATACACTGGTAAGACAACTGTAGGTCTGGCTAAAGTAAAGCAATGCAGCTACAGAGAACAGACAAATACAGAAACATTGTGAGTAATAAGTTTTATCCATGATGGATTTAGTCTAAAACCTCTGAATTAATGTGGACTTGGATGCCTCCTGGGATAAGTGAGGATCAAAATCTTATCAACTGCCAAGCACGCTGAATCTGAGACTTTTTATTGTTGACACTGCAGCAGAAACAACGTCGACAACATAATTTCACGCTACATACAGCGGCCAAATTGAAGAACACCCCGAGGGATGAGCACACATGTTTATCTGTATGTAATATGAACCGAATTCGAGTGCATACCAAACAGTGAATGGTAGCAAAATCATAGTTAAAGCTGCATATAGGTTAAGATATATTTACCTACTAGCACCTCTAAGACTCTTTTCATTGACATCTAGATATAATCCACACTTGATTGTGATGTATCTATCTTGAACTTCAGTTTTTTGCTCATATAAACCCAACTGTCCCCTCTCAGATGGTCATTAGGCAAGGCAAGGCAAGGCAAATTTATTTGTATAGCACAATTCAACAACAAGGTGATTCAAAGTGCTTTACAGAGACATTAGAAACAAAAGCAAATAAAAAGCATGATTTAAAATTGATTAAAACAAGCAAACAAACAAACTAACTAAACACACACATTTCACACCTGTTCGCGCGATCTGAACCCTTATCGTAAGGGGAGCTACCAGTCCTTCTGTGGACGAGCTACTTTCTATTTTAAATTCCCTGAAATTAAATTCCCTGAATTTAAAATACTCTCTAGAACTTCATTAATGAACTTTAGAGTTGTTGATAGGTGGATTCTGCTTATTTCCTCTCCTTTAATTCTGCATTGAAATAAATCTTTCCCCACATGCCACAGTAATTCTATAAAGACAAAAAAAGATAACAAAACATCTCATTTTTTCCTCGTTTTAGTTGTTTCACCTTGTTTCGGTAAAGACGTCTTCGATCAACCTGTCAAGTCAGCCCCCGATCTTGTGGCTCATGGCTATAGTAATGATATATTAGTACAGAAACATTGCAATGTTTAGCTCCAAGGGTCCTGCATAACTATAATCATTCGGTAAACATTTCTATGATTGCGCAGGATATAGATTTTCCTGCACTGCTGCAGACCTTATTATGAGCTTTTGGCTGAGAGCGGGACCATTTCTGACAGCCGGTTTCAAACAGATTGTAGTGCAAATGTGCTGTGTACATGTGTACCTCTCAGTCGTATTTCATTGAGAAGATTGACCTGCAATTTCAGCTTGATCCACAGTGTTTTCCCCTCAGAATCGTACTTCTGCTGTTTGAGCATCAGGCGAGTGGCTCATCGCGCACCGAGGCTTTTATGTGGCTCGAGAACGACTGGGTGTTCAGAGCTGTGCAGGAAAAGCAGAAAAAAACATTCACAATAATTGAATAGTGCATTGAACATGTAGGCCTTCCCACACACTCATAAAATATACAGAGCACATAAAGTACGGAGTCAGTAAAGTATATTAAAAAAGCCCCCACATGTACATGTAGAAAAAGAAAAGTAATCTCATGTTAGTAAACCCTAACAATCTTTGCTTTTATAGAGATGTAACTGGAGTTTAGAATGATTTAGATGAATGTGCCTAATGTGTGAAGCTGCATCCTTTTAATGGGGGATTTATTGCAAGTCTGTTTTTATTTAAGCAGATGTGCAGACGGGGAGCAACATGAGCATCATTCTGTTTTTACTTTGCTTGTTTTTTGGTCTACCAGCTCCTGAAAGAATAACCTGGCTGTTAAATGCATTTCTATGATCACTACCTGTGTCTTAACCGTGTCTGCGTGCTGTCTGGTGCCGGCACAGTACTTAACACTGGGATTTTTCTAAACTCAGCTGACGGTTGAGGCCAAAGTGATGTCCTAAAGCAGTGAGAGTGAACAAAAACAATAAAGCCGTGCGCTGTAAAATTAAAACTACGATGCCGCAGAGCTCCGCAGAGTCGAAATTGAACCGCAGAGTCGGGCAACCACTTTTACATTTGATCCTCTGTTAATATAAAATTATTGATTATAGCTGCTTTAAGGTTAGGGTACAAAATGTGTTTACCTCACATTCATCACAGCGTAACACAAGTCAAGACAGTATGTCTGCAGCAGGCTCTGTGCTGAGTCCTTACAGCAGGAAATTGGTTCTTCTGATGTTGCCTCAGCGGCTGTGATAAGATGGTGAGTTGTCAGAACGAGGTCAGATTTAGCCCTTCCCTTTTCTCACCTCTTTAGAAGCACAAAGCTTCTGGCTGACCTGGTAATAGGCTGTGAAATAAATGAAGACGTGACTTCCCGAAGAAGCCGAGGATTTACCTCCTCAGCTTGAGTGTCCTAAATGTGGACGTGAAAGAGTTTTCTGCTTTTATTTATATGAATCATGTAAAGCCTGTAAATAATACAGCAATCACTGGAATTCTTCCCGGTGGGCTTTTAATGCAGGATCTTCACGGCAAAGAAGCCTAATGGCAGTGACTCACTGTCTTGGGAGCGCCCCTTTTTATTATACAGTGGCTACAGTAGACGTTGCAGCTGCTGAAGCGTTTCACTGTTTAGGCTCGTGACTAACAGCTTTTTGTGCGAACAAACAGCACTTTTCTACACTTCACTGTGCTCACTTGGACTAGTGGGCCTTTGCCATGTGGCATTAGGTCCACTGTTGAGGAATTACCAGTGAACAGATGCAACTTGAATATAGCCAGTCTCATTACATAGATTAAAGTGTTTCTGGGGATTGCATGTGCATGGTGACAGCGTAATAATGACACTGGACTGCAGTTTATGAGATGCTCCTTTGGGCGCTTAATGGGCCCGTGCGGTCTCAGAGCTAATCTTGGCTATTCCCATGAATCGTTATCACTCAGTATGAATAAAGTTGATGAATAGAGGAAATGTGTGATTATTCCATCACACAGCTGCTACCAAAACAGAGAAGATTATCCATGAATACTGTACTTACTTGCGTGCATATTTTCACTCTGATGATTACACTTTTGATTCCAGGAATCCATTCGGGTTCAATGCATCGGTTTGTCTAGGCCTATCAGTCTTGTTAATTATCCGGTTTTAAAGACTGTTAAGAGACCTATAGCACAATCATTTCTATGTGTCATTCAAATCTAAGACGAGATGTTTTCATTGCAGCTGTGTGTGTGTGTGTTTTTTTGCCTCTTTAACTCGATGCAAAATGCAAAATTATACAGATCTCTCTGCTATCCTGGATCATTTTGTTTGCCAGTTTGACCTGCAGCTATATGGAAATTATAACATTAAAAAACATCTATTTTTGTGCCTGCTGTAGCAAAGACACAATCAATAATTCAGATGTGCAGCTTGTGAAATTTTAGTGTCAGATCCTGCCGCTTTGGGACAAGCTGTTGGAAAACTGAATCATATCTCTTTTGCCACCATGTTTAGCCCCAGCTTGCATGTGGATAATACGGATATGTAATAATCAGTTATCTGCAGATGGATGCAGAGATGATGCAATGTGTTGCATTTTTCTTAATATTAAAAATAAGAGGAGTTGTTTAGAGAGTTTGGTTTTGCTTGTTCAGGGCTGAGTTAGGAGCAGCCTGTTAGTAGTAATGCATCAATAGTGGACATTTTAGCATGACGTAATTCAAAAAATGTAGCAAAATCGAAATTTCTGACAGCCATGCAATACGCTGGTTTTAATGTGGCAAAGCAATAAAAGTAAAATAACCACACATTCACGTTAAAAAGCAGCAAGGTGTGCTTGATCCGAAGAGAAACCCTGCGTCCACGCTGCAAGCGATGCGGCGAGCTGAGATCACAGAAAATGAATGACATTTGGTGACTTCAAGCAGCCGCGAGCAAAATAACCGCTGGTGATTTGAAGCGGGCGTGACCCAAGATACATTTATCTCAGCTTCCTGGTGAGCGACTGAAGCAACATCCAATAAAAGCACGACAGCACTGTTAATTGACGTTTGAACTTGTAGTAAATATTTTAGTGGGTTACCGAGGCAACCAGAGCATAGAACGTTCTCCAGCTTCAAGGCGATGTACCTTCAAGTCTGGACTGTGTGGTAGCTTTAGCATGAAACTAAACCAGGCGGCCTCCCTTGCTTCCAAGCCCAGCACTGTTCACAAAATGAAAACTTTCAATGGAAGAGAAATAGTCATAAGGTACAACATGGACTCTGGCTCAACCCTCAACAATCTACAAAAAAAAGGTTTCTAATTAAGCTGATTTAGGGAATTAAAAACTATACTAGCTAAAACATTTTGTTTTCCAAAGTTTTGCAAAAGTGCAATAAAAAGCCAGGTTTAAAGCAGGTAAAACATGAAGATCAGAAGGTCCCAATATGTTTTTTTATGATTTTGATGAAGTTGGTGCTTTGGTGCTCTGGATTTATGTGTGCCATTGTTTGCATGTTCAAATGCAAATGTGAAAAAAGATGTTGTGTGAAAAATTAATGCAATATACAATAAAATAACCGCTGGTGACAGAAAGTGTGCGTAACCTGAGATAATCTTTTCTCAACCGGTGACTGAAATATTCTCAAGTAACCAACTATCAGCTTCAAAGGAATGCACGGCAAGCGCCTAGCAGTGAGAGCGCATGTAAAGTCAATGATATTCAGTGACTTCAAGCAATGATGGATGAAATAACTGCAGGCAATGTGAAATAGGGAGCCCTGAATTAAATTTTTTAAACTGACCACCAATAAGAGTGCAGGACTGACAAATGACTGGGTAGTAAATACATAAGAGCGTTACCTAGACAACCAGTCTACTAGCAAACCACGGGGATGTTTGCTGGTGACCAACCATCGGCGACAAACCCAAAAGCAATGTGAACCAGGCTTTAGATTACTGAATTAACCACGATGTGCCGCTTCACTCTATAATGGGGAAAGACTGAAGTCAAATTTTTTTGTACTCTTACTACAACAACGTTTTCCTTTAGCCATATTCTTTTTACTCACATGTGAAACTCAGCTGACTTAAAATGTGTCTTTTCTCAATGTGTTTGCCAACTTTGTCACTTTCGATCTTCAGTATTTACTTTTCAAAGCTTTCCTATCTGACATAGCCTGTGATGTGATCTGAACAAGGTGTTGGCCCCTCTGTTTTCACAGCAGACAGAACCCTGTACTGTGTAAGTGGTGTATACCCAGGAGGCCCATCCTGACGTGGATACAGTGCTGTTAACTCTGTTTACAGCAGCACCCTCTCACTCCTTGACAAATAGAAGCTGAGACTGATCCCTACCCTTCATGCCACCACCCACCCCACTCAGCACTTCAATGCCCAGGCAAAAATAGCCCTGACTTTTTAAAGACGATCTACCTTTTTACTGCAAGACTGCAGTCCGCGCTTCTCTCGCTTCCTCTGTGCTGTATTGATTTTCCACTAACAAAAAAAACGTCAGTTTTCTACCCCAGCCACGGCAGCAATCACAGGGTTGGGTATCTATCTATTGCATTTTTGTACCGGTAGAGCAATTCAGCCCGCCCTCAGCGTCGATAGATTCGCCTGACATTTAGTCTGAAGTAAGAGGAAACAGTGCTTACAGAACATCTACACATCAAAGTTGGGAAAAATGCTCCATTTCCAAACACTCGTCAGACAGAGGAGATCCGAATGTTTTAGTCTGTCGGGCTGTCAGATGCAGCCATGTGAGCAGCGGGCTGGAGGCTTGAAGACAGACAGCTTAGCAGCTGAAGATTTCACCATGCCTGGCTTCCTGAATGTCTCTCATCCCTTGTGATTTCCTCCTTTTAGAATTCCAATTTATCCTCAGCCTTGAAGTAAAAAGAGTTGGGGATGGAGAAGTTTCGTAAGAAAGATCATTTATGTGAAGTGGAAAGCTGGTCTTTTCCCACAGCGACACCAAACGCTGTATTAAAATTCAGCTAAAGGTGTGACTGGCAGTTCTAAGGATAAATCATAATACTTCGGCCCATGTGGATGCTCGTAAAAGTTGTGACATTTAATAAGTTAAAGAACTAGTTTTACATTTTGGGAATATATATATATATATATATATATATACACACACACACATATATTGGGGACACTCATAGGGATTCTGTTGTAACCCTATGAAACAGCAGTTTGGCTTTTTAAATAAGCTTAGAGGAAAGACTTCCACAAACACCTATTAGCAACAAATAAAACTTCCCGTCCACTTAGTAGTTTGTCTGATTGCTATACAGTGACATTTGGCATAAAAATCATTTGTGTCATTATTTAGAAAGAAAGGGTATTAACAAGATTGCATGCAAGCTGTGGGATCTCAGAGATTTTTGTGAGTGACGTTAGCGCACAAACTAATTTACCAGCATCATTCTTAATAAATCTGGCCCATAGGCATCTTTTGAGGTCTTTTTTGTGTCTCTGCCACTTTAAGCACATACACTCTGCTGTTTGCACTCACTGCAGTGCCTGCGAACCAGTATCGGTCCCATAATATGGGAAAAGCCTACTGGTCAGAATTTTTCTTTTGATTATAATTACGGCTGTATTCTTTTAATTGTGTATTAAGAGGACTGAAGAAATCTTCAGTTGAATCTAGGTCAGCTGTTTACAGCTGTTTGCGCTCATACATTAAACTAAAATAACCATCTCCTCTTTAAAGCGGGCTATGGGCTTGACATTCTGTCAAGACGGAAAATGTCCATATTCCCTCATAATATCAAAACCATTCTGCTCTCAAATCGACTCTGCGTGCTGTTTATATCTGTGTGTGTTTCCTTAGAGTTCAGAGACTTAGAAGTCAGGTTGATTGAAGGCTCTAAATTGCCCGTAAGTATGACTGTACAGTAAGTGTTTGGGACTGTCTGTCTGTGTTAGCTCTACAAGAGACTGGCAGCCAGTGTTTTCCTTCCTTCCATCTAGTGCTTGGAAAGGCTCCAGTCTGATGTAGTGCCTGAATACGAGTAAGCAGTTTGAAAAAGACCTCAAAAATGAATCAGTTTGTCATACCTGACTTTGTGGATCAAAAGGCTTGAGTTTATGGAGCCCTTACAAGGAAAAGGAAAATATATGAATCTTTAGTTTATCTTTATATATTATTTTTTGAACATCTGGAACATGCTTAGAAGCGTTATACGACTGTGAGCTGTGGACTACTGTCAGAGCAGAAATAAAACTCACACTCTTACAGCCACTGCCCTAAAATAAAGCACTTAACCCCCCAGCTGTTATGATGGATCTTTTTGGTGACCAGCAAAGCTCTTGGGTGTGTGTATGGTGGTATCTCTAAAGATACATTTAAAGTACTGAAGTGGTTAATTCTGCTTTTTTCCCTCCCTTCTGTCTGCAGGTAGAGCCTCTCTGCATGGGAAGGCCTCCCTGCAGATTGACCCAGTGCGCTCCGAGGACCAGGGCTGGTATGAGTGCAGGGTCCTGATGCTGGAGCAGCAGTACGACACCTTCCACAACGGCAGCTGGGTGCACCTCACAGTCAATGGTGAGTCATCTGGCCAAACAGCCTACCTTCTGACCTGGAAGTGTGAGTCTGTGAAGACAGAAAAAAAGAAAAAGAAAAGAGGATCGGCTTAAGCTCCGTGTGTTTTTATGATAATGATAATCACGTAGCTTTATCATTGGCATTTCAATTAAAGATGTGGGAATGGTACATTGTTATTAGAAAAAATCTATTTATTTATTTTGCTTTAAATATTTAATTTCGTTCATTTTTTTATGCTAACTGGACCTTTTTTTAGTTGCTCACAGGCCTCCTTCTTTTACTCATTTTTCATTTACAGAAAAATTCAAGTTTATCAGTGTATTTGAGTCAGGCACTGTTTTAGGTCACTCCTGTAGCTCCTTCATAAAAGGCCTCAAGGAAAAAAAGGGATGAGCGTCTGGTTAGAGGAGGATTGATTGTGTCTAGTTTAAGGCGGTTCCGGCAGGGATTGTCTGTGATAGTCTGAGAGCTATCAAACTGATGACCAGGCGGAAAAAAAATCTGCACCTTTGCATTTCTCAGGAATGCCCCAGCGGCGCAGAGACTCCTGTGCAAAGTGTGTCTTCACATTGCGCAGCGATGCCTTTGTACTCTGTGCGTTTCAGCCTTTTTCGGAAAGATATTCGCAGTAAGCTCCTGTTTTACAGTTGATGCTTGCTGCAGATGCACGGCGCAGCAAAGATGCAATAAAGAAACCGCGGCACACTCGTGCAGGAGACGAGATTGTGGAGTACTATCAGTCGCAATTCTTTTGTTAGCTTTTTGGTTACTGATTTTATGTGTCAGGGAATGTTTCCTAAGCAGACTTTTGGAAGAGAAACCGAAAGCGGTGAATTTCTTGCATTAAAGCGTCACAGGACTCTAAGTTCAGAAAGCTGTAATCCTCTGTGCTGTTAGAGAGAGACTTTAGAGACAAAGTACTGTCAGGCTCATTCACATGTATATTTTTGGTCTGTGAACTTCGAGCTTGAGAGCTGTGTGAAAGTCATGCATATTTGAGTTGATCATGCATATGTTTTACAAGATGCTTTTCTCGTATTTGAATAGTGATTACACTGCACTGCGTGCAAAATTCTCTATGAAAAAAAAAATCATTTATACTGTCCAGTGCACAGCATAATCACTTTGTAAAAATGGTGATTATTGGTGCTTTGCTTTGAATTTGTGTTTTGCCACATCGGGCATTGCAAATGATTTTCTAAAGCGTGCTCCGTGTAACGGACGTTAACTCAAAGCTGACACGAGAGCATCCCATTTCGCGTGCTTGTGTGCGGCTGAAAGAAATCTCTGTTTGCTGGTTAATGTCGGATAGGGTGAATCGGTCATAGTGAGCGTCACCTGCGCACTCTTGTGATGTTTGGAGTTTGTGAACATCTGTAGGCGTGTGCGTATGAATGTCTTGTTGTGTAGGCATACTGCATCTCTGTAGCTGCTTCATCAATATTCACTTTCAACTGCCCCCCTCCCCTCCTTCGTGTGCTGGTCTCCACTCCTGTCAGGCCTTCCAACAGAAACAGAGCTCCTCTGGCTTCAACACATCTAATAATATCCCCGAATCTCATGTATATTTGGCATTTTATATGTCTGCATTTTGTATGACCTCATGTATGTATGCAATGCCGCTCTCGATAGAGTGCACGCACAGCTCTACTCACAGATGGACATGTTTTGCTGGTATAAATATTTAGTTGGAGTTTTGTTATGTAAACAACAGACAGACATTCATGAAAAAATCAAAAGCTGTTTCAGCGTCTAGACATCTAACAGGGGAGTTCATATGAAGCCTTTTTGCTACTGTTGTCCCCTAAATGGGGGTCTGTGAAGGAAGCAGGTGCCATTTTCGTCTGGCCTAGGCACAGACACTAAGGGCACTCATTTCCTTTGGCCGTTAGTATTTGCATATACTGCTTCTTTGAGTTCCTGTGACTGGCCTTAACTTCCTGCCAAGCGGAGAGGGAATTCATGCCCACTCAGTGGCAGGTGTCAGATGGCAAGGCCTTGTGCCCGAAAAAGACACTAAGGCTACTCTCTCTCTGTTTTCTCCCTCCCTCGTCTTCTTCTTGCCTTTGTAAGAAGCATAGTCCTCAAGCATCAGTAAGCTTTTTAAGAAAGCAAAAAGAAAGTGCCCCATCATTGTCATGTGATTTTAATTTTATCCATGCATATTTAAACTTGAAAAAAGAGACGCAATCAGACCTTGCCACCATGTCACTGGGTTAGTGATGGCTTGGCATTTAGGTCCCATTTGGTCGATGCAACTGGGTCCCAAATGTCAGCTCCATTTATTACCCGTGTGTATCTGTCTTTGTCAGTCACTGTGCTGTCCACTATGGTGAGTCTGGGGTGAACAATCACCCTCCAGACTTTACGGGAGCCCAGCTTGCAAATTTAAATTAGAGGTGGGCGTACAAAATGTAATAAATACTGTGTGTATGGTGAATAAGATGCCCCGATAAAAATGATAAGCTAAAATTAACAAATGTTTTTCTCTATTATGACTCTTGTATAACTGTGTGCTTGTATTAACCAGAACGTTAGTGATGCAGCAGCTTATCTGGCTCACAATCCATCACAATTCGCAGGTTATTATATAAAAAATGACAGATTTGATTTTGACCTTGAACACAATTTGGGTGAAGACTTTCGTGAACCTTGTCTGCAAGGTTCGATCGGACGAATATATCGAGCTGATTGGACAAATATATCGACTATCGACGATATATTTGTCTAATAGAAGGAGCTAATAGAAGCAGTCAACATGAGAAAAAAAAATAATAGTGCTGTTTTAACAGCACCCTCTTTCATCTGCGAGCAAATGCACCCTCCTCAGAGTGCGCCCAAATGCTTGTTGATGGAGCTGCAGAAGCTGGTGACAGCCTATCTAGCAAACTTAGCCGGATGATGGACACGTACATGCGCTTGCAAGTTAGTCGTGTTTCAGTACTTTGCTCGCACTATACGTCGGCACACCGCTTTGGTTACATCCTTAGGTTTACCTTTTTCATCTGGTTTAAAGCCAAAGAAACCCCAAATTGGCGACTTTATATTTTTTTAGTGCTGTCAGCGCCGTCGTCATGACTTACGCGATTAACAATTAACCCATGTGAAGCGCAAAATCCCTGAAATGTCTCTGTCAACGCATTTCGGCAATTTGTCCAAATTTTGTTCATTCTGCGCTCCAGATGGTTTGAGAGCGTTAAAAATTTTAATCGTGATGACCGCGTTTAAGCCGCGTTAATGCTGACAGCATTTTTGTTTTGCTTTTTTAAACTACTTCGTCCATGTTTGGACTTCTTCTGTGTCGTAAACGTGCAAATCAGTCCGTGCATGATTACATTGCCCCGCCCATCAAAAAGTCTGCGCATGCGCGAATATATCACCCATCGGCGATTGTTGGACTGACGATTGCCGATTGGAAAATTTTTACATATCGCCCAACCCTAACAGGTTGTAATTGTTGCCCTGTGGATGCTGATGCTGATAGGAATTTTGGCCAATACTGATTTCTTTTTAAAAAGTCTAACTGGCAGCACACACAATCAAAAATTCACTTTTCTTCAATTTAAAATATTCACATTTCCATCATTAAGAAAATTCATCTCAGGTTCTCATAAACTGCATTAATTGCATTAAGTATTGCTGGGTCTTCTCTTATGGGAGCAACTGAAAATAAAGTGCTCTGGTACTGGAATAAATCAGAATGAGCTGAAGCTTTACTTGACATATTTTGCCTTAGCAAACACAAGCAGGTGTAACAGATTGATATAACAAACAAATGTCAGGTATTCACATCATTTTCCAGCGTATTTGTAAATTCGCCTGACAACAGGACTTTTCTCTTTTTCACTCGTCTCCATAGTTTTCATCATAACCGAGGCTGCTATATTGTCGCTGGCTCGAAGCACAGGAAAGCTTTATCCTTAAGCTCACTGTATTTGTTAGTTGTTTCAAAATGTCCGTATTCAACTGGTTGATGATTTGAATGATTATGTTTTTTGTCACAAAGGTCTCACTGTGATGGAAATGCACAAATGTTTTAGTATTAATTTAAATGAACAGAAACTAGTCTTACAGCCATTTATTACTCAGAATTACAGTTAATGATTCAGACATTCAAATAAAATTTAGACTGTATAGTGAGTAGGGATAACTTCCAGCACAGCCTGTTCCAGAGTTAATATCAAATTTCCTAAAAGCTATGATGTATTCCAAAAATATGCCTAGAAAAGACAAATGTGGATGACTCACATCAGTTTTTCACTGTAATTAAAAACAAATCTGACAGACATAAAAGCACCCTTGTGCTCACGCAGCTCTTTCTATAAGTTTGAGGAGGAAAGCAACAAACCGAGATAAACGCACATTTGTTTTTGAAGTTAAGAGTTTATGTTAGTATGATCATCTAATCTACAAAATAACCTACGTCCACCTAAAGAAAAGAGATGGATGGGATTGTGGCAGTGAAGAAGTGAGAGGAAGTAAGTTGTTTCTCCTCTTAATTACACATGAGACGCTGTGGAGTAACTTACGTATGCTGACATTAGAAGAGGGAGGAAAGTGTCACCGAGTGCCTCTTTCTTCTCTCTGCAGCAGTTTACACTTAAATCTTTGAGACTCGTGATGTGAAATCAATGAAAATATGTACTCCAATTCTCCATATTCTCTTAGGAACAGATACAAGAAAAGGAAAACAAAAAAAACCCCAAAACAAGCAAGGAAATAAAATGACGCAAACACAGTCTTGAGTAAATAAGCCTTCAAAAAGAACAGCCTTTACCCTGCTTCTTAGCATCCAGGCCATCTGCTGATGTGCTGCATGGCCTACAGAGAAGAACAGGGGGAGTTTGGGAACTCCAAACATCTTTTAATGTATATAATTGATGAAGAGATGCTGTAAGTAGGGCGCAGATTTAATGCTCAGCTTACTTTTTTTGTAGAGCAACTCCCAGGTTCCCCAAGTATTGTGACACTTCCTCTGTGATGAGTTGTACCTGACGGTGTGAAACAAATCCCAAGTTGACCAAAGTGCCTGCTGCTGTCACCAGCCCCACCATGTATGCCACCTATTTCCTGTCAGCTGGTGCTTATTCCCTTGAGAAAAGCTTTGGGATTAGAATTAATAACAGCGCTTACAGTGGAGGAACAAGTACTCAGGTGATTCACTTAAGTGAAAGTACCAGTGCTGTAAAATTTCCACGTTACAATTAAATGTCTCACGAGTAAAAGTGCAGAAATATTACCTGCTAAATATATCCACCCATACTCTATATGTAAAAATCTTGAGCCATCCCTCATTTCCCTATATTTTGCTAGGAAAATAGATAATGCAGTATATGAAGCAAAAACAGTACAGTTCTAATTTCCTTTTCTTCAAGTAGTTTTCAGGAATAGTTCTCCAGGCATCTTGAAGGACATTCAAAGCTCTTCTTTGGATGTTGGCTGCGTTTTGTTCCGTTCTCTGTCAAGATGATCTCGCACTGCTTCAATAATGTTGAAGATCCGGCTCTGGGGAGGCCAATCCATGGCACAGTCTTCCACTGTGTCTTTTTCTATCCCAGCATGCTTTTACTGCATTGGCATTGTGTTTTTTGATCATTCTCATGGTGACAAATAAAGCCAAGGCAATCAGATGTTTTTCAGATGATATTGCATGGTGGATCAAACCCTGAAAGTACTGGATGAAATGCAACCATGAGAGAGTCTCCACCATGTTTTACAGATGACTGCAAAAGCTCTGTATATATTTATGCAAGTTGAACCATAAATTTCAAATTTGGATTCATCATCATGTTTTCTCACTGATTTTTTACCACAGTTCTCATGTAACTTGACGTAGCTCAGAAATGTCTTCTGTTTTTCCCATCCTTAAGAATGGCTTATTGATGGCTACCCTTCCACCGAGACCATATGTGATCAGATTTCAGTGAACAGTGGATTGATTAAGTGAAGAGTCAGATTATTCTCTCAAATCTGGTGCCAGGATTTTCTCTTCCTTCTTAAGGTCACAACATTCAGATAATGTTCACCAGGTTTGTAATGCAGCAGCATTGTGCTATTAATGCTGCTGCATTAGAGTGCAATCAGCATTTTTCTACTATTTACCAATATCTGGTTTTGTTGAGTGGATTCCAACGAAGTCAGTCAGGTCAAGAAGATCACAACATAAATTGGACTTGTTGTGAGATGACTGATGAAGTAGGAAAGAGGAAACACCAGCTGTATTATTATAAATATTTCTATATTTCTCTCTGAAATACTGGTATAAATTAAAGGAGATATCTCCTCTTCAGAAACGCAAAATGTCCTGGAGCCGAAGCATGTCGCTGTTTATGAGCTTAAAGTTGCTTTTCTTGAGTAAACGTACTTGGCTGCATACATATTACAGCCACCAGTGACAATCAGTGACATACTATACATGCAGAAACTCATAGTGAAGCAGTGGCACAGGGTTGCCTCTTAACTAAAATAATGCATCATGATCCGTTTAATGTAACCGCCGACCCATCAACTGCATGATACGTAAATCAGTCATGCATTTTATTAGAATCTCCATTAATCTGCTGTATCATATAATGTAATGAGTGTTAGGGAGCGAGAGGGCAGAATGGACGGGCAGATGTCTAAATGTGCTAATTGGCCAATTTGTTTACTCCATGCCAGGTGCTTGTGTGCAGTCTAAGCATGGCAGCACTCCCAGCGGCAAGCGGTGACCCACTTGTATAGCAGTGCCTTTTTCCCCCTATTTAACTAAACACAGTGCCACTACTTATAATCAAAATATTATGTTGAACCACTGAAAGCAGCTGGCTGAGGAAGCCACAGTTTATTGGCCTGCAGGAGCTGGTGAACAGCTCCCGTGTGACTCTTAGCGAAGCTCTGATACATCAGGTGGAAATGCAGCAGTGTTACAAAGTGGTTTTGTATTAAAAAACAAAACAAAAAGAAGGAAGCCTGCAGGGGAGCTTGTTATCAACCCTGGTACATGTCCCACTGTGCAAGTGTTGCATCATGTCCTATCTGAGGAATGCCTGTTTGACTTAGACCCTATTTACTTCAGATTTCTGAAATGTGTCTTGGACAATTAGCTCATGAGTGGACAGCACTAAATACAAGTGTAAATGACCGCAGAGACTCATTATTCTCACTCAAACAACTTGCCGAGGTGGCGTGGGACACATTTGGCCTTGTATCTTTTGTACTGTAAACACTAATTTGTCCTGATGCCCAGCGAAAACACAACGGGAAAATATGTCACCAGTGTGTCGGTTTTTTGGCTTGTGTCCCGTGTCTCAAAGTCACAAATGACTTTGGCCTGACAGCTTCAACAGTTGAATCATGCGTACACATGTTCTTCTTTGCTTGACGCATTTTGGATGCGTTTTCTTAGCTAGTTCTTGCTCAGTCAAAATAACTGTGGACAGAAATCTTGGGGTCACGTGGGGTCAGCTGGAGATTGAAAACACACGATAGACACTTCTATGCGCTCTCCCTAACCCTAATCCTATCCCGCACTTTGGGAGAGCAGCGCCAACCACTGCTAGCAAATGCTGCTTTGCAATATCAAACTAAAACATTTAACTGAATCCTAAATATCTATTGAGATTATCTAAAAAATAACACACATATTATGTGTGTTATAATATCTAAATATCTAAAAAGCCTCTAAGATGTCTCCACAACATTAGCATGGTTATTTTGTTGCCTTCAGATCTGTTTTTCTGGTGTAGGACTTCCATGCAACAAACTCTCAATAAGATCCACATTTCCACTGTAAACTATTACAACAAAACCACACTTTTGACAGAAGTTGAAATGAGCCGGCGCATTTGTTGACTCCGGAGAGTTAACTTTTGTCTAGTCCAGCCTGTGCTTTGTAGTTTTGTCTGTTTCTTGTTTGAATCCTCTCTATTCTTCTCATTCCCTTTACTTTAGAATTGCTCACAGCAGATTGCTGCACCTGCTTCTGCTGGAAGTCTCTTCTTGTTGATAGGGAGTTCTTCCTCCCCACTGTCACCAAGTGCTCGCCCATTGCTGGGGTTTTCTTTGTAATTAAAGGTGCTTAAGGATGTAAAGTGATTTCAAATTACTACAATTGCGTATTCAATGGAAATGTCCACTGGCTGTCCACTTCTGATCCTACTGCCCAACCAGCTGTAAACAGATACCTCCTAAAATGGACAGCTGTACTACATGTGCCTGCAATACAACAGCCGTGCAGAAGAGCCCAATGGCAGAATGCCTGAAGCCATCTTGGTGCTGATTCAATGACTCTGTGTCATCTTGGAGCCTGTAGTTTGCTGTGCTATTAGGGAAATCCCTGAGTGTAACACAAATTCAACAGCACTGCAAACTACAGTACAGTTTTCCAAACTTCTCCAAAATGAAAAGGAAAAAAAAAAGGACTGCACTTATAAGTCAGCTGCCATGCTACCTCAGTAAGGTTGTTCTTAGCCATAGAGATACTTTGCTTGATGGTGTAGCCAAACACATTAAAAAGGTGCTGCAACAGTATTACTGAGGACCGGGTGCGATTCCACCCCTGGTCATTTGGTGTGTCTCTTCCACCTTTCTCCAAATAAAAAATGAGCATCTTTGAGGCTTATGTTAAAGTAATATGCAGGTATTTAGTGATGAACCAAAGTATTTAACATGTGATGATGATTATGAGGTAAGGCAGTCTCAAAAGTTAGAAGTAACATGTTACAAAAGTCTTTTTAACACATTATGTGGTTACCATTGAATCAATCCAATCAATCAACTGCACCAGTCAATCAATGTAAGGAAAACCTATGATTGTGCTTAAGAAGCAGTGAGGGAAAAGGGCCTATGCCAGTCCATAGAATAGCTTTAGAGATTTTTCTGTCTGGATACTGGGATGGTACCAAGAATTCCTTGTCCTATGTTCTCCCCAGCTCCACCTTCATTCACGGAGACGCCGGCGCAATACGTGGAGGCGAAGGAAGGGGGAAGCACTGCGCTAAGCTGCTCTGCCCAGGGAAATCCAAAACCAATGATCAGCTGGCTGAGGGAGGGGGAGGAGCTTGCAACCAACGCAAAATACTCGGTAAGAAAATATCATGGACATAACTCAGATTTATGATTGTGTGCAAAAATAGAAGTGGGGTTTGTGCACAGATGGCGTCATCCGCTGAGCCCATCTGTACTGACAGTATGTTGTGGACTATGTCTCACTCGGGCTAATGTCAGTTTGTTCTATTGTCGAGCTGCTTCATGAGCTGTGGTTTAGTCTCTAAACCTGATGTATTGTCCGAAGTCTGAAAAAACAGCAAAACCATCCCATCGTTTTTGTACATTTAAAACATTGCACCACAGACTTGGTGTACAAGTAGTGGAAAGCTGCAGATATTTGGCTATTTAGGACACAATTATGTCATCGCTCCAGGATGACTGACAGTCAGGCTGTTCTGTCTTCCCTGTGATGTCGTTAGGAAAAATAAAAATAAACCCTGCATAATCTGAACAATTTTAAGCACAGCTTAGTGGCACACCTCACATTTCTGAGCCCTCTTTGTTGTCTGGTGATGCCTGACTGTTTTTTTAAACTCCCAAATGCAGACAGCCTGATGTCATGGCAAGGATATTTCTGGCACTGCCTCAGTGCTTGCAAACATTTAAATCAGGTTTGTGGTGTTAGTTGCAACAAATCAAAGACAGTCAACCCACAGCTCCATGACAGATGATTCAAAAGCGGCAAAAGCTTCGACGAGCGATGATGCATTAGAGCCATAGGATGTCGAATCTTGAGTGAGCGGTGCAAGTGTCACTTTCTCTGGAGTGGAGGATCGCTTGCTCTCACTATACTATGAGAAGCACAACCTGCACCTACACGTCTGAATGCAGCAAATTCATCTCTGGAGTTAGTCTTGCAAAAGTTAAGTTAGATATGGGAGGCTGACTCAAACATCAGCTAATTGCTAAAACAAAACGCACACACACCAGACGCACAAACGCCTGTAACAGATGCAAGCAGATTAATTTTTCATACTGCTTGTAATTGTTTTTAGGATTTATCAAAGGTGCTTGCATGCCTTCACATTCTCGTATGTGTCTGATATTGCAGTCTTCTGCAGGCGCTATCACCTTTCGCAGCTGCCTGTGTAACATACAGCAAAGGAAGTGACAGCAGCACAGAAGCGTGTCTGTTAAAGGCCTCGTTTCCTTTCATTTTCGCCTTTTTTGCCCCACCATCAGTCGCCTCTCTTTAACACCATTCCCTCAGTAAACGATTAGACAACATTCTGATGCATTATTAATCTCCCCTTTTCGGCATCAATATTACATTAGCCCTAATATGAATGTTGCACTAAAAAGGAAAATCTTTAGTGAGAGCCAAATGCCAAATTCTAATAACCTCACTTTGCATTTATCGTCTCCCCTCGCACATTCGCCTGTTTCTCGCTGCATCTCCCCTAAAATACGGGAGAGCTCCTTTCTGTGCTGAGAGGAGAGCTGTGTGTGTGTGTGTGTGTGTGTGTGTGTGTGTATGTGTGTGCGATAGGGAGCATTAGGATATGTTTGCTCACCCACATGCTCAGATCCACGGAGACGTCATGGAGAAAGGGAGGAATGTGACAGACGGGGTTAGAGAGGAGCAGAAACACTCATCCTCCACATTCTCCTCCTTCTTCTCCTCTCTTTACTTTCCTCATTTTTTTAAAGCCCGGAAAAAAAGATGTATTAAGTAACCAGGAAACTGAAAAAGAAGACTTTTAAAAAACTCAGGAAGGCAGTGGCAGTCAACGAAATATCATTCTCACTGGAGTGAAGTGCATAGGACAGAAGTTGAAATTCTGCTTACTTTCCTCACACTCACCTTAGATTGAGTTCAGCTATGGCACAGAAAGTATTGGATCAGAATGACGACCAGTGCATGTCTTTAGATTCTGTTAAGATTACTGTGTGTTAACATCACTGCTGCATTTGTGTTGTGTATGAGTTTAATGATTTGATCTAACAGTGGTTTAGACTCTTTGGCTTTTTTAGATTCAGTGCAACAACAAATGCCAGGATTTAAAAATATGCTAGACCACGCTGTCCCCGAAACATGCTTGATAGCTAGCAATGACAAGCTAGCTAAAAATAACCTTTTGTGCATGAGTGTCTTTGTTTGTGTTACACTCAGCCTCTGACTGAACGTTTCCAGCAAACATTTCAACACTGAATATCTGTCAGATGGCGGTCTTTTGTCGATGTCTAGTAATGGTTGAAAAATAGTTTCAAAATAAAAGTTGTGGGACCTCAATGTTGGCTAAACATATCTCTTAAATGTCACATGGATGTGGTTTGTTAGACTAATGACCAAAACTTTCTGGTTTAAAAGAAGAAGAAGTCAATGGAAAAAAACAGACACCACAAGGTTGCTCATGCTTCACTTCTACTGTGCTAACTTATTGCACAGAAAGGGTCATGGGCCAATCACAGTGGCTTATGGTCAAGACCTTATAACCAATTGGTCACAGCTTGGAAAGCACTGGTCACTAGGAAAAAGTGTGTATTCCCCATTCAGTAGGTGAGTGGTTACTGGAGCTTGTTGGCAGATTGCCGTAGTTGCTCATCGTCTGCATAGAACATGCTGAATTGTGTACCACTGTGTGGCCATTTTCACCAAACAATAGCTAGCAACCTCCCACAGCTGCCAACTGGTTGGAGAATACACATTTTTCTTACAACCACTGGCTGACAGACAGTTGTCAAACAGTCTCTAGGCCTGTGTGCCTGAGGCTTTAGCAAAACACAAGCTAAGTTTACTTCACTGTTCGGTCCAAATATAGACTGTATGTAAAAGATGGATGTAGCCACCGTTGATATTAAGCTTCATAACAAGACAAAGAGCAAAGGAACCAAAGGCTGTTTTTCCAAAGAACTCTATGTAAAGACAGCTTTTATTTACAACCCTCCTATTGGTCATTTAAAAAATAATGCAGGTTAAAGCACTTAGGAATTGGCTACATTTAAAATGTTTATGTCTGCATTGAATCTATGTAGAGCCTACATAGATTTTGCTCCCAATGCACTAGTTAGCATTAGAATTACGAGGAAATGAGGGTACTGAGTGGGCCAGTCGCAGTTGTTGTGAGCTGCCTGGGCTGCATATTCACATTTCTAGGGAGCTATACATCATGTTATGGCACTAGTTACAGTTTAGGTTTTCAGAAGGGCTTACTGGTTACAGTACCCCATGGCATAGATAGTTTAGAAACATAAATTCAGACCAGGGCCCGTATCCCTAAAGATTCTGAGAATCCTCTCAGAGAGCTCCTAACTTAACCTAAAAATTCCTTGCCAGGAGTTTTAGCTTAGAAGTGATTCCAGAACATTTTCAGTGAACTCTGAGCAAGGAATGGATGGAAAATCCTATCTTAGTGAGGAGGTGTGGTTGACCCCGTTGCTAGGTATGAGTCATCATTTCAAAAGCCATGATTGGTTGATCCTACAAGTTTGATGGAAATGAGCTTTTGGTGATAATGAGCAAAGGATGTACCCTCAAATCAATAAACATATTATACACTCTAATCTTATGCTGACTGTAATTGTAAATAATATTTCACATTCAAGAAAATATCTGGAAAATGAATAGTAAGCTGTAGGGGTTATAGCCATTAGAATCTAAAATATGTGAAAACTTAAACTCATTACACCCTGTTCAAATAATGATTCGTGTCTTATTTGCTCATATTAATATCCTAGCTGGCATATTTTGTACTTTCACTCCCATATGGACCCCGTTGAAAACGAGATGGCCTATCTCAAGAGGCTGTCCTTAATGAAGTAGAAATCACAACGTTACAAGTCCAGTGTGGTCTTAACGAGGGTAACACGGCTCAGCTTTTAGCAATGTCTGTGACTGCAGACCCAAGTCATCACTGCTGCATTGTTGCATTTTCCCGGTTGCCAAATACCTCAGGGTTGTGATTACTTTCGTCTCCGGTGTAATAGCGTTGTGGCGTCGAGTTGGTGAAGTAATTGCATCTCTAAGGAGATCCACCACAAACATGATTCCTGCACGATCCAATCTGTAGCATCTCAATAATTCCCTGTCATCCAGTGTTTGCAGGACATCTCTCCTGCCTCTTCTGTTGGCCATTTTGTGCAGCTGCTTAGGGGAACTCCTAAGCCACTAAAAGTCCTCTTCCCTGCTCTTAGCAGATCTCGCCTTAGGAGCCCTTTTAAGCGCTAGGAATCTTGAGGAATAGCTTTTATATTAACTGGGATTGTCGTGTCACTTTTAGGGGAAATTCTAAGAAAACGTCATGACTCTGAGAATTTTCTTAGAATTTGGCCGCTAGGAGCCACTTTTTGCACAAAGATTCTTTAGGGATATGGGCCCAGATCTCCAATTCTCACCTGGTATCCCAAAATACCTGATGATTGGATGATGGGTGATGATTGGATGATTGGACTGCAATCATTCTTTTATGGCATGCTCAGTTTGGATCACCGAACAATTTTGCACTAATCACACAAAGAAAATTTTAATTTCAATTTTAGAGAGTGAATGCCGCTAACGATTAATGTAATTCATTTTAGCCTTTATATAAGCCTTGAATAAGAGAAGGTAATTTAAAGTAAATTGCATGTGAAGGAGGTGAACTGGAATTGGAAAGAGAGCATTATTTTTCTATTAAAATAAAGACAGTTTCATTCCTTCAGTCATTTTTGAACCAACAAAGCAATAAATTCACCTTAAATAAGTGGTTACTTTACACTCCTAGAACCAAGTGTGCCACACACAAGGGTGTTATCTCGCCATTAACATTGTTATGATGGCGATGCAGCTCCCCAACAACCTTGCAAAAGTTAAGCTCTGCTTTGTTTGCTCTGCTTGTACCATAAAGCATCTGAGAGACAGATGAATAGCAATAATTCTGCAGGCGTAGCAGATTCTCCGCTCAGCTGTGTGAATGGACAGACTACAGCTGTGTGTGACATGAATGGACAGAGCCTCTCGCCACCTGTTGCATAATTTATGAGGTTTGGTTAATGTGTTTTTCCTCGCCGCTTATTGGTTCTCATCAGTGCCTGCACACAGGGATGTACGGTAACACTGAGTTAGACGTTACCAAGGTGACCATATGCAGGAATCACACCTGGAGCTAATAAATCAGGACACACTTGTGACTTTTAAGTCTTTTTTTTGCATGAAACTTTGACCTGTAGTAAAATTTAACAAACTACATGATCTGAACAGAATACATTTGAGGTACTATACAATTGTACTTCTATTCATCTATATGGTATCATTCTAATTATAACATTACAAGGGCTTTTAAGTTTTAAATTTGCCATATAAAGGCTGGATGTTTATTTCTTTCTCCTGCCCATTCATTTGCAGGTACACGATGGCAGACTAACCATCCTTGGCATCACCAGAGATGACAGAGGGGCGTACACATGCCGAGCCTACAGCGACCAGGGAGAAGTGCTCCACACTACCCGTCTGTTGGTTCAAGGTGATGTCTCCTCAGGATGAGTAAAACAGATATACAAGTTACAAATATAAAAGTCGAATCCGAATGTGTTTTGATATTTTGCCAGATTTTTCATTGAAAAGAAAAATCTTTCCCCGTCTCTACCGGAGGCATACCACTCTGATTGCATCGATATAGTAGTTAGGTTCCATTATTTATACTTAAAGGCAAAGCTCTGCACTCCTCTGGGGTACTGATGTATGTAACATACCTTCTGAGTCTGTATCGGGCAGTCAATAGCTCAGTCTGGGGCCTCTGTATGTGAATGTGTGCACAGCCATGTGTATACAACAGGATCTGTCTAAGAGCGCGTCACTGTCTGTCTCCGGTCCATTAACCAGGCTCTCTGCTAGACACAGATCAGATAGATGGTTGTGATAGCAGCCTCGCTCGGTCTCTTGATACAGCGGGGCTTGGGGGAGTTAACAGTGTGTATTTAACAAGCAACTGAGCATCTTGCTTTTAAGGTGTGTTTTAACGCTTGACTTCTGTAGGTGCAAACATAGCAGAGAAATAACTCCACTCCTTTGCAGTACAGTAAATGGAGGCACGCACACACACACACACACACACACTGCAATTATGGTGATTGTTTTGTAACTTACTGAAGACTCTAACTGGTGGTGCATGAGATACAACTGCATTAAGGCTTCAGGCCTCTGGTAGAAGTACCAATTCGATACCTGTTCTCTCTTATTTTTATGCAGGAGGTCTCAGTCATGATATGCGTATATGATAAATGCACAGAAATCTTTCATTGTAGTTTTGTAGACATTGCAGTGTTTTTGCAATATAACAAGACCAAAACCACAAAAACAAAAAAGGTTGATGCTGTAGTTTGTTTGAATATTACCACGAATAACACCGTGAAATAAGAGACACGATTACTTCGCACACGCGGAGCAATAACCAGGAGACATCTGAGGAGTCATGGTTCTCAGTCTGGTGATCTGTTTTTAATTGTTATGTGAAACGTCTGCACAGTGATGTAAAAGGCTGTGCATGCTCAGAAGTGAACAAACAGGAGGTTTGTATCTGGGCCTTCTCATAAAAGACAGCTTACCTTTCATGGCTTCTGCTGTTTTATTGAGCGCTAAGAGCAAATCTAGAGCACTTCAGGAGATGAAAAAGGTTACAGTGTGAAGCATGCGAAACCAGAATGCTGACTAGTATTAAGTTTACAACAGCTGGCTGCTTACTCTATTTTAAATCAGACTGTGATGATATATGCTGTAAATATTACTTAGTGTGTGCCTTTTCTCACCCTGATTTGCACCCGAAAGAACAAAGTTGGTGTGAAAGCCTCTAAATAAGATTTTTTTTAAATGAAATTTCATCAATTTTGAAAAAAATTAATAGGTTTAGGTTTTAAAGAATTAAATTATTATGTTGGGGTTGGGGTGAAGGTGATGATATATGCCTAACATTCAATAATATAATTTTTTTAAAGTAAAAATAAAACAAGAGCTTTGGGCACCACATATGTTAACAAATTTCCCACGCGTGGGACTAATAAAGGCTATCTTATCTTATGTGGTGCAAAGAACAAATCCACAGGAAGTTGTGCTTTTTAGCATCTTTGTGCTCGCTGTTTCATCCACTGTCAGCTTTACTGTATTAGTTCAAGCTTATGAAGCGACATGAAACATCTGCTACAAACCTTTCTAGACAGTGACTGTTCATCCACAAACAAAAGATGTCAAAAACCAGCTGAAACTATTAGAAAGTATTCACTGGACACTTTATTAGATACACCTTGGCTGTCTTGTGCTCCTCCACATCCCAAAGTTGCTATAAATATTTGCATCGACAAGCCATCTTTCCATTTCTTTTTCTGGAAATGGGCCTGAGTCCATTTAGCAGCTAGAAAAGCTGAAATGGAGATGAAAACCAAAGCTGTAAAAAGACGGAAATTTTGAATTAACATTCATAAGGCGGATTGAAAAAAAGACTGCCTGCTTCAACGCTTTTAACACTTTTTTTCTGTTTCTTTCAGGGCCTCCATACATCGTTTCACCACCAGAAAATGTCACTGTAAACATATCCCAGAATGCACTCTTTACCTGCCAAGCAGAGGCATATCCAGGCAACCTCACCTACACCTGGTTTTGGGAAGAGGACAACGTCTACTTCAAGAAGTAAAGTTATGATCAAGTTCACTTCTGTACTGTGGCTGTTCTCGCTCTCAGTGTAGGGAAACTTGTTAGTTAAGCACTTGTGTGAGGTTAAGACTTAGTGATTTAAATCAGCACCATGCAAGCTGCATAAGGCCTTTATCCCTGAGCTTTTGTGATGTGATTGACATTGCGGGTCTCTGAGCCCTTTGCTGTGCTGCGTTTTGAGCGACTGTCCAAGGGTATTTAGTTTGTGTGTGCCATGCCCTGCTGTGACCCCAGAGGCAGTAAGAGTGGGCCTGCCGGGGTTCCGTCTGGAACGTGCCAGGCGAGTTAGTGCGCTCTGGTGACAACATCACATGACTCAGGCCTTGTGTCATCATATGCCTCTCATGCGGTGATGATATGAAGCGTAGCCAGGACCTCTGCAGGCTCCCCAGAGCTGGTGTTTAGAGTCTGAGAGGCTTTTGCAGTGAGGAAGTGACAGACAGAACAAGTGGGAAGGAAGAACTAGTGAATGGGGTTTTGACTGGCGGTGAAAACAAGTGTCTGGAGGACTTTCACAGAGGAAGTTTCCATACTAATTTTAAACAGCTTTTGTAACGTCAATCTTGATTTTTTTTTTTTTTCGTTCTTTTTTTTTTTTTACAGGATGGGAAAGATTTAGTTGAGGGACTTTATGATGAGACAGTCAGAATTTATGCACTGATCAAACTTTTAGTGGTTGCACAACAAGAGCCTATTGCCAAGTGTTAGAAGTAAGACACGTTTAATTTAAGCAGCTTACAGCAAAACATAGCCTTTAAGAACAGCTAGCAAATGATCACATGATTAAACACATGTGCATATATATAAACACTCTGGCTATATGTGCCATATGGTACTGAAATTTGACTTAGTGATCTTTTCCCTTTCAAAACCAGCAAGTTGTAAAGGACTTGATCTATTTAAAAGTGTTTATAGACTTAGCTATCCCTGCCTCAGGTGTGTGCTCCTCTGCAGACAAACCCTCTGTTTGTTTGCCTGTGAACTAGTCCTACATGATCGGGACTTGAGCAGCCAAAATTGGCTCACAGTTACACCTTCAGCCCATGAAGATTCTTGACTACATTAGATCTTGTGATGTCACGTTTTAGCCGATTGCTACAACCACTTAGCTGTTGGCTAAAATGAACAGTTTTTAGCGTTTATGCACCTACAACAGCTTGAAAAACATCTCATTTTTATTTCACAGCTGTGACATTTCCACAAAAGTCTGATTATACATAAAATATGATTACATATGATGAATTTTAATAGTTAATTGTTGATGCCCTCATGCGTGTAACAGAACAGATCCGGTCATGTGTTCTGAGCCAAATGTTCAGCCTGTGTTATTGTAGAGAGGGCCAGTGTGATTTTTACATCTTTTAGCTCGTCCAGCCGAAAGACCGATGAGTTTATACCAGGGTGAGACTTCCATCGTCCATCCTGTCGTTCACAGTTCACAAGGACTCCTTCTGGATTAAACTTAAATGAAAACTGCACACAGTGATCGCCTAATGGGTATTCACCCTAACCGGTGAACTGTGACGGATCGTGAGCCAAATGAGCCGCTATGGCAGTGACCTTCTGGCGTTCTCTTGGTTTAATTCTCATTTTCACTTTTGCTGCTTGTTTGGTGTTGGAGAAAAAAGGAGAAATGAGTGAAAATACCCTTTGGCTGCTCTTTTAGTTACTAATAAATAATATATAGTCAGCATTAATGTTAATGATCCTGATTTAGTTGCAACACATAATTAAATCATTCAAACCAAAGTTATGTAACTGTTATATATGGGGTTTCTCATTTTTTTGTTGCTATTAATTTAAATGAAATTTACCGATTTACTGATGCTGATATTTACTGATACTGATGATCATTTGTTTTTGTAAAGAACTTTTTTGTAGATGCTCAAAACTCTCATTAAGTACAAATAAGCTGAAGGCAGGAGGAAGCAGATACCAAGTCTCAACAACAATTTGTGAAGCTCAGTGTGACAAATATGTTAGTTACCAATTAAGTGTTTGACAAAATAATCTTTAACAGCTCTTTTCTAGAAGTATTAATATCATCCCGTTAAATAAATGTGATAACTCATCTGTAGAATAAATGATCAACCATTAACAAAGCCCTGAAGGTCTTTTTTACGTTTACTTTTTATTTAAAGGCTTTTTTTAGTTTAAACTAATTAAATATTAAAGTACTGAGTGAGTCCTGAGTATCTGTTTAAAACAAACAAAGAAAAATTAATTAATATTGTCTGCTCTGTCATTTTTTTTTTTAATTTAAAGGGAAACCACGAGGGCCGTACCATTTGGCAGTTATGACAATTAGCAGATTTATTTGAGTCTCTCGTTTTGTACAGAGTGTTCTTTGGACCCCTCTCAGCTGGCTTCTGTTTGACTCTCTGCTGCTCTCTTATGGCACCTTGATGTAATTTAGCTCCGTAGATGTGTGCCCTGTCCTGTCGGTGTGCTTCAGTAACACGCTGTGATAAAACGTCTGTGTCTTCTTGCAGCGATCTGAAGCTCCGAGTGCGCATTCTCATCGACGGCACCCTTATCATCTTCCGGGTCAAGCCGGAGGATGCTGGGAAGTACACCTGCAGTCCGAGCAACAGTCTCGGTATCTCGCCCTCAGCATCAGCCTACCTGACTGTTCAGTGTGAGTGTTGCCATGACGACAAAGTGGGAGGGGGAGGGGCGGGGAGCTAGTACAGCGAGCCATGTGAGGAGCAGCAGCAGCAGTATGGAGTCTGCTCGTGCTGGAGGCTGCTGTAGTATTTGGCTGCGCTTCTCCTGTAATGCAAAGTAACCTTCTTGAATTTCAAGGTCAGGTGTTGCAGAAAGGCAGCAGAGTTTTGATTTGACCATTTTCTCACTCTCATTGGAATTTAGGAATTGGATTATAATCTATTCCGGCTCCAGCCTCATTCCTGTGCACAAACGTGGAGACAAACTCGTCCCCAGACTCAATTTTTCCAGCTCTCCTTTGATTGTGGTTGTGAGTGATGAGAGAAGAACCCCACTCCCACACACATGACGTTTCATCATAAGTCCACTGTGCAGAGCTAATTTGCTCCCAAGTTGCTGCTGGTCATTGATTATTGTGCTACACTATGAGAGGGAGCTGGGGGATTCACAGCACTGCAGGCACTGACTTCATCACTAGCCTCACATACAGCAGGCGATAAACCAATGTCCTGATGGTCCATGTAAAACAAACTCCAGCTTTATGTATGAAGCAGCTGAGAATCACTCCCGGAAGAGACGAAAAACACTCCTAACTCAAAGTAAACATCTTCTTGGACTAGCAAAGCAGAAATTAAACGGTGGTGCAATAGTTTTCTGGATGTTTTCTGGATTTTATATGCGAAGCCAAGTATCTTCTGTAACTTAGCAAGTGTATATGTGCAGAAATATGATGTCAAAATTTCACTCACTCGGCTTAAAAAAAGAAACGATAGTACTCGAGAAAATTTGCATTGAACACTAAAAAACCTTTTGGAGGCTGTAATGCTTCACCACATCCTGTGCACGCTGCTCACACACATGCATGTGCAGTGATTATGTTGAGAACTCTCTTGCTGGCTGCTGCCTAATCTTCTCTTCCACTAATTCCCCTTTCAGCACCTCTTTTATGTTCCTTACATGTCAGGAGATTTTTTTTCTACTTCTCTGATTTTTCCCAGTCCTTGAAAATGCTCCGGAGATGTTTTAATTCATCTCTTAAACATGAACAGAAACAGCTATAAGTGAAGCATTTATGAAACAGCATCTTAATACTATTTGTTGTAGTTGATGTAGATTCATGGTTTGGGAGCAGACCTTAGCAGGTCTTAAAATGATTTAAGTGCAACCTCAGGTGAACAATTATAGATGACATATAAAGCAGTGTCATGATTTGTTTCGAAGAAACCAAACCAAATCATAGTTTTGCAGAATTGCATCTGAACTAACCACAAGACTTCTGGAGGAATGTCCTTTGCAAACCAATCGCAACAATTCTGCACAAATATTCGTCCTGACTGTCGGTGCAGCGAGGAAAGGCTGGTTTATTTTGCAGCCACAGGACCTGAGCACCTTGCACTGATTGCATCCACCACAAACTCCTCTTTATACCAAAGTATTCAAAGAGTCAAATGTGAGGCCGTCTGTCTGACAGCTAAAGCTGAAAAGGCTGAAATTGGGTCATGCTACAGGACAATGATCCCAAGCACAGCAGCAACCGAATGACTGAAAAAGAAAAGAATCGAGATGCTGCAACGGTCCAGTCAGAGTCCAAACCTCGACCTCATTAAAATGCTGTTGTGAGAACTTAAAGAGAGCCGAGCAAAAGCAAATACCCGCAAACCTCAATGACCTAAAGCAACGTTGTAAAGACGAGTGGACTGAAATTCCTCCACAGCGATGTGAGAGACCGATAAAGTCCTACAGAAAAGTTATTACTTCTACAAGCTGCTGAATCATGGGGCACACTTGGTTTTTCACGCCTTGCGTCTCCATCCTGGCTTAGTTTATATAAAATAATGAATAGAATATGTGATGTGCTGTTGTTTATCTGCATGTAAATTATTTGAAATTTAAATGTTTTTGTCCTGATATATAAAACGAGTTGTGAAGATATTAGTTTTGCCAGAAATGCCACATGCTGCACTTTTAAAAATATGTTAATGCTGATTTTACCTGCCTCTGTTTATGTGTTCCTAAATTTGGCAGTGATAGGCATTAAGAAAATTGATAAGACGCTAACGCTTCTAGCTGTGAATCTTCCTAATCTGGGAAGCTTTATAAACATGTCTGATTTTTTTGTTAATCAAAACATGTTGAATCAAGCATTTTCAGAAATTAACAGTTATTTATAGTTTATCGATTTATCACCCGACCCTTATTTGTCCAGACCCTGCCCGAGTGATCAACATGCCCCCGGTCATCTACGTCCCACGGAAACTGCCAGGCATCATCCGCTGCCCGGTGGATGCAAACCCACCTGTGACATCAGTGAAGTGGGAGAAAGATGGATACCCACTCCGAGTGGAGAAGGTGAGTCTGATCTGCTTTTTTGTCGAGATTCGTGGCAAAATAAGTCATAATTATCTTATCGGTTTAGCACAAGGGAGTCTTTGATTATGCTGAAAATTATATTTCTCTTGTCCAGTAAAGATGACTTTTTTTCCCCATTTTTATTGTAAAACCCATAAAAACAGATTTTACAGAAACTCAGAGAAGTATCATCTAGTCTAATATCTTATTAGGTTTAAGGAATTATTACATTGTTGGACTGCTGGGCTGCTTTGAAGGTTGTGTTGAAGTGTTAAATTCAGTGGATTTTGTGGATTTTTTAAATTACGAATTGGTTTTCTTTTGGGAAACAAGCATTCAAAAAGACACAACTATTGCTTATGTTTCTTGCCAATAGTTAAGTGACTGTGAGCATTTAGTCACATACTGTACTTGTATACACATTTGGGGTCCATTAAACTACTGCTTTATACTTCTGCTTCCTCATATCTGACACATGAACTGTTACTTAAGAACTGCTCACTTTTCAGAACTGGAACATTCATTAAAACGTTGAAAGTTGATTCTGTTCATTGGGTTTGCCGTGTTTTCAGTGGGAGCAATGTTTCATCGCTCATCAAAGTGACTTTTTCTAGTCTCTTTGATGAGCGATGAAGCATTTCTCCCACTGAAAAGAGGCTGAAAAAGTCACTTGGATGAGTGATGAAACACGTCTCCCAGTGAAAACACTGCATCCAACAAATTCAACTGTGCGAGATTTCCATACGTGGATTATTGAGCATGCATCGAGACGTTCATAGAAGCAAAGAATAATATGAGACGTTATTGAAAAAGCAGATGTTGTTTGTATTTTGGGTCTAATTTAGGATCTCGCCATGTTTCCGATGTCTCTCATTTCCCTTTTTAAGGTTCACAGATAATTTCATTTGAGTAAGTTGTTGGAAGCCCAATGAGGCGAAAAGTACAAATATTTGTAGCAGATGTGTTCTTCTGTCTTGTGTTTCTCAACATTATCTCAGTACACGCTGACAAATCTAACAATAATAATAATAAAATTAGCAGCAGTATTAACAATCTACTAATGTCACTCACCGGGGCATTTTTGATTTGAACATTTTTGTACATTTGCTGATAATATTTCTGTAGTTTAGCTTAAATGGGATTTTTAGTTGCTAGTTTTTACTTACTTGCAGTGTCCCTTCACTGGCTACTTTATTGGTTACATCTTGGTATTACTGGTTTGAACCCCCTTCTGCCTTTTTAATCATTGCTCAAAGATTTTGGTCCATTTTGACCTGATAGCATCACACAGTGCACATACACACTGGACAGAGATCCCGTGACTGTTGAAGCCATTTGATTAGAACAAACTCCGTGTCATGTGAAAGAAACTAGCTTGTTATTATTTGAGCTTTGTGAGATGGTGCATTATCCCGCTGGTCATCATAATACAGGTCATAAAGGGATGGACAAGGTCAGCAGCAGTACTCAGCTAAGCCGTGGTATTTAAATGGTGCTCAGTTGCTATTAGGGGGCCAAAAATGTGCCAAGAAAACACCAAGTAGATCCACAGCATCTAAAATACTCAGTCCAGACTGTCTCAGACCAGCAACCATGCCACTTTCTAAGTCTCTTAGATCGTCATTCTTCTCCGTTTTCTGGTGCTTGTTTGGGACTTCAGCAGGTCATCACGACTATGACTAAATGCCTAAACTGACCGGGTTGCTCCCATGTCATTGCCATATTAGTAGAACCCGACTGATATAAGATTGTTAAAATGATAGTGATGCCGATATTGGACAAACGTTGCAACAAAAACACTCATAACAAGGTTGAAGCTTGTTTTTTCCACCTTTTACTTTTTAAATTTTCATATATCGGTCATTATAAATGCAGATGCGAATTCATCGGCATATAGCTAGTATCGACCGATATATTCTCCACGCCAATATATCGGTCGGGCTCTGCTGCTGAACAAGCTTGCTCTACTTGCTCAAACAAGCAGCTGAACAAGTGTAACTAATGAAGTGGCCAGTTGGTGCATAAATTAACAAGTAAAGATTTTTTTTTGCATACACAGTACAGCAGCTGCATACATAAATGATTTTTTTTATCATTTCAAAGTGCCACCTGGATATAGCATCTTTGTGCACAGAGCTCTCTATCTTTGCTCTGTTTTTCTTTTATCTAAAATGCTGCCAGTGTTGAGGGCAGGTCTGTATTAAATAAACATTAACTTCCATTCATCTGATTTAAAGGATCTTTGGGGATCTTTGTTTTCTCGTGCAGTTCAAAAACATTAAATGGGACCCTGAGAGTTCAGGAAAACCCCTGAAATCAAGCATTTCAGATGCCCCCTTGTCTTATAGTACCCCGGTTGGAGCCTGATGCCAGACGGAAGTATCCGGGTGGCGGAGGCCACAGAAGACTCCCTGGGCACCTACACCTGTGTGCCTTACAACGCCCTGGGTACCATGGGCATGTCCCCCCCTGCCACTTTGGTGCTAAAGGTAGATCACTGTTTAAGTTCTATATAGTCTCTCTTTTATAACTTGTGCACACTTACTTGTAAGTGTTTATGATTTGATTTCTCAAGGATCCCCCTTACTTTAATGTGAGGCCTGGGGGGGAGTACCGTCAAGAGGCTGGGAGAGAGCTAGTAATCCCCTGTGCTGCTTCTGGAGACCCTGATATACCATCTATCACCTGGAGAAAGGTGCCAAACAGCTAAACACACGCCATCGAAATTCTCTTGAAAATATGTGCTTGTTTTCACCTATAACTTCTTGACATTTTTGCTGTGTTTAATTGTACCACTGTAATTTTCATGTCAATTGAAGGTGGGGAAGCCAAGCAGGAGTAAGCACAACATCCTACCCAGTGGCAGCTTACAGTTTGTGTCCCTCAGCAAAGAAGACCATGGAGAATGGGAGTGTGTAGCCACAAATGTGGTCACAAGCATCACTGCCAGCACGCGTATCCTAGTCATCGGTACAAACAGTCTGCACAGCGCTCTCAGCTTTCTCAGTTTCCTCAGCCACTGACCTTTCTTACTTATGTTGAGTTCACTTTGCTGTGGGATTTGCATGAAGAAGATGTCACCCTCATCCCTCAAACTCTTTGCCTTTACCCAATTTCCCTTTGGCCATCATTAAAATTTAATCTAATCTTATCTGCAGTGGCTTTATACAGTTAATTTAAAGCCTGAATGTGTAACTACAATGTGCTGAAACACTGTCACTGCAGCCTTTGTCTGTCTAGTCATTGAACCAAGGGCATCTTTTTTACTCTTTGAATTGACTGACTGAAGTGTTGACAAAGGCAAACAGGGTTATTAAGTTTGAAACAGGCTGCTGAAAGCCTTCATGTGCATTGGCAGAGCCAGTCTTACATTGTGGATCTTCTTATTTTATTTGTATTCTGCGATCAAGTTGCAGCATTCAAACTGATCTCAACGATTTTACCTTTAAGTACCTTTTGTTGTATTCTTTGATCCAAATTGATTTCGCAACACTGACAATGCCTTTTACTTACTTAAGATGTCACAATTTCCTTATGTCTGGAATACCAGCCATTTAAGTGGGCTGCATACTGTAGCTTCATCGATATAGAACTAATATGGCAAATGAAGTTATGATGATTTGCAATTAAATTTCAGATTCTTGTCTAGACTTTGAAAACCTACTGTTGGTTAGAAGTTCAGTTTATCATAAATCAAATTCAAAAAGGTGAACTTACAGTTTCTTAGTTACAACTTATTGTCTTTCATTGAAAGTGAAATATTTCAAACTTTTTTTTGGTTTCATTTGTGTTGATTGCACCTTAATCTCAAATCTAGTATCATTTAATTTAAAATTTGAGCAGACACCATAAATACATCTCTCTCTAGTTCATGCACGCAATCACAGTCACGAGGAAGACTGCTGACTATACAGACGATGATCATTCACAAGATCCTGCGTGTAATGAATAATATAATATATAAAAGTTTATATAGAAAATATCAAAACATAAAAGTTTACATTTTTAAATATAATTATGAAATGAAATAATGATTGTTAAAAATTATTTTCTGCAGAGATAGATAGGAGGCACTGGGACAAAGATGGCCGCTCAGCTTTTCTAATGCTATCACCCCAATAAAAAAAAAATGCTGTAAAAAATGTAAACAAAAACAATGCAATGATTCGTAAATCTGATAAAGCCATATTTTATTCACAATATTACATTAAAAACACATTTAAAATGTACCATTTGAATAAAAAATGTATATTGACTTTGATGGCAGCGACATATCTTAAAACAGTTTAGCTGTTTTCCGCTGTGTAGCATCAGCCCTTCATTTAACAATGCTCCATAAACTTCCCAGCATTAAGGAGAGCAGCTGTTGAACGTTTTTGGGGAGGAATGTTGTCCCATTCTTGTCTGATATCGGATTCTAGCTGCTCAACAGTCCTGGGTCTTTTTTATCATATTAAAAATGTAATGATTTACTCATGAATATGTGAAGTCATGCTGTTCTAATAGATGCAGTAATTGGTTTAGTTTTCTTTTACTGAAATATGCAAGACCTTCACTGGAAAAAGCAGATGTCCTTAAACCTGTGTGTGCAAGCTGATGGTTCATCTCCTCTTTAGTCTGAAAGATGCAATTCCCGTGTTTTCTGACAAGAATTTCACATTTTAAGTCATCTGAACAATTTTCCACTTTGCCTCAGTTCATTTTAAATGAGCTTTGTCCCAAAGAAGACAGCGACATTTCTGCATCACGTTCACATGTGGATTCCTCTCTGAATGATAGAGCTCTTATCTGCATACATGGATGGTAATGTGCTCACAAACAGTGATTTCTGAGCCCACACAGTGATTTCCATGACAGAATCATGCCTGTTTGTAATATACTGCTGTCTGATTGGGCATCCGATATAGATTTTTGGCCTTGCACACAGAGATTTCTCCAGATTCTCTGAGTTTATTGATGATATTATACTCTCTAAGATGCTCTTTTATACCCGACCATTAGCAACCTGCAAAACATGTCTCAGCTATCATGTCTAGCTTTGTGTTGCCCCCATCTCAGCTCATCTCTTTTTTAGATGTGTTGCTGCCATCAAATTCAAAACTAGCTAAAATGTTTAATAAAAAAGTTTAAAAAAATCAAAATATTAATGTAGTTTATCAAAGAAATGTTTAATATTTTTTAAAAACAGATGTGAGAGCTGTACAGGTAAATCATAAATTCTGTGAACTCTCCTCTGGTGAAAGTGAGCAGATCAGTAAGACTGACACCGTGGTCCATTGGCCTATTTTCCAAGGATTCATCACAGTGTTGCACAGCTGGCAACGTTCAGCTCGCCTCCATGTGACCAGCACTAAGCTGGCAGGTGTGGCAGGGTGGTGCAGACAGCTGTGCTCCTCCGACCACCCACAGGTCTCCCTTTTATCCCAGTGAGAACTAACTGGCTTCAGGCCACACTGCACAGCTGCTAGGCCTGTTTGGTGGGGTGAGATGAGCTGCAGATAGCACTGCTGCACTTGAATTGCCTGACCTTACGCTGGTCACCACCTCAGCCAGCATCACATGATTTGCATAGAGCTGGCAGATGCATGACACAGCAACATTTGGAGGGTGAAAATAGCATAAATAGCATAAATAATTTGCGTCATTTACATTATTTGACTAAAACACAAATCATAGTAATTCAGAAACAGACAGTTATATGTATAAAATGTCAAAACAGTATTAGTATTTACAGAATTTCTATAGCTTAATCACTGCAAGTGATATTAAGTGATGTGTGGGTGTAAGATGTTATATTATAAGTAAATTAGTATGTGTGCATTATGAATTTATTCCCACTCTGTCTCTGTCTCTGTAAATCACTCAGGCACCAGCCCACACGCTCCTGGCAATATCCATGTACTGCCCTTAACAACCTCTGCTAATGTGTCCTGGGAACCAGGTTATGATGGCGGCTTCGAACAGACATTCTCTGTGTGGTATGGTCCAGTGTGAGTACTCTCACTTTACTTTAAATCAATGCCAGCAGTCTGCATAGATGCAGAAACAGATGGTAGCTGGAGGTAGACGCGTACGTCCGGATTAGTCGGAGCTCTTCTTCGCAAATTCAGTCAGACGCTCACAGCGGGATTTTTTTGACTCGAGGTATTTAGTGTATATAGATATAGATGTGCATAATTCATGGTGTGCACTGAGAACTTAATGGAGTGTCACTGCAGGAACACCCCAGATGGCATCACAAAAATTTAGAATATTTTTCCCTGTGTGCAAATCATTTATCCTGGTGTATCCAGAAAGACATTTGTTGACTGTAAACATGAAGACAAGGACATCACAGACATGAATATGTGAGTCACAGTCTGCAGTTGTGCCTCTGTAAGCGATACTGTAATTACATACTGAGCACATTTTTTAATGTCGAGCAAAAGACATTATGGCTGAGTGGAGTGAACTATTGTGGACACAATGAATACAATAAAACACAATAAAATAGCTGTGACTTACACAAGACTTACATGATAGAGAAATACACAAAGTATGTATTAATGTATCTTTAATTAACATAATATTTATCTTTTTATGCACAAAGAGGACATTTATAGTTTTTTTTAGTTTAACAGGAAAAATATTAAGACTTTTTTGGAAAAGAGTCTAAGAAAAAAGGCAAATTTATGTTTATCTGATGTTCTTTACATTTGTATTTTAAAATTTTCCCCCAGTTACCAAGACTCTGGAAAACAACTTTCAAATCCAAATATTATGTATCTCACACTATTATAAAAGCAAAGGAAAAAATTCAGGTTTCCAGTTTATATTTAGGTTTTCCTTAAAACGATGCATATCAGGAACTGTTCTGTGCATTATTAGATTAAATTCTCATTTTTTGACGGAACTAGACCAGGCATATATATTTATGGAATAGGAAAAGTTGCTTACACCTCATGGGGCTGATGATGTGAACTGTTTCAGCTGCTCTCCATTTCTCTGGCAGGCTGTTCTAACAGCTCAGAGCTTGAAATTAAAGGCTGCCTCTCCCAAAGTTTTTCTCCTACGCGTTACAGTGTTTCAAAGAGTCGAGCCTGAAGGGTTCATAAATCGTAAGCATGTTAGATTGATCCGAGTCTCTAAAACGTTATAAAAGTTACTCTGTTTGGTGTGTCGCCTTTAAATTAGATGCAGCTTGTCATGTGACTGTTTATAGTTAATTAATCATTATAGGTTTTCTCCTTCATAAGTTTCTCTTTGTCTGCTTTATTTCTCTGTCCGTAGGTCAAAGAAAATAGACTTCGGTCCTCATGACTGGCATTCGATGCCAGTTTCTGGTGCTCAGACCTGGTTGGTGGTGCCAGGGCTGGAGGCTGGGACAGAGTACCAGTTCAGTGTGTTGGCTCAAAACAAACTGGGCACGGGCCCATTCAGTGAAGTTGTGACAGTCACCACTGCAGGTGGGTACTGCTAATCAAAGGATGTTCCAGCCATGTTTGCTGCTTTTTGACTTCAGAATCAACCCGCTGAGTTGCACTGAGACGCTATTTCTAATTTTAGACTACCAGTATAACCAGACACAGTGTGGAATATACTGCCCTCTAGTGATGGTTAAACTCATCCTGTCCTATGCTTAGTTTTATTGTTTAAATGTGAATGCTGTACACAGATTTCCAGATGAGATACAGTCCAATGTGATTTTTTTTGCAGCCACAGTGGCTGTGTAGGTTTATTTAAGCCCTGCTTTACAGTTCTTAAGCTTACTTTATTATGTAATGCAGGCTACCTTGTTGGTAGAGGTTGTTGGACATGATGACTGCCCACTAATCTGCATTTTAGTTAAGGCGCCGTAAGTTTATCCGTATCATCTAATTCAGAAATAATGGAAGTTACAAGAAAGATAGAGACACACTTGTGTTGTTTACATTTAAACTGTTAACAAATTGGTGTCACAAAGTTTTTTAGGAAGATTTCCAGACTGTAATAGTCATTACAGTCTGGAAACAGCTAATATGGATGTTAATTAATAATGTTAAACATGAGATCCTTCAGACACTTTGAATGGCCAGACAGGAAATGGAAGAAAAGCCGCAGGTGGTAAAACCTTTGATAGATGTCAGCCAGAGGCATTTTTGATCTTGTGTAATAAATGTTTGCCTAAGAAGCAGCCTGCTTGTGAATTCAGCTACATGGGGCTAGTTTGAAGAGGATCTTGACTTGAAATATAGTGTTTTTGCTTTGTTTTGTTGTGTTTTTCAATATTACCTTATTAAGTGATCAGTTTCTAAGCAGTAAAGTGTTAAATTATAACAAGACTACAGTATTACTCTAAAGGAATTGTTTCTATTTATTCGTTTAAGCCAGGGGTCAGCAACCTTTAACACCCAAAGAGCCATTGGGACCCGGTTTCCACGCAAAAGAAAACACTGGGAGCCGCAAATACTTTTTGAAATCTAAAATGAAGATAACACTGTATATATTGTTTTTTACCTTTATGCTTTGTGTGAACAACTAAGGTGTGTTGCTTATGAAATCCATGAAGTGCTACAGAGAAAATTACATTTTATTTATGTTATTAACACATTTTGAACTCTTAAAGAAATATAACCAAAGGAAAGACACCCAGCTGAACTAAAATGATCCATGTAGCAAACAAAAACTGTTATATTGCCTTTGGGCTTTTGGAGCCTTGACCTGACTTTTAAAAAATATTTGGAAAAAAAGCACTATGCTGCTAAAAAATGAAAAATAGATATTTGCAATATTCTGCCTAAATATCTATTTTACCTGGTTAATGTGTGTGGCGGGGCGTGGTCTGCAGCGCCGCTGCAGGGGAGGCGCCTTAACGTCTGTGCTCTCTCTGCTGTTGTGTTGGTGTGTGTCGGGCTGTGAGCTGCAAAGCTACAGCCGGCTGTATGCGTACAGCAACCGTGTGTGAAAAGTGGTCAATAAAGAGATGCTAAAGAGCGTGTTCATGGAAACATCGTCGGGTCTGCCGTGGTATGTTTACAATGGGACTTCTGCTCCTGTGCAAGCTTGTTGTGACTGTCCGCTGCTGCTACACTCACGTTTTCATGAAAGCTGCACAAAGATGTTTGTTTTCCAATTTTTACCAAAATAAAATTCTGTTCTTTTTTTTTTTTTCATTTGGCTTTTGGATGGCCCCCCAACTTATGTGCACATACCCAGGGGTATGTGCACATAATGCCCATTGGATAATCCGGCCCAGATGGTGGGGGTACTTTTTGCCTTGTGAGCCCTGATTCGGCCTCACATTGCCAACTGTTTTCCTTCATTTAGCAAATGTTAAATGAGGTCTGCAAAGTTCTGACCTAATTCACACTCTCAGATGGAAACCAGTAGGCTTCTGCTGTTTAAATACATTTCTCCACGACCTATAATGAAATATTTTGAGTTAACCAATCAGCTTTGATTAACCTAAGAAATGTAAGAAAAGTCAATGCTCTTTGTGTTGCTATTTCTGATTTCTTGGTAATCGTTACATCCAAAGTGTACTCTGATGCTCCATTGATGGAGGCCCCTGAATGGAGCCCATCCAGAGTTTTTATCTGGACCCTATCTAACTCTTTAAAAAAAAAAAAGTGATCACACGAGCAACACCCTGTAACTTTTTTTGTTTGTTTGATTTTCTCCCCCCATTGAATACATTTTCATAATCCATGGTTGGTCCACAGGCTCTCCTCTGGGTACCCCAGAACCACTGGTGCTTCTTACTCCACCACGGTGCCTCACAGCCAATCGCACGCAGCACGGTGTCCTCCTCACGTGGCTCCCTCCAGCCAACCACTCCTCGCCCATCGACCGTTATATCATGGAGTTTCGCCTTGGGGAGAGGTGGGAGGTTCTGGATGACTTAATCCCTTCAACTGAGACCGAGCTCATAGCCAGAGACCTTGTTCAGGTCAGTATATGGAAATTTAGCTGTGTGTAACTTTGAATCCTAAGAAGTAGAAAAGTAGTACTTTTTTGTCAATCCAATTAAGGAAAAGTAGCTCCTCTTTGGTATGCAAACAGTTATAAATAAGAAGCTGCTTTCAATATATCATGTGCAGCAAGACAATGCCTTATAGTCTGAGCACAATACCCTGCATTGCAGCGCATCTCTGCATCTCTCTGACAGGAGTCCTGGTATGAATTTCGAGTAATGGCCGTTATGGATGACCTGATCAGCGAGAGCAGCAATGTTGTGGGAGTTTCTAGCACAGGTGAGTGTCTTTGTGCTCGGCCCTTATGAATAATCTATTTTTAAGTTGTTACTCCATATCTCCTTTTATGCTCTCAGATCCCTTCCCTGCTCCAGAGTTGCCTGATGAGGGTTTGGCGCGACCTGTGGTGGCAGGAGTCGTGGCAACTATCTGTTTTCTGGCAGCGGCGGTACTGTTCAGCACTCTAGCAGCTTGCTTTGTCAACAAGCAACACCGTCGCAAACTCAAGCGCAAACCAGGTCAGTCTCTCCTTTCACTTAAATTTACATAGATTAGGTAAAAGTTCATGTTTGACTGTGGATGGGTTTATCAATGGGCTCAGAGGCACAAAGAAAAACACAAAGCAAGCACAAAGAGACAAAAAATGACAACAAAGAGTAGCTAAGAAGTAAATTGTTTGCAGTTGTTTTTGGTCTTTTTCAGTCTGTCTTGCTTTTTGTGTTGCTGGGCAGGGGTCCTTTATCGTCTGCGCCCAGAAGCTCATTGTCTCATAATTCATCCCTGTGACTGACTTTTACCTGTGGTGTTCATTAGAGAAAATCCTAAACTTAAATGTGTTTGTCCTCTCAGATCCTCCCTTGTCGGTGACACACTTCAGGAAAAGCATTGAGTCGCCGTAAGTAAAGCTACCCCAGAGCCTCTCCTGTCTGCTAGAGGTCGCCACTACTGTTCGTCCTCTCTTACACCTGTTATAACTATCTGTGCCCTTGCATGCTGTGACAAGTCATACACGTTAACATTAAATAACACTCAGTTATACCTTTTGGAGCCTACTAGGAAGAATTGATTTTTACCCTCAGCATGTTTTCTCCAGTGCTTTTAAACAACAAGTCAGTATCTAACATGGTATATCTGAGGACAGTCTTGAAAATGAACCAAAAAAACCCCATTGATGACATGATTGGGCTTCTTGGTAGGTGTAAAAGAACATGAACAGTAGCAACCTCTAGCGGATCACGGGAAAATTAAGGAGAGTTCAAAGCAGCAAAGTCTGCATTTTAAGCACATTACCCAGAGTGCTCAAGCTGCAGTATGTGTATTGATTTTTGATCCATCTGTATTCTTTAACACTGTCTGCTTTCTGCATGATTCTCAGTGTTTAATGATGCTGTTTCTTTGTACAGTATCAGCTACACGTGTGTACCTGTCTGTCTGTATATCTTGTGTACATGTATGACTGCATTTCAATCTCAAAAGAAGCTCCTTTCTGACTCTAATCTGTGTAAATCCCATTGCAGAGTAAATGTATGTTTGCTTGTGACTTTAAAACCTAAAACATCAGTATCAGATTACTTCTTTCTATTTTTTCATGAAATGGTCCAGGCTGCTCAGGGAGTTTACACTTAGTCCTTCCAGCAAGTAGCATAGTTAAAGATGAACCAGGCCCGTGTCGTTTGTTTCCCATCGCAGGCCTCCTCTCACCCCCTTGCCAGGGGTAGAGCCCTGCTGGGACGAGCCTGCCAGGAGCAGTTTCTTGCCCCCGCCGGCCAGCCCCCTGTGAGTGCCTGCCTGCACCAAAATACAGAGTGTGCTGCACTGCACTGGCTTGGCTGCATGGTTAATGCATTGCATAGAAATGATTAGCTCACAGTGATTATTTGTAGTTGTAGGGGTGCCTACTAGTTGCATGCACAGACTTCCATGCACCATACAGGGATTAAATTGCACTAGCTCAGCTGCATGTACAGTACAGTACTGTGTATATGCACTCACATTCTAATTGATGTCTACCCGATGCATTCAGTGACCCAGTACAGTAAGTGTCGAGTATGCTGCTCCTGGTGTGGGCAAATGAGGCCTGGTTAGATGTCATCTGCTTTCCACACATCACCATTTGGTGCAGCATATGGAAATTGGTCTCACGTCTGCTCAAGAAGATGTAGACTCAGTAGATCTGTGATACGGTTGTCATGGTTGCGTTGTTGGCTTTTCTCTCATCCCGTCACTCTTTGGTTCATTAGCTGCAGCCCCTATCAGGAGTCTGCTGCCGCCATAAACTGGCCATTATACCGTAATGAAGTTCATTATGGCTGCCTTGATCGAGCGCTTTGGCTTTCTACTGTGTCATCTGTTTACAAACCGCAATCATATCAGTTTATTTCAAGTATCAGAGATTTTTGGGGATTTGTTTTAAAATACTCCTACCACTATCCGCTTCATCTGTTATGTGTTAAATTAAGCCAGCGTTCTGTGTCTGCATTTTTATTTTTTTTTATCAGGTTATCATCGGGGAAGATAAGTCCAGAGAGCTCCCCTCCATCTCGGCCCCGCTCTCTTTCGTCGGAGGGTTCCCACGGTCCGGGCCTGTATGTCAGGAAGCTCCCGAGCCCTCAGAGAGAAAAAGAAAAAGAGCTCTCCTTCTACAAGAAAACCAAGCGTGCCATAGCCAGCAAGAAATACAGTGTGTCCAAACATGAGGCAGAGGTCACCACGCCTATTGAGCTGATAAGCCGTGGCCCCGATGGCCGCTTCGTCATGGAGACCAGCCCACCTCCCCGCCGCATCCAGGGCTTCCCCTTCGCAGAGGAGTCTGACATGTACCCTGAGTTCCGGCAGTCCGATGAGGAGAATGATTTTGACCCAGGGCCTCTGCCGCCCATCATGCCCACGCTGCGGCCCCAGCTCTCCCCAACGTCCTCGAGCCTGGAGTCAACGCAGCCCCCCACCTACAGCCCCCGCCTACACAGGCCCATGGAAGGTATGAGCTTTGCAGAGGGCAGTGCACTTCACGCCTCAGGGCAGGCGCCGGCCTCCCGCTACAGGGGCTTTCCCCAGGGCCCATTCTATGGGTATCTAGGCAGCCGCGCTGAATCAGGGATTCCACCACCATTCTACATGCCTGACATCAGCCCACGTAGCTCCGCTCTATCCTCACCCCCAGGCACCGCCGAGGGGCCCTTTGGTTACCCCTCCATCCCCGAGGAGAGTGGAGAGATGGAGCACCATCAGTACACTGCCTCTGGCCATTCTCTGTCTCACACACACAGCCCTCCTTCTCGCTCACCCGAAAGCTGGCAGCCTCATGAGTTACCCTTCCTGGGTCTAGAAGGTCCACGGTTCATATATCCACCTCACCATCCGTTACATCACCCCCAGGACCTCCCTGACCCACCCCCATATCCTCCTCACTCTCTCCCTCCCAGTCGCCTGCACCTCCCACACCTAAAGGATCCAACAAGCCCTGGACTCCTGCAGCTGGAGGTTCCTGTGGCTCCCCCAGGCAGAGACAGGCCCCCAGGGCCTCCGGTTAGGCGTTTAGCTATGCAACAGGCCCAGAGTCTCGGCCAGCTCAGACACACGGCCCACGGTGTGGGTGTACCAGTGTTGCCTTACCCTGACCCGGCAGTCCGTGCAGGGAGCCCAAGCACAGCCCCCAGTAGTAGCCCTCAGTCCTGGCTCAGCCCGAGGGCGGGGCGCCGGGCAGACCCCAGCCTACCCCCACTAGTACTCCAACCCTCCCGCCTCTCTCCACTCTCCCAGAGCCCACTTAGCACCCAGCCGGGTTCCCCAGATATTCTTGTAAGGCCTCCTCCGCGCCCCAGCATCCTCCGCACCTCTCGGTCTCTGGAGATGCCTGAGATCACCCTGCAGCCCTCGGCTACTGTCAGTTTCTCTCGGAGGTCCTCCCTGACCGCCTCTCCTACTCAGAGCCAGGGCGCCAAGCAACCCAGCCCCAGTTACCACGCCCACATGTCCTATGCCTCCACTGCAGCCAGTTACCCCTCCCAATCCCCCTCTCCCCCTCCGGAGGGCAGGGATGTTTTCGGGCAGAGGCCATCCCAGAGAAGGACAGAGGAGGAGATGCTACCCTCAGAGCCCTCCCAGCTCCAGATATCAGCCTCAGGGTAGGTGATCCATTGCAGTAGAGAATAGTCACACATTTTTTTAAGGAGGAGACTTTTCGTCTGCTCGCTAAATATCCTCAGTATCACTTTGATGTTTCCATTAAGAAGTAATTAAGATGCATATTGTACTTTAATATGCAGAAGGCATGTAATTGCATTTAGCACACATTGTGTCAGTTCATTAAAAATTATCTAAACATTAACATTGAATAGCATGTGAAAGCTCAGTGTGATTTTAAGATCATGTATTTTTGTATATAGTACTGATGGCTCATAATCAATAGAATCGATGAAATATTGATCATAATTCAAACTTAAATCAACTTTAAAAGCCATTTTTTCTGTTTCCCATGTTGAATCTAAAATCTTTGAGTTAAAGTATTTTAAAAACTGAGTATAAATTATATTAAATCGGGTCGGTTTATGAAACTAGTGTTTATAGGTTTAACCTCAACAATTTACTGTACATTTAATGAACAATTACATTTATTATTTATACCATTATTCTGATGTGTCGCCTTCCAGACTATTTATTCATGGATAATAAATTGCTTACTTATTCATAACTCAACCAATATTAGAGCTAGTAGCTTATAGCCGCTTGTAGCAGAACACTTTTCTTCTTTGTTGAAGAAGATTGAAATTGTAAAAGTCTATATTGTAGCTTAGCGATGGAAAGAAAGTGTAGAACAAAGCAGTTGGTAGTTTGTACACATTTAGTAGTTGACACATACTCATTGTGTTATGTTATTCATTAACTTTCGCTTCTTGCTCATAAACTAATAAGATTGTTTTAAAAAGAATTAGTAAACAATTTATGAACAAATAATGAAGCCATAATCTCAACTTATCAATACTTTATAAGGATGGATAACAAACCATCTGGTCTATAGTTATACAGTTGGATGAGTTGTGTTTATAATAGTAAAGTCATAAATAGAAGGCTGTGTGTCTGTCACTTGATCATAAAAAGTAAGATGTTAAATATATCCTGGGACTCCGACTTTTCTAGAAGGTCCAAAATTGGAGTGCTAAAGAGGCAAACGAAGTGTTTTGAGGAAGATGACTTGGCAAAATAGTTCACTTTAATCAGATGTATTGCAGAGTGATTTATTAACCATTAAATTAATATATTCAAAAATAATTAGTGTCAAGTTATAAAGCATATAACATATAATGGCTGCATTATTAGAAAGTGGCATCCGTAAGGATAAAAACCGACTAACCCGCTTAAATAGAACAATAGAATTTTTTTCTCGTAGTATTGGTAGATCAGTGGCCGTGCACATTTACTACATAAAGGAGGAAATGTTATGCTTTACACCCACATTTAAACACATCTATACCCCGTAGAGTTTCTTTACTGCACACACTCCTGTGGCCCCTCACACCCACCTCACTACCCTAGAAGCTACAATCACATGGTAGCTAAAGCCATGCAGCAGAGACTCGCTCCTGCACTATCACTGGCCTTTAAGGGAAAGTAGCTTATAGGGCTGCTGCTTTTTAGAGGGTAAGGGTCTTACCTGATTTGTTTTTGATTGATCTCAGCTATCTGGGCAGCGTTGTTGTGACCCGGTCCCCTACGCCGCAATAGGTAAGGGTCGGACCCATGTCTGAGAGGGGAGGGGTCAGCAGGGGGAGGGCTCTAATCACTCTCTCCTTTAAAGGGGAATCGCTTTGGGTTGTGCCTCTGTGCTGGATTCAAGTGAAGTGCAACTAATGGTAATAATGACTGCAGGACACATTTGTCAATACAGTTTCAAGGCACAGTAAGCCTGCTGTGGTGTAGGCTACAGTAATTAGGCTTGTGAGCAAGCAGGAGGAGTGGTTTTGGATTGTGGAGAAGCATTTGATTTTGTCCTTTTCATTGTTTGAACGCAGACATGTTTCCCTGCACTAAAAAAAAAGAAAAAGCCTTGAATCAATAGAGGACGCACATGAATGATAGACTGGAGTATTCCCCTTTAAAGTTTTGTTCCATGTGCAAAATGCCATGCATGCATTCTCTAAACTTCTCTCTACAACCAAACAAATAACAACAATTCTCAAACTAAATTCTTTGTCACATTTGTTGTCCTAAGTGCTTTCGTTTTTTCTGTCATGTGACTGTTTTTAATGGCCATTTCCTCTTCCTGTCATGTGACTTGTTCTTTAACGGCCATTTCCTCTACCTGCCATCTCCTCCCGTCAGCATGGTGAAGCCTCTGTACGCAGTGTTCATGTTTCTGAAAGTGTGCTGTATAGTGTTTATGTCTATGGAAATGAGCAATATTTTAACACTGTTGCCTCGGCACACAGTTTATGTGATGATAATGGAAATGTTCTCTAACTGTCCAGGACTGTTGCAATTCTCCGATTTGTCTCCCCCTCTCTGCTAATGGCTCTCAATCTTTCTCTCCACAGTGACAAATGATGGACAGCATCTCTAAAGCTTTGTGTTCCCATGCCTTTTGAAACAATACATGTTTGGCGCGACAACCTGACTTAATGAAAGCATTAAGTCAGGTTTGACGCTGTTTGCATTCAGTTCTTTGAAAGGCAAAGAGCCAACAGTGAGCCTCGTGAACACAAGCTTAACTTTTTGTGAGGTTATTGGACTTTTTTTTAATTTAACTTTATTGCATCTTTCTATGAGAGAGATGGACAACAAAAGTACAACAAGCGTATTCCAGTACGAGGTAAAACTGCTTCTAAGCAGACCACTGGAAGTGAGGATACCTTAACGTGATGTGATTACTTTGTGCTGATTAATTAATTATTTTCATTCAACTTCGCATGCATCACTCATGAAATGAAAATAGTTCTCAAGGTTTCAGGAACACCTTCCTGTGTGTTTTCTGTTTTTTGGTTTTTTGAAATGTGCAGAACTTTCATGTTAGGACGCAGGGGTTGGCAACCTTTTTTATGATGATAAGTTTGACCTCATCTACAATTTTATAATATTATATGCACAGTTTGGGTTGCAAAATTATAGCCATAGCTGCGATGCAGCTGACTAATAAGTAAAATACAGAAATTTTCCCAGTAATTAAGTAAGTAACAGTTAGTGTGGACAGAGGTAAGTGTTAAAGGAATTAATTTAAAGCCTCTTTTATGTAATCATCTTCTCTGACTCTGAGTTGAAAACAGGGGTGTCAAACATAAGGACTGGGGGCCAGAATTGGCCCATTAAAGACTCCAATTCGGCACTCTTGAGAATGTAAAGGAGTGTATAGATTTTGAACTTCTAACTGGCTTTTCCTGTTGACAAAGATCTTCCCATGTCCATTCATACTGTACTAAAGCAACTAAGGAATAAATAAACATTTAAATAACAGAGAAAACTCAATTCACTTTTATTTATATAGCCCCAAATTGCAACATCAGGGAAAACTCTCTTTCAACAGGAAGAAGCATCCAGTAGAGGCAGGCTCAGGGAAAGACGGCCATCTGACGGGGTGGGGGGAGGAAGACAGGACAAAGACATGCTGTGGAATAATATTAAAAATAGATTAATAATAACTAATGCAGAGTGGTGTATAAACATATAGTGAGTGAAAAAAGGGTGAGTGAGAAGTAACAGTCAGTGCATCATGGGAAGCCCTCAGCAACCTAGACCTATTGCAGCATAACTAAAGAAGGATTTGGGGTCGTGTGATCGAACCGTAACTATAAGTTTTATCAAAAAGAAATGTTTTAAGTCGAGCTGGTTCCACAGAAGAGGGCCTTGAAGCGGAAAGCTCTGCTCCCCATTCTGTGTTTAAATACTCACAAATAATCCAGCAGTGGGAGAACACAGTGCTGCATTCGGGTGAAATGGTACCATAAGGTCTTTAAGATAAGATTGGGCCTGATTATTGAAGATGTTGTATGTGATGAAAATTATTTTAAATTTGATTCTGGGTTTAACAGGGAGAAAATGAAGTGAAGCCAGTATGGGAGAAATATCCTCTCTCTTTCTAGTCCCTGTCAGTACTCTTGCTACAGGATAGAAATTTCTGTGAATTAACAGAAAAAAACTTTATTACATTACATTTTATAATTCCAGGGAAATGAGCTACCAGACCTTTTTCTGTAATTTTACCCATTAATTTCTTTCAATTTAAGCCCAATTTGCCATTTACTAAATCAGCATTTCTGTGTCATGCACTTGAAGATATCTGAGGGACAGGGGAGGATTGTATGGCAGCCTAAAGACCTCTCAGCATGAACTGTATGGTGCTTGTAAAGTCACATTACCATGTCAGCAAGTCTTTTGCTGATTCATCAAAACAAGATAACAAGAAGCCCTTTTATTAGTAACGTTTAGCAACAGGACAACCGCCACTTACACATTATATCTAAGGCACACATTTCTTCAGCCCACAGCTGAACACGTTTGAAAAAAGTGACCCCAAATTTTGATTGGTAGTCTGTATTTTATGAACCATTGTCCGTCTCACGGGCCACTACTTGAAAACGAGATTGTGTGCTGACGCAGGTGACGGTCAGAGGTTGCCGACCCCTGAACCTACGGTCTAGTAAAAATAGCGCTAATAGAGAATTTTGTACAATTTTTTTAGACGACTTCATTGGTACAGGAACTGTCAAGTTCCAGAAATTATTTTCATTTTATGAGTTTTATACAGCAAAGAGGCCAATATTGCTCGCATTTCTGAAGCAGTCACTATTTAAAGACCCAAATGTTAAAGCGAAAGCTTGCTGTAAACTTAGCACGTTTCTTTTATAGTTTTGTCTCTAAGACTCGATGAAATCCCAGATTTTAAAGAGTTGTTATTCCACCAAAATCAGAAGAAAATGAACTGATTGAATGAATTGAATTTGAGAACAAATACACTTTAATTATAAATCCCAGAGTGGGTCTTTAACATAATGATTGTTTAAGAAAAACAAATGTATAGCCAATAATTCACCAACTCCACTGCCACCTTAAGTCAACTATTCTTTCTTTCTCTTTTTCGTTCTCTCTTTCTTTGTATCTAACTTTTCTCATCCATCACCGCAGATAGAAAGTGGAAATTCATCATCTTAGTGAAAGGGCTCTCAGTAGAAGTTCAAGAGCTCATCAAATCATATGATAGCACCTTCTGGAAATAGAAATGAAAGTGCCATTTTGTCTGTTCTCTCTGAGACGTGACCGAACACGACTGTTGGATTAATCCAGAACAATGTGTGCTGTGTCTTTCATCTTCTCAGGGAACCTCTAGGTGCGTCTAGCGATACTGCCGGGTCTGAGAGCTTACCAGCACTGCTACAACACTGTATTACTAAAGCCAAGGGAGTGGCTGCCAACAACAATAACAACACAACCTCCGGAAGGAGAACAGGTTTGTCTGACGATCGGAGAGCAGCTACAAAAGATTACCGATCAAACAGCCGTCCTGTGTATGAGTCCTTTGCCTCTCTTTCAGGTGCGTCTCTCTCTCAGACCCAGCAGCAATCTCAGACACCCCAAGAGGGAGAGGATCTTAACCTCCCGAGAAAGAGGAAAAAGCAAAACAAGAAGAACCCCTATCTCTATTTGACCTCCTTCCTGCGCCGCAGGCAGTTCGAGGAGGACCAGACAGGCATTCTGGCCAGTGCAGACTCAGAGGGCCCAAATTATGGGACTCTACGCTGACCCGTGTGCCCAACAAGCCATTGGACTCGACTAAACTGACCACCCCTGAGAAATCCCACCTCAGCACGTCCTGCTCTACCCAAATATCAAACGAATACCTTTCTTATAATCCTTAAAAAGTTAATCTGCGTTTCGGGGAGTGGGAAACATTGAGCTGAATACTCCGGGGTTGGAAGACAAGAACAATGGCTTTTCCGGGTTGTCACTGCAACTTGTCTTTGAGGAATTTCACTTGAAAATGCTCTGAAAATATATAATGTATATAAATAGTAAAACAAGGGAATTAAGCTTCCTCCTACAGTAATAAAAAAATGTGTTGGTTGAGTATGTCACAACACGTTCAAGATTTTTCACTCACTGGTCATTGAGGGGTCCATATCTTTAGGTTTTTCAGTGATACAGCGTACTGTTAAGCCTGGTGCGTCCTTGGACAGGGACATGAGTCTACCTTTCCTACAATACAAATAGATTCAGTATTTAAACACAGGGTTCTTACCACAAATATACCTCAGAGTAAACGCAGATTTGCTGTAATTCTTGTGGTATACTGTACGTACTTGACCTTTTTACATATGGATAAAAAGGTTTATATCACACGCCACTCTCATTCTCTCAAACGGATAATATGGCCTAACTTTATCTACTTTAGAAGCTTTTTATTACCAGTAAAAGCTAGCATATTGTGTTTGTTTTGATTTGTGACCCGATGCCAACAATTAGAGGAAGGCGTCTTCATTTTACTGCGCGATGGTTCAAGTGTGTTTACAGCACTGCGGCGCTGCGTTAAGACAAAGATCATAACCTTCACGAGATCGCTCAAACTAACTTGGGACTCAGATGCTCAGCGGAGGTTGGACTTGAAGGGTCAGAGGGACGGGGGTGACAAATTGTGAACTGTACTGTATGTATTTCATTATTAAGGAAATCATTTGTGAAACGCGGCACAGCTCGAGGTGCCTTTTTGTTTTTGCCTTGTATTTATCTGTTGTGTTTGCTTATATTTTCGAACATAAACTGCCTTTTTCTTCGCCTTCTCACGCTTCTCTCACTGTAGGAGTGAGGGAGTCCGATAGCGTGTGTGTGTGTGTGTGTGTGGTTTTACTTTTTCTGCCAAGGACTCACGAGAGAAATCGCTACGGAAGATGCATGAAAACTCGTTTTGTTTTCTTTTAACATGGGCTTGTGCTTCAACTGTGTATATCCAAATAATAGGATAGAACCAGATTAAAACCTATGAAAAACAATTTTTAAAAAAATGCGCACAGTCAGATTAGGAGGGGAAAAAGGCAAATAAATCGACACATTTTTGCACTGTACATGCAAAAGATTTGATGCAAAAATAACCAAGCAGTACAGCGAGGATGTTAATGTTTAGCAGCAGCTCTTAGAGGAGAATGTGATTGTTTCTAAAGCTGTCAACAAGCAATGGGAAATATTCAAACGACTGCCACCTTGACTGTTTATCTTTAACAACTGTAGATTACTTGCTAGCTACTTCTCTGTGTGTTTGTTGATTTTTCGACACTAACCGATACTGAATGTATGTTTTGCTGTACAGGAAATGAATGTCCCAATGTCACAGAACATTGAATGACCCGTCATTATTGCTTCTAGTGTAGCTGAGATTGGTGAGGTGACCAGTTGGCGCATCAAGTCCAAATTCCTGTATGTAGTCCCACACGGTTTCTGAGCCAAGTCCCCGCTTTGATCTGCAGAAGAGGAAAAGCAGTTATCATCGTATTGTCACCGAGACATATCAAACAGTTTTTCTCCCCCACCTCCTAATAACGACTCAAAGGTTTCCAGCTAAAAAAAAATCCGCGCGAATGACTCGACTCCACGTCTGCTCGCCGAAATCTTTTGACGAGCGAGAAAGCGGCGCTTGCCTGAAAGCGAGCGTCAGAAATTGGTTTCGTGTAAGATACGAGGAAAAAAAATCTATATTTGTTATGTACTGTACATGGTGTGTATTGTATTTGTAAAGATGACGCAAACCATGTTTTACAGGAACACGTTCTTGTATGAGGATGTATGAAAAGGATCCCACGGAAAAAGAAATTAGATTATATATAAAAGTATTTGCTTACAGTACGGCTTTAAGTGGATAATGTTTTTAAAACATTTTAAGGTGCCTAATTTGTCATACTTTAGCAGACGTTATTTTATCTGAGAAGAAAAGAAAAGTTCATGTTAGTACCGTACAGTGTGTTATTGCCATAGCCCGCTGGCTGCACAAGTTGAGTAGTATCCTCTCTGATGTATAGTACGTGAATGCCCATTGGAAAAAGCTTTAGGAGCAGAAGTGTGTTGCCCTCTACTATAATATTTCTGGAACAAAGTAATCCTGTATTTCGCCCGTTCACGAGCACACCTGTAGATTCACTCCAGATCTCTTCGCCTTCACGTGTCCAAAGCAAATAAACTTTTTTTCTAAGAGTCGAGGACATGCTAGAGTCCTGTAAAACACGTGCTGTGGAGGAAATTGTGTTTACATTAGTTCGATGACGAAACGTGTGTTAGGGCATAGTTGCTTTGAACATTACGACTTGGTGCTATGTTTAACTTTGTGGTGCTGTAGAATAGAGGTCTGAAGATTTTTTCCGTTCCCTGTTTCCACAAGCGACTCCGTCGGCCCCTGGTGTTTTTGAGCAACTAGACACTCTAGGCCCTTTTCGTTAACGGTATCATGGTGTGAAGACAGTGATAGACAATACTGGAAACTAGTAGTGTAACCTCAAATAATAGAGACTTGTGACATTCAGATGAACTCAAGACGACTTGTTTTCTATAGCGTGTTTGCAATGTCTGTCTGTGCTTCCAAGGTACCCTCTCTAAACTATGTTTGTGCTGATATTGAGACTATTAACCCAGCCTAAAAGGAGAAACATAACCTAATTTAGATTAGTACACGCCACAGGACACATGAGAAGGAATCTAAGAGCATCAGATCACGAGGGGATCTTTTCTACACACTTCCTGTAGGTCTTTGGTTAACAGCACTGTTTTTCAAGCACACGACTGCAGGGGCGCTACCGTCTCATGTCACACCGCCACCTTTTTTCAAGGTAGAATTGCTACTAGTACTGTACAGTATAGCCATGGGTAGTCACCAGTCCACATTTGTAATTATCCCCCTCGTAGAAAGGAATCGGGAAAGCTCATACATCCTCTTCCTCGTGGGTTTTTAAGAATGGATGTTGTCTTCCGGGCTTTTTTTCCCTCTCTTTTGGTTTCCTTGCATCTTCAACAGAAACATGTACAGTGTTTAAGAGGGCTGCTTTGGATGTACTGTTAGCTCATTTCTGTTTGTTCTTTGATTCGTTTGTTTTCTCTCAATTTTTCTGCTTACAGCTTTTAGTGCATCACTAGGTGCTGGTAGGATGATACTTAGAAGAGATTTGTTTTTTTCCTTTCGTTTTTTTAAATTGTATTAATCTTGCATGTAGAGACAATACAAAAACGCCTATTTAGCAATCATTCATGGACATCCGAGCTGGTTGTTATTGGACGGAAAATAGAAATATGTAGTATTTTCTATATTCTCTGTTTTTGTGTACCAGCACTGAGAACTAGAATGTATTATTATCGTAGGCTACAATAAGCACTACATCGTTGACTGTTTTAGCTAATGCTCATACTCAAGCAAACCAAGTAGTGCTTAATTAAAGGAAGAAAATTTACTACATTTCATTTCACTTCCATCCACTGAACTCTGTGCTGTACATCACATGTTTACATGCTGTATTATATGTTTTTATTTTGTTTTTTTATGTGCATAATCTGTCTCCATAATGTTCATATGTAAATAATTCAAAGCAAAAACATTTGTCTGTTTTTTTGTTTTTTTTACTTTTTCTCTTTTTAAAAAAAAAAAAACACAACAACAATAACCTGATGTTTCTGTTTTGTTTTTGGTCAGTTTTTTAGACTTGTCTTTCTTTTCTGTCACCGCATCAGGTATTTATGCTTCACTTAACTTTTTGTGAGCAATTAACTCATACTGTATGGTGCTGTACCAAAGCCTTATGTATAATATTTGTATTACTTTTTTTCTCATTTGCCACTGCTCTCCAGTGAATTCGTCTCAGATCATGTCTTACTCACTCTTCATGTTCAACTGCCATGGATCTTGTTTCTTTATTGAGTAAAACTGAAACCTGAATGAACTATGATGTAAAAACCACCCTGGGCCGTTACCAACTGGCCTTGGATGTACAGCGGCAGTCGTTGCCATCTCAAGCCTTTATAGGGAAAACGCACAGGCTCACTTCCGGTGGCTCGTCATGACGTAGGCATGGGCTTAGCACATGCTCTATGCTCTTATCTATGGCATGTCTGTGAGAATATGAAAGCAGTGTTGTGTTCATGTCACCATATCATTTCAAACGTTTAGTCCCATATGAAATTTTCCTCTCAAATTTTTGTATTTTGATATAATAAAAAAATCAAAAGAGGTCCTGTTTTTTCTGTGGTTTTGTGTGACCGGTGAAGAAGATGCTGTAGTTCATACCCTAGACACAGGGTGTAAGTGTTGGGCAGAGAGTGAGGATGGGATATGAGCAGCTTAATCAGGTCAGGGTTTTTTTTCCTTTTTGTTGTTGTTGTTGTTTTTTTTAATTTTAGGACACATGAGCAGGATGATTACAGGAGCGCCAGGTTTCGAATGACCTTTTTTCTTGAATTAAAAAAAGAATAAAAATTATCCTGTGAATGTACTCTTAGATCCGACAGACACAACCAAGGAAGATCAAAGACTCGGTTCAAATGCATGCTTGTTGTTCAATGATTAATATCCCCACCCAGACTTTGAGGAATGAATTGTCCCGCGGCTGAGCCAGAACAAGGAAGACAAATAACCTGAAAGAGGATGAGGTCTGTCACACTGACCTTTGTGCTTTTGTTCAAATTCCCTCTGGCATGCTTGGAAGCAAACAAATGCAAAGCCATCTGCATACACCTTAGGAAAATAAAAGTTCACCTAATCCGCTGGTCAAACAGACGACGTCACCTGCATTTCACAAAGATTGCTGAATAGACAGGGTTAATTGCTCTGTATGTTATTCCTGCTGTTTAAACTATGGCATTTTTTGTGTAAGTCAATAAAGCAAATGTGAGGGTGTTTTTATTTAAAGAAATGAATAAACATTATTTAACATTGAGTATTTGCCTAACAGTGGTAAATACCACAGTTTACCCGAGGCCTGGGAGCATCAGATATTCATTACAATGATACTATGATATGATGAATGATATAGCCCAAAATAAAATACAAAAAACCCATTTTAAATAACATGTTTACATATCGGCAGTTTTCTGCCTCAGAGTTAGATGATAAGACCCAAATACATTTCGGATTTGTCTGGTAAATCCTTTAATGTGGCATAAGTACAGGATATGTGAGGGACAGGGGTGGTAAGTATAGCAGCTTTAATCGGTGAAAGGTGGCAAAATCGCCTTAATTAATTAGCACAAATTCATAAACGGTGTAACTGTACAAACAAGGTTCCACCAGGAAACCAGCTAATAAACCAAACATCAATTTGTTTGTTTTTTTGTTCAAATCACATTCAGAGCGACTGGACAACAGCAGAGTATCTGAAAGTTACTCCATGTTTTTGACCTTTAGAACAAAATATAGTTACTTGAATGTGAGTGAAACATTACAAGATGAACGTGAACTGAAAACACACAGCAAGTGGGTGCAAAGACAAAAACACAGACAACTCCCAAAAACATGTTAAAGCTGTGGATGGATGACTAACGGCTGCATCCTGATTAACAGGTCTAGAGAACATAAATTCATTAGGAAAGGGTTTACTGAGGAAAAACAGAGTTGGATTTTGTGCGGGACCTGTGTGGTGTTTTTGCATATTCACTTTGCTCTGAAACTTTGCATCTCTTAGAAAATAAAACCCTGGGAAAAGTTATAACTTTACTAAGTTAACATTATGAGGTACATTAACAAGGCTGACCACTGGGCCTAATGACTAAAACCCAGGTTTTAACAAAACTTTAACAGGAGTTGAAGTTTTATTGGCTTCTTACAGCAGCTTGAGCCTTTCCTGTGAGTTCACCACGCTGCATACCAGCAGCATCAGACAGCAGTAACACACATCCGTCAGGTTCTCCAAAGGGACCGACTTCAGCGGGTTTGCCCAGGTGGCCTAACAGTACTATCTTCATTTATTATTCATAACTATGAAATGTATAGCATAGGTTCAAACAGCAACTGATTTGTCACACTTTCTATAACATCTGTCCTTTTCATCTTCTACTCAACTTTAAGTCAAATGGGTTTTTTTTCCCATTATTTTTATTTCACAGGTGATGTTATTACATATTCCAGTCTCCAGTGGATTATTTGCAGCAGTGACATTATTGTGGCTGTGGATGCAGCACTCTATGTAAATTAAGCCGAGCTGATGTTTGTGCAGGTTAGACGAGGCATTCGTTCAAGCTGCTGAAAAGGAAGGACTTGAATAATTTGTATGGTATCCTAACTAGTTACCAGGCAGTAGATTTATAATCAAAATTAATTTCCACATTTTGTCCATCTCCATCATATGCTAGCTACTTTTGGAAGAAAAATAAATAAAGAGAGAGCACAAACTGTTCACAGTATATTATGATGTTATTCAATGGTGCCAAAAATGTCTGTGCATGAAAATAGAAGCTTCTGTTAAAAAGATGGATTAGATCCTATCAATTATGCTAGCTGTATAATCGATTTTCAAAATTACAGTAGGCCAGAAATTTTAGTACAGGTTTGCAAGGACCATAAAAGGTCATCAAAAGGTCCCAGTGCTCCCACAGCCTAAAACAGAAGAGCTGAATTTCACATTACCTCCTTCAGTGGACAAGCACAATAGATGCTGTATTAGGATGAGTGACTTGCACACCAGGTTTCACTCCTCTCTGTTACCACCCACCTATTTTACAGGGTTATGTAATTCCTTACTGAGCATTACCTAATGCAGCACAACTTGCATTGTCGGGGCTCTTCGGACTGGTGAATATTTCTCCAGCAAGCGCTTGCACTACCCTCATGCCTGCCTCATATGTGGGTCCTTGACTTTGAAAGGTCTGGGAAGCCCTGAGGCTAAAACATCCTAGGCGCGGGCACGAGGTCAGTTCAGCAGCGCGCGCTCCCGGCACCCAGTGTGCAGATTTCCCAGCCTTTCAGTCAGTCCGGTCGCGGCTCCCGGAAAGACTCCCACACTGCCTCAGCGATGCCGCACCCGGTCAACGGTTTTCTCCGCAAAACGTCTACCTCAGATGATCAGCCGTAGCCCGAGTGTGAGTCCGAGCCGCGCATTTCTGCAGTGCGATGCTGACAACATGTTTCCTCGTCGAGGAGCCCTGCGCTGTGCAGCATAGAGGAGGCAGCAGAGTGGAGCAGCGGGTACAGTTACAGGTAGGCTGCTGTTTGAGCAGGGATCGTAACTGGCTGTGCAGACATAACCACACCGGGTTTAATGCGCTGTCAACCGCCGAAGGTGTGACCATCGCGCGTAATTTAGACCCCACCACCAAGCTGATGTGATTCTTTACATTAGAGTTGACTAATGATCGTGTGTTTATGTGTGCGCGTGTGTTACGCACGCAGCTGACCGCTGATCTGTCAGGCCCAACAGGTCAGAGTACACAGGCTGTAAAGTTTTCCCAGTGGATCCCAGGAGTCGGTTTACGGGACTGCAATATGCGCATGATTGCATCACAGGGAATTAAAACTGACTTTGTCTGTCAAGAGGATTTCGTTGCTGGTGTGTGTCTGTGAATCACTGTTGTGCAGTGCGTGGACACAGTGTAACCAAGACCCGTGTTATTTACTGCAACAGTGCAACACTTGCCCTGCAATAAGTGTTGTGACACCTGCACTTCCTGTATTCGAATTTCTGCCATGTGTTTATTTATTAGTTAGAAAGATCTTTAGTGTTTGAAGGCTAAGAATTGTATTGTAATTTGTGAGGCTGTGTTCATTATGTAAGATATGGCATGTGCGGTGGAGGCTTGAGTATAAAATAGCTGTAGAGTAGAAACAAACATAAAGCAACAGTTTTGAGTGAGATGCTACTGACATATATTAAATGAACTGTTAATGTGTTCAAATAATTATTCATTGAGGAAAATGTAATGTATACCAATCAAGTGAATTTCATTTGCCCAGAATCAATTAAATGTTAAATTTTACATTATACTTATGTAACAAAATCACATGTAATTACATTAGTCAAACTCAGAAACAGGCAGATTTTTGAGTGAATGGTTAGTCCATCAATCCCTCAGTTAACTGAAATATGTTAACAACATTTGAGTAATCATATATATACATTTTAAATGGCTTTGTTTTTAAGACTGCAGATGCACCAGTAAAGACTTTGAGCTATTTGACATTCTGTACTAATGAACTATATTTTTATCCAGTTGATGACATTTTACACAACTCCCAGAATCCACTGGGCCCAGTTTGTCACTCAGGAACAATTACGTTTGTAATGTCTGTAGGACAAAACGTGCTATTTACAGACACTGTATTTGGCGTTAGGAGATAAATGCATTGGAGATGTCGTAAAACAAACGATTCATCGTAGAAAATATTATTTAGAAATGTGTGTTGGAGTGTGTGGGCTCGCTGTAATAATTGCATTAGTCATATTCTATGGTAATGTGTATTTTGTGTAATGTGGTCCAGTCGACTGTACAGTACAGCCTTATAAATGCATTTCCACAGAGCTGAGTCAAAACCTCCCTGACAGCTGAACATGAGCTTTACAAAGTTTGTAGCTGTTGCAGGGATTGCTGTATTAGATTGCACTAGATTGTAAAGGGAGCTGGGATCTTGTCCTCTGGCATTCCTGCATTTTTTCTTTTTTTTGTCTTACACAGTAAAATGGTAAAATGTCTTTTTTTAGACAAAGTAAACACTCGTGCTTATACTGGAAAGACCTTCATCTTACTGTAAGGGTTAGACTGTCATCCAGAGTGACAGATCAGCTTGTTGATTAAATATTTGGCTCTGTTGCATACAACTTAATCGCCCTGCTGGTCACCCCGCTCTCTGCCTGGCACCGGGGATCACTGTAACTCTGGAGGTTGCGGGGCAAAGGCCGAGCTAAATTTAATCTCACTGTGGTTTGATTTCAAGGAGATTATAAGATCAAATGACCCCACCACCATCTCCTCCTCCTCCCTCTATGAAGTGATTTGAGCCCAAGCTTCAGTAACTACGGTTGATTTTTTATTATTTTTTTTAAACGGCATTATCAGAGAGCAGTGCCTCACCTGCTGTCTCAGTCCTGCCGTGCAGAGAAGCGACAAATAGACTGTCTGGTGATGTGTCGGAGCTTCTGGCCAAAGGTTCCTCTGAGGCATCATTTGCCTCCTTGTGCTTACCTCATCCTCAGTCTGGAGGAGCATCAAGTCACGATGGACGGGAGAGAGGTTACCATGGTAACCACAGGGCTTTCTCCTCTGCGTCTCTTGCCTGTGTTGACTGCAATCCAGAGCTCAGAATGAGAGCATGAAACCAAGTTTCCTCCATCGGCCAGCCACTTGCCTTTTGGGGGGTTCTGCAGAAAAAATAAAAGAATTTTATTAAAAGTGCAGTTTAAGCTGATACAGTCGGTATTTAATAAACTTCACAGATACCATGGCCATGTGTATGTGAAAGGGTCACATACCCAGAGACGGTTATCACTATAGACCGTATATAAGAAATGGGCATTGTATTTGGGTCTGAAAAGTAGAACCAGTCCTCAAGGGCCTTAAACCTGCTTTCTTTCTAATAGCAACTATTGGCAACTATGATATAGTCATCTTGTTTTTCCATTCATGACCTCAGTAAACACTTTGCGAATATATTTATTGTCCCAGTCACCAGTTTCAAGTCTTATTGAATCCAACACGAAGTTCATTTTGGTAATCATAGTTCCATGTAAAGTAAATAGTTTATAAAGCAGAGTATCTGATTGGCTGTCATGTGATTTAAAGTCACAAGTTTATGAGTGTGCCGTGCCCTCTCTCCTTATTCGGATTCACCCCTCACATGTGAAATGTAGTTTTAAAAGACCCTGATGGTGACGGGCAAAATGCTCCGCTCACAGATGAGTGGGTGGTGTCATGGTGACTCCTCCTCCCCATCTATGATTATCATCACACTTTGTTGTGTACCTCAGCTTCTCGGATAATTTCAGCTTTTTTCTAGCTCATTTTGGGTTTCTGACCTGCCATCTTTACTATTTTGGCTCATTCTAACCACAACAGGCCTGCAAACCTGCTTCACACAGCCCAGCTAACACTGAAATACAGACACCCAAATGTGGTGAAAACAGCAGGACAGAGTGTAGCAGATTTACATTTATCATGTAGCCAGAAGTATTTGTTTAGGCGACTTCCAACAATGTGTGTTTTATCATCTGGCCAGTAAGGGATCAAATTTAAAAAGTAAAAATCAAACATTCTGCAAGCTAGCAGTGATAATTACAATGTAGCCTTATTGTTACTCTTTTTGCTCTTTCATTAGACTTCTGCTAATTCCATAATGAAGGTGTGATTAGGTCATGTTACACTGTTTACTGTAGGTCCACAGAATGGGAGCGATTTTTGCATTAATATGTGTCAGTTAAATTCAATTTTTACAGAGAAAGGTAAAAAGACATTTTCATATTCCCTCTCCTTCTTCTTAGCTTCCTTCCTTCCTTGGCTTGCCTTCCTGCCTCCTCTCATATGTGATAAAGTATCTGTGACTCACTTAGACACATCTGCTGTGTGTTTGTAGCTACAAATATACAGGCAGTCATTATTCTTGTCAGCACACATGCTGATAGCAGTTTCATAAAAAGTATGCACGACTGTGTAGGCTGCCCTGTTTTTCCTTAAAATGCCATCTAGGCCATCAGATACCGGGGTGACATCCTTTTACACTCTCTGTTGCAGTCTCCTGACATCAGAGCAGCACTACTTTTTTTCTTTTTTTTAAGTGACTGGTAGAGGGTTTCTTTATTTGTACATCTGGATTAGGTTTGCTTAACACATTGAAAATGACTGATGGAGATGTGGTGGAAAGATGATTTCTGCTTGGCGTACAGCAGCTCTGCAGTTTTAGTTACATGGGTTTGATGCCTGGTTTGGCGGGATGGTGTTTTTCTCACCTGTACGGCTGCATCAATATGTGCTACCTGTTTCATTGCCAAGATCAACTAGAGTAATGACTTTTTTTTTACAGATGTGACAGCTTTATCTTTTTATAGCTCAATATATTTGGGCCAATTCCAAAATAGTCCTCCTGTTTTTTCCTCCATGTGTTGTGATTTTCATGATGCTGAGAGGTGTTTGGTATAGCCCTCAATCATATGTTGCTGTCGGCTATCTTCAGCTCATCCCCCACAAGTTGTCAGGCTTCTGTTTCTGTCAGGCAGCTTTAAAGCACACAGCTAGCCTGCCTCCTCTGCAGTGTGCAGTACAGCATGTTCCTATGCTTGATTCACTGTCTTATGCGGTGCCATCAGCAAGGTCAGGTATTGTACCATGTGGCACACGTTTTCTATTTTTTTTAAATCATGGAATGCACGATAAAGGAAATATTGTAAACAATGAAGAGATAATGCTTGGATCTTTTTGTGTTAACCTAGATTTTTAAGCTGTAAATAGAGGCACTAATTTTATTACATGTGCCTCTAGAGCCACATTAATTGGCAGCATACTGTCTTCACTTCTATATGACTTTCCAAAAAAACATTCCCCCCGGTGACCCTTATGAAGCAGTGCTTGATGCAACACTTCTAAACAATAAATTAGTTTGCTGCTTGCTTGTATAGTACGTTGGCTCTCCTTTGGCAAGGTTACAGTGTCTGTTAGAGAGGAGATGCAGTATGAGATGTGGATGAATTGGAGTCTGATCTGGCCCATATTCCTGTCTGCCTGCTCACATTCTGCTGAGTCAGGAGGCTTTGTAGAAGGCCGTCAACAGCAACTCAGTGAGGCTCTGGGCCAGAGGGGCTGGTGGGAAACTGCTACTACAGCAGCAGTTAGTTGGGGCTGACGAATCTACTTGTTACTCCAAACATTTCTGTGCTGATTAGCAGAGCTGCTTAGGGAAGGTAAAACTGCCTTAGAGTTAAATGGAGGGATTTTTAGTGCTGGAGATGAACCTCAGAGGTGTGAAAAGAGGCTTGTTTTTTCCACCCACACGCCCTTTTAACATGCACTGTTTCACAATGCACACCCACATTGGTTAGAAGCTAGTTATGGGAAGATTGTGGTGCCGAGTTTGCTTAATCAGGGCATTTCTTCTGTTTGTTTACAGTACATAAGGAGGTCAGTAGTGATACTGGATTCCATTAGACAGTAAGATAGATCAGGGCCATATTGGTATGAGCCTTTCCAAATATGATGATTCTTACGCATTCTTACACTTAAAACTTTTTAAATATGAGTTTTGGAGTGTGAAGTTGGCATGTTCTCCTCATGTCTGTGTGGGTTCTCTCCTGGTACTCCAGCTTCCTCCCACAGTCCAAAGACATACAGTTGGTGGGATTAGGTTAATTGGTTATTCTAAGTTGCCTGTAGGATTGAATGTGAGCATGAATGGTCGTCTGTTTCCTGTGTTGGTCCTCCGACAGCCTGGCGACCTGTCCAGGGTGTACCCCCCTTCTCGCCCTGTGGTAACTGGGATAGGCTACAGACCGTGACTTGGAGCCAAGCCGAGCACATAAGAAATAACCCCAGACCAAAATTGCACCTGGACAGCACCAGTATGAACCTTATTTAGTTGTCTGTGACTTGCAACAGACTGAAGGTCAGTACAGGGTATACTCTATGACCTCCCAATGTGAGGTGCTGCTTTGATAGGGATAAGAAAGAAAGAAGAAAGTGTTCTTTATTGATCCCCGTGGGGAAATTCGTCTCTGCATTTAACCCATTCACTCAGTGAAGCAGTGGGCAGCCATTGGGCGCCCGGGGAGCAGTGTGTAGGGACGGTACTTTGCTCAGGGGTACCTCAGGGTAGCTGTTCAGAGGAATCGACCCCCCGACCTTCCGATCATGGGGCCACCGCTCTACCTACTGAGCTATCCCTGCCCCTAGATAACTAGAAGTAGATAATGGATGAAGTCCATATTAAGACGATAGCATTACACAGTTGCTGCAGATTTGTTGGCTGCACATCCATGATGTGAACGTCCCATTCCACCATAGATGCTCTATTTGATTGTGCAGTATACTCATTGTCATTTTAAAGGAATCAGCAATCAGAGGATGGGTACACTGTGGTCACAAATGGATGGACATGGTCAGCAACAATATTCATGTAAGCTGTAGCATTTCTAATCATGCCAGTTAACACTAAGGAGCCCCAAGTCTGTCAGGAAAAACCTCCCACACCTTTATGACACTAGCCTCAGTTTCCTGTTCTTAGGTGATTGGAGTCACACCTGGCGTGGTTTTCAGCAGCTGTAGCCCATCTGCTTCAAGGTTCAACATGTTGTCCATTCAGAGCTGCTTTTGTACATAGCTTGGTTGTAATGATTGATTATTTGAGTTACTATTACCTTCCCATCAGTGTGAACTATTTTGGCCATTCTCCTCTGATGTACGAAGTCATTTTTAACCAGAGTACTGTGTTCACTGTACATTTTCTCAGTTATGGATCATCTCTGTAAACCTTACAGATGGTTTTGTTGGAAAATCCCAGTGGACCAGCAGTTTCTGAAATACTCAGACCACCAACAACAATGCCATATTCAAAGTGATTTGAATCATCTCTATTAACAATTTGGATGCTCAGTTTAAACTTAAGCAGGTTGTTCTGAACATTTCTACATGCCAAAATTTATTGAGTTGTTGCCATGTGATTAGCTGATAAGATATTTGCATTTACTAGCAGCTTAACAGTTGCACCAAACAAAATGGCCAGTGAGTGGATATCTATGAGCAAAGATAATGATGCTAAGTGAACTAATTTTATCCCGGGGCTCATACTGAAACTGCCATGACGGCCTTGACATTTTCTTGAAGGTGGATGTTTTCTCCAGCTAACTCCTGTCAGTGCAAAAATGATAAAAAAAAAAAAAAAGGAAGAAAGAAAAGAAGCTGATATTCTCATGAAATCATCTCATGAATGTGCCGTCTGACATTCTTTATATCCCTGAAGCAGCTCCTGGCACTGTAGCATGATGTCATCGCAGATTACAGTCTGGGCTATGTGAATTGTAGCCTTGAGAGTCGCGCACGCTGCAGCCTCAAGTGTGTTAACGTCTGGCGGCTTCATGGGATCGGACTCCTTCTCCCATGCTCTACTCTTACGCTCACCCACCCACTCTGGCTTTGTCTTCCTCCCTCTCCTCCCACTCACGTTTCTCTACAGCGGACAGTTGCAGTAAAGCAGCATCATGGAGGCTGGATGCGTGGTTGCCGCGGTGATTGAGAATGCTGCCTCAGGACCCGAGGGAGAACCAGGAAGTAGTGACGTCCTTGAGAGGTGAGTTGCTCTGTTTTTTTTCTCACATCATGTCAGCTGATGTGAATCATGTAAAAACATAAAAATGCTTGGAGACAGACGTGTGCGTGCGTAGCTCTAACTATCATGTGCTTGTGTGCTCATTTACATGCGCGTTTGCATTTGAGATGCTGCATGAAGGAAAGTAAGAGCAGGACAGCGTTAAGGCTAAAACATGACCCTGTCCCCAGAGAGAGAGACAGACAGACTGTCTCTGTTTCAAGCTTCATCATGTCCAGACTTTACCATATCTCTTCTTCTCTTATGCAATTCACTGTATCCCTGTGGATCACATAAATTACACTGTGTGTCTGTGTTCCTGGCCTGGAGTCCTGATCTCATCATGCTGAATTACGCTGACAAAACCGTGCTCTGTCTCTCTCCTGGCTTTGTTGCTCATAAAAGTTGAGCTGAATGGAACCTCACCCTGCCCTCTTCAATACACTGAGTCACATTTCAAGTGACGGTTTTGTGAAGCAGTCCCTTGTGGGTGAATTGTCTTTATGGCTCACTGAATAGTCAACCTTGGCTTTCCTAAGGGCATCCAACAGACCCCAAATGTGCTACAGTTTGTTTTGTTTTGCTTTCAGATTAATCTGGATCACGGACATTTGTGCAACATATGTTTCCACCTTGACCTGATTGGATTAAACTAGTATTTTCACATATTTCCCAGTTATCATATGTGATGCAATTTAAACCTTGCAGTGCTTGTACAACATGTTTTCTGGGCCATGCTGTTGCAATGTCAGGATTTGAGACCAAGCCACACTTTATGAATTCCTCCTCACTTGCTCCCTCTGGTGTATTTTTTTAAAAAAGTGACAAGCCTTATTTTAAAGTCTCCGTGGCACAGCAGTTGATACTGTGACATGTTATCTCTCTTTTATTTAAATTCCTGGCCTGTGTCTTCCTGTAGTGACGTGTTACCGTCTACCGAGCTGGACAAAGACGATGCCTTACCTCAAGCCACTAACAGTAATCCTCTAGAGGAGAAACAACCACAGGAGACATCCACTGTCATGGTACACGCCTACACACACACACACACACACACACACACACACACACACACACACACACACACACACACACACACACACACACACACACACACGCCTCTGACTCATCACTTATGCAAGAAAACACATAAACACCAGCAGAGATGGATGTCTCCCTTCTTCCATGAGGCTGCACTGGTTCTGGAGGTTATTCACAGCATCTTGTCACCGAGGTCATATGGCAGACATGTGAAAGTCAGCTGTTATGTAAATTTGCATTTAATGATATCTCACCAGAGACTGAGGTGACATGCTTGATAGCAGCTGAGGTAAAGGTGTGATGACGGTGTCATGCCACAGACACATGATGTCATCTTTTCTCTCTGTTTGTCTTCTTTATCTATCTGAAGGGGGATTTTAAGATGTAAAACTGGTGAATTTTGTTTGTTAATTACCATCTGTCTGTTTCTATCTCTCTCTATCCATATTAATCTCTCTTAACTCTGATATCTGCACATGAATATGCAGAATCTGTTAGCAAGGGACTTGCTAGATTCTTGTTCCTGGAAGCGTTCTGGTTTCTGCTTAAAGCAGTATTAACCATTTACATCTGGTCAATGTTAGACTGCAAGCAGGGAAACAGTCCTGTGAAGAGCAAAGGTGGGTGGCTGTGGGGTAGTGTCATTACCGTGGGACAGCATGTATCTTGTGCCAATACTTCCTGTTTGATTAACCGAACATAGATGCATTTTAAAATGCAATTTTAAAAAAAACAAAAAACTACTGACTGTATGATTATTATTTTTTAGTTGCTTTTTAAAAATGTATCTACATTCTTAAACAACAACGACTACAAAAAACAGGAAGTCCTGGCACCAGATACCCGTTGTCCCGTGGTTACCTCCTGAGGGATTATTAGGCAAAGTAGTCACATGACGTGTGCATTTTTTTTTTAAATGTATACTGTATTTAAAAAAAAAATAAAAAAAATTCCAAGTTTGCATTTTGATTTTCAAGCTATGTACACGTGGAGTGGGTGGAGACAAGTGTGACGGAAGGATAGTGGCAAGAGTGTTAGGGGAAGTTTGCTCAGTGGTAGAGAAACCTGCTATAATACATGTTTGGAGACGGTGGCACTTACCAAAAGTCAGGAGGCCAAGGTGGAGGTTGCAGAGTTGGCAGGATTAGAAATGAGTACATCACAGGGACAGCTCAAAGTTAGAGAGGCAAGGCTGAAATAGTTTGGACATGTGCAGAGGAGAGATGGTGGATATATTAGACAAAGAAAGTGGATTATAGAGCTGCCAGACAGGAGGAAAAGAGGAAGACTGCAGAGAAGATTCATGGATGTAGTGAAGGAGGGCATGCAGAGGGTTGGTGTGACAGAAGAGGATGCTAGGGATGATCTGCTGTGTCGACCCCTAAAGGGAACAGCTTAAAGAAGAACAAGATTACAGCTTGTACTGCATTCATGCGTTCACTATTGAAAACTTGATTTCTAACTGGAAAAATTCCAATGAACTCTGCCTCAAAGTGAACAAGTTTGCTGCACCAGTTTTCTGAGTTGTTGACATCATGGTGGTATGAAATATGCTGAATAAAGTACATTTTTGGTTCAAAGTACTGAGATATATGCTTACAGGAATTGCTAATATTAGTGTAAATGACATTTCAACAAAACATGAACACATATATGATAACACAGTATAGGATAGCAAAGAATGCAATACACCACAGCATATAGTAATATAACAAATTAGCCTTGCATACTGTGCTGTTGCATAAAACTTATTGTACTGCTTAGAGTCACTCCTTTAGTGTGTAGCACTTCAGTTGTAGCACCTTCACTCTTTCATGTGATCGACATCATTACTGTGGTCACTGCAAATGGTTCTCCATCAGCTGTCCCGTGACTGACTGACATTTATCGAAGTGTGCTGTCTCCGTTTGGCAGGCAAGGAGCGATGACATCACAGAGCACCCGGCTGAGCCCATCCTGCGTTCCTGCGTCAGCACAGCCAGCATGAAGGTCAAGAACATGAAGAAGTAGGTGTTCCTGGAGACAGTGTTGCTGCTATTATAGGCTGTAAACCAGGCCTCTTATTCAGGCCACTGAAATGAGGACCTATAAAATGACGGGTGTGACACAGACAGATAAGTGAGTCTGTTATCATGTGCAGACCTAACCTCACCCTTCTTCTTCTTCTTCTTTTATGCCAATAAACTTTGCTCTTCTCTTTTTCAGTGTTTTGAATACTGATAAGTTGCTGCGTTTGCTATATTTTTTTTTTTGTTTTTGTTTTTCAGGCTGACTTTTCCCAGAGGTCACTTTCCCAGATTGGCAGAGTGTGCCCATTTCCACTATGAGACAGTTGATTTTGGCAATGTTCAGGTGAGACCTGAAAATACTTACACCATGACTTCAGCAGCAGAGTTTCTATGTTTAGTAATTGTGTCTTTGGCTCGAGTTCAGTGGCCGTTTTAGTGAATTGCTCCAGAAAGGAATCATTCTTTAAACGCAGCGTGGCAGCTGAATCGATAACCTTGTTTGCCTTTCCTGGACAGTTACTGCTCTATCCTTCTTTCTCCTTAAATGTCACAATAGAGCAAATAGTCTATTCTATCCAGGAATTGTAGGGTTTTGTATGAGACAAATTTAAAATCTCAGTCTGATAAATCACATGTTACGTGTGTGAGTGTGGCTGCAGTTATAGTTGATGCAGGGGAAGAGTTAACCTAAAAGCACAGACTAAACCTTAAATCCGGCTTCATAACACAGGCCTCTGAAGTCAGTGATTGGGATTCCTTTCCTTTAACCACGTAATAAATTATTTGGACATATAGATAATTTTCTAGGTTTAAGAAAGACTTTGTTCACTGCAGTGATAATAAGAAACAGTGAAGCCTTAGTGGCTGCTCATCCATGTGTGGAAGTGATTGTTAGTCGCCTGGTTAACCTCGGTGTAGTGCAGGTTGCTTGCCAGCAGAGTGCATCAGTCACCTCTGATACAGGCTGCTCCAACTACAGGCTGCCAGTGTCAGCTTCAGGCTGCCAGAGCAGTGTATGCATGTATGCACGCATACTTTGAGGCTGAATCCCTACATCTAGTATTAGTCAGCTACAGTGTAACAGGCTGGACGGGACTTCGATTCTTGGATGCTCTGACTCTGTTGGGCATCCTCTTGTGGTTGCCATGATTGTGATGGATGCATCAGCAGCGTGGAGGGAAGTGGAAGCAGCACAGTTCCAGTGACCTTGGAAAGCACCACAAGGAGACAAAAGGCAGAGTCAAGCTGAAATAGAAATTTGGGTGTGTGGAGACGTTGCTGTGGGGTGTATTGCACGCCACAATGCAACGTGATGAATCCTCGACTTAATCTGAGAGATTAGTCTTTGTCCCGTGATGCATTTCTCATGTCTCTTCATCCACATAGTGCAGCAGCCAGGTGCTGATCAAGTCTCATATATCATGATTGCAGAATAGCACAAGGACAGCAGACTGCCTCTGTCTGCAGCCTGCCTGATTGATCCCTCTCCAGATTAGCTGCAGTCTCGCCTTGAGAGCGCAGTGAAGGAGAATTGTTTTGAAATGACAAAGGGTCGTCTTTCTGTCTTGTGCCTTTGTATGATGGATGAGCTTGTGTATCTGTGTGTGCCGGCTGAGCCCATTTTACTGGCAAACTCCCTTTTGTTGCCGGAGAAAGGAAAGAGGGTTAAGAGAGAGAGAGACAGAGGGAGAGCGAGAGGAGGAGGGTGATGGAGACCGAGCGCAGGAGAGGGAGGAGGGGGAAGAGATCGAAAAAGGGATGCAGGAAGGGGGGTAACGCACACACACACACATATATACGCACATACACACACACACAGTTGGGAGCATCCTCTTTTCATATATTCTGCTTTTAGAACAGAGCATGAGCGCGCGATGATCCAAAGCACTGGAAATGAGCTTTTTGGGTAAAACGGCAGGGGACGGCAAATAGGCGAGCTGCGTTTGAGCCGCTGCTCAGCTAAGATTTGGCTTGTTGGAGGAGCTCGCTGAGGTCCAGGACTGCGGCTGCACACAAAGAGAGAGCCACCTCCTCCAGCTGCGGGGAATATGTGAGATGCCTTAGTGGCAGGTAACATAAACATGCGTTGACTATATATTCATCTGAGCTTCTGGTGGTTGATATTCGTGAGGAAATAATGTCACGCTTGTGCATTAGCATGCTCTAGTTTGAAGAGAGGAGCCTCTGAGGTATGAGCGTCACGGAAGAAGTGATGCTCAAGCATGCCTTCGGTGAAAACTTTGAGATTTTTGCTGTTTTATTTTTATTCAAATCTTTTAAATTGAAACCTTCTTTTTTGTCTGTGATTCAGTCCATAATCCTTCTCATCATAATCTCTTTGGCTCGTTGACCCGTCGGTACCTAATTTAGCTGTTTGGTCGGGACTAGTATTTCAGATTCTCACAGTGTACAAGAGCTCTTCCATCATGAATTATTTAGATACAAATTTCTCAGACTGCGTTCGTTGTCACTGTGGTTTGCTGTATTACTGCTGAGCAGTAACTGGGTCGCTGCGTGTTGTATAACAGTGTATCTGGATGAGTTGCTAACAGATATAAATAACCAGAACTTCCCTTGGCTTCGAGGCCTTTGAAGTCGCTGCTACAGTAATGTCTATCAACAAATTCCCAAACTACAGTGAAGCTTTGATCGTTTCAGTTTTGGGGCATATTAAAAATTAGTGAGGAGGAAGAAAAAAAGAAATATTCTTTAAATCTACACCACCTCCAAGTTCAAATGCTAACAGCTGATCTATTATACATTTCATACTGCAGGATTTATAGTGAAGTGCTGCTGGCAGATGATATATATCCTCCTTATCCGCCAAATAACTTAACCACGAAAGCTGTCAGTCACATTTAAAGATCATTTGTCGGAATTCCTTTTTTACAAAATCTTCACATCCTCCTATATTAATGCATTATTTCCCCACAGTGCCTTGGTGCTTGATTTTCATCACACTTTTTCACTCCACTGTTCAGCGTAAAAGTGGTTTTACTATTTCATGCAGAAATGGGTCCTTACATGAAGTTCTCCTTGTATACCAGGTCATATACAGAGAGGTTGTTGTATTAAACTGATCAATTATTTAGCACGACAGCCTTCTCAGCGTTAGCTTCTCTGTCTCTCCGTAGCTGGCCTTTGCAGAGGGGCAGAGTGAAGGACCAAAGGCTGGGCTGGACTCCAAGGAGCTGGTCTTTCTGGTCCAGATCACTTGCCAGGTAACATTATTTGCTACTTTTGTGAACGAGATTAGATCGCACGATGTCGTATATTTCTTTCCATTTCCGTTTATCATTTGTTCGTCCTCTCAGGGTCGAAACTGGCTGGTGAAGAGGTCTTATGAAGACTTCCGGGTGCTGGACAAGCATCTGCACTTGTGTATATACGACCGTCGTTACTCCCAGCTCACTGAGCTGCCGCGATACGACACGCTGAAGGACATCGATGAGGTATCTATGTCCATAACGTATAAGATCACAGATTTGCCTGAAGTTATCTGTTTAATGTTACAGACAGTTTGTGTTTTACAAATCTTGATCATGTGCTTCCTTTCAGTCAGTAGCCACAATGTTGGCAACCTACCTGTCCCGCTTCTCTAACATCGCTGACAATAAGATCAACTGTGGTCCGGTATTAACATGGATGGAGGTATCTGTTTATCCTTTGGTGATTTTTGTTCTGACATTTTGCTTTTGTTGCAGAAAAACGTAAGTTTTTGATTTTAATCAGGAATTAGCACAATAGCACAACAGAATTTAGAGTGTCCTGGGCAAGACTGGTAGCATTAACCCTCCACATTTCTGATGGTGAGAGAAACCAGAGCTCCAAGATCATATCAACACAAGCATGAAAGGACTTGGGCGGTTGTCAGTGTATTTTGTGAAGTAGTGCGTCTCCTGTAGCTCATTGGCCTATAAAGATTACATTTGATGCCCTCCCCTGTAGCCTTAATGACGATTTTGGACATTGAGGGGTTATAAACATGCTTTGAAGGCCATTAATAATAGTTTTTCCCGGAGTAGCTGCATAGGCAGAGATGTCCCTCACTAACGTCTCATGCACACCAGTTATGTCGTTCTATAAGCAGACCTGAAATATGACAGAAGCCACTCAGTTAAAAAAAAAGCGTTACCCCTAGAAGGCTTGGTAAAGAAACAAGCAGTAAGACACAATTCAGCTGTCTGCTAATGAGAACTGTCAGAACCATAATATGCTGGCTCTTGTTGCACTGAATTCTTTTTCATAAAACAAGGCAGTCGCTTAATGTCAAGCCCTTTAAACCATTTTAAGTATTTACTGTCCGATCAACTGCTGCTAAAAAACAATCAGTTTAATAGCTTATGCTACATGCAGTGCATTGTTCAGGCTCTGCTTTAACAGGAAACGACTGATATTAAGTCAAGTAGGAGGTAAAAAGAAAATATTTTTTTCCCTCTCTTCTGCTTCCTGTCTCTGTCACTTTTACTGCAGTGACAGAGCTCCCGTTCCCTGCTTCCTGTGCTTAAGAAAAACTGGGCTAACACGTCTCTGTTGTAACACTTTTTATTTTTAGATCGACAACAAGGGGAACCATCTGCTGGTGTCTGAAGAAGCTTCAATCAATGTCCCCGCCATCGCCGCTGCCCACGTCACCAAGCGGTACACAGCCCAGGCCACAGACGAGCTAACCTTTGAGGTACCAGCTATTATAAAACATCTATGAGAAACACACTCCCATTTGTTTAACTTGTTTTTTCTTCTTTAGCTAGATTTTATTTGACCGAGTGTTTAGCATATGCAGATTTCTGATTCCATCACGATTCCTTTTTAATGGACTCACCTGTGATCAGACTCATCATCACACGCTTTGTGATCCAGGTGGGGGACATTGTTTCAGTCATCGACATGCCGCCTAAAGAAGACACAGGCTGGTGGCGAGGGAAACATGGATTTCAGGTATAATAAATGCACAAATGTCCTCTTTCTACTGTATAATAATACAGGTAAAAACCGGTAATACCTTGAATTTAATTAAAGAGAACCAGAGGTGTCCCACTTTGCATCCCTGTTCTGTTTTACCTTTTAATGTTTTTGAGTCATTCTATCATCATGGGTCTTCTGCTCAACTATCTCTGGTTTCAAAAACATTTTGTGTCTGATCCAGAAAGGTCTGAATAGTTTCTAAATGGTACTCTAGTTATAACTAAGCAAATAATGTTTTTAAAATATATTTTGTGTATTTTTAATTTTCGAGTCCCACTGCCCCGGAGCAGTCTGATAATCCAGATTAAGTTTAAAATATAGTCAGAGAGACATTAAAAATGCAACAATGTAGCATTTTCTTATATATTCTGGCAGTTAGCGTGTGTCCTTGTTTGCTTGCAGTAGTTGTGGCTTTAGACTTACTGTTGAGATGGGGAGTTAAGGTCTTGTATTGGAGATACCGATGACGGCATGTGGAAACGGCAATTTGGCCTCGCGACACTTATGACAGGAAAGTTAATTATTAATCCCTTTCTTATAACTGTTAATTATTTTGCTGTGTTTGATGTATAAAAACATTTCAGGCATTTTATTGTGGATACTTTATGAGATATTCATATTCAAATATAGTTTCAGATTTCAAAGTGTGAAAGAAAAACACGCTGGGAGTGGCTCAACAAACCAGAAATACAATGTATGCAAAGTAATTAGCATATGAAGCCTAAATTTCACAGCAATCGTTATATCCTCAGACTTTGGACGCACAACATTTTTATGCAAATTGGAGATGGGAGAGCAGAAAATGTTTTTAAAAATTTGATGCTTTGAAATAAATGAACCATTTACAATGTCCATACAAAGTCTGTGGATATATTTAATAATAGGTTTGGCCTGCAACTCCAGGATGCTGTCCAAATCTTTTGACAGACCTTACCAAAGTAATCAAATGTGTTGTTGTCCCTGCTAGAGTAGAAGTAGTTGCTGCCAGCAGGAGCACGTTTTGCAATGAGGATCTAGACGCAACGAGACAGACTCACAGGTTTTGTGTCTGTTTGTCACAAACAATGCCAGCCACACTATTGCAGCTGATAGCTGAGGATTTAGCGTCTGAGGCAGCGTCTCATGCTTCCTGACCTATTTCTGCACCCTCGCCGTATAACAGTCTGCTCCAGCATAAAACACCCCCTCTGGTCCTTTTAACATTCAAGCGTATCACAGTTTCTGTCTCTCCCCTTTAGTCCTCTCAGTCTCTCTTCTCTCTTCTTCCAGGTTGGTTTCTTCCCCTGTGACTGTGTTGAGCTGATAAATGACAAGATTCCCCCCAGTGTTCAAAGCTCAGTGCCAAAGCCAGGTACTTTTCAGTGTGTGTGTGTGTGTGTGTGTGTGTGTGTGTGTGTGTGTGTGTGTGTGTGTCGGTGCGTGATGATTTATTTAAGACTTGCTTCCAGGATATGAGTCAGATTGATTTCACTCGCCTGTTATATATATGTTGGTTGTGTGTTTCATCTTAATCAGTGTGTAAGAAGCATGGAAAGCTGGTAACGTTCCTGAGGTCTTTTATGAAGTCTCGACCGCCGCCGCAGAAGCTCAGGCAGCGCGGCATCCTCCGAGAGCGTGTGTTTGGCTGTGACCTGGGGGAACATCTCCACAACTCAGGACATGAGGGTAAAATGGATTTTTATTTCTCATTTTACAGTGAATCATTTTTACCTGCTGGCTGTTCACATTTCAGTGTAAACTGCTGGAAGGTAAGAACTAATCCCAAAGCAGGGATTACCTCGTGAATCTGTGGCTCTATAGATTTTTGTAGATTTGCCAAAACTGCTTTGTGTATTTTGGGTTTTTAGGCCTTTGGGTCAATAGGTAGACAATACTCATGTGACTTTCACCTTGTGTATTATTTTAATTTCATACATTTCTTGCTAAATATTGTAGTAAAATCTGTTCTTCACGCTGGATAATGTAATTTCACCTGTGTTGTGACTCCTTACAATGAAGCGATGCCTACTTGTAACCTTTCCTCGTGGGAACACTTCAGCCAGTGAGTAATGATTCATAGAAAACAGCTGAAATAGGAAAAAATCCAGTTGTATTACAGTGTTTTTACCTGTTGAAGGTGGGTGATGTATGTTTAAATGCTGCGTAAACACTTCACTCAAGAGTCTTAACAGCCTCAGGACTGTGTGTTTTGGATTCGCTCAAGATAAACCACAGTACCTTGTATTTACAGTGATGAATGAGCCTGTTATCCACTGCAACACATTGACTCAGTGAAATGTTTTTAATTGTTGCATAGCACAACGAGCCATGCTGTGGTACGGAGAAATACGATCCAGGTTTTCGGGCTTTGGCTGCACATGCGGTACTTCGTGGTATGATTGATCTTTGTCAGGGCGTCCCATTCAAAAATTGCTTTTGAAAGAACCGATCGAGGCATCAAAAATGTGTGCAAAATGTAACATAAGCAACGTGATATAGAAAACCTTCAACTTATAAAACACCTGAAGAAAGCATATTTTTAATGACGACTTTCAATTTGACACTAGCTATAAGCGTGTTTGAGTCTTTACTGCAAAGTAATCCATGTCTAAGGTGCGAAAATAGCAGATTATCACAAAAACACACTAAAAAGCAGCTATTTAAATGTGACTATTGGAGTTGAAACAGAGAATGATGCGGAGATAAGCTGGACGTTTACCACTGTTACCTGCCCGTGGTCAGTGATGGCCAACCCAGTAAACAGACTGCAGTGGTTAGTAAAAGTCTTGGCTTGTAATAACATGTAGAGATGCACAGTACACCGAATCAAGACAAAACTGATGTTTCATTGTTACATCCGCCATTTTCTGTCACTTATCTGAGTCATTGGTCACAGGGCCAGCTGTCTAAGCAAATATGTTCAGGCCTCCCTCTCCCCAACCACCTCCCTAACTCATCCAATGGACCCTCTGGGGGAAGCTCATTTCTACCAGCAGGCTGTATGGAGCGCAGCTGTGCAGTAGCTGAAGCAAAAACTTTGATGTGGGAGGAGTTTATTGAGACCATGGTGCAAAACTTTTAGTAGACTTTGGGGCAATTGTGGCAAACCATCAGGTTTCACATTGTCTACAGTAAGTGTAGTGCACTGGAATAGTTAGATCCCAGTAGCACGGCTTCCATAGAAGAATCAGAGACTGGGGACCAGGGGGAAGACTTGCCCATCACTGATGGCCAGGCTCCTGGGGTGGATGAGATTCTTCTCGAATTTCTTAAGTAACCGGATGTTTCAGGGCTGTGTTAGTGGGCATGCTTTTGCAGCAAAGCACTGAACTTGAGGACAATGTCTCTGGACTGGCAGACTGTGGTAGTGGTTTCTCTTTTTAAGAAGGTGGACCGGAGAATGTGTTCCAGCTTCATGGGGATCACACTCTTCAGCCTCCTCTGTAAGATCTACGGCAGGCTGCTTGAGAGGAGAGTCCATTTGTTAATCAGAGGAACAATGAGTTTTGGGGGGTTTTGTTCTTATGTGGTAATGCATAGACAACTTAAGATATCCTAAAGGAATGAAGCATGTCGCTGACCATCTTTTGTTTATTGCAGTGCCCCAGGTTGTTAAGAGTTGTGCAGACTTCATAGAGAAACATGGAGTCGTGGATGGGATCTACAGGCTCTCAGGGATCTCTTCCAACATTCAGAAACTGAGGTTTGTGCCTGTTTCGCACATGCTGCAAAATCAAAATATAACCCTAAACAATTCCTGAGGATTCCCAGGAAGGACCAAATTCCAAAACTGGCATCTACCTTCTAAAATATTCCCTCTAGTCTGAGTTCCCTCTGGGGTTTCAGTGTCTTTTTTTTCTTCTTTTTTCTTTTTTTCTTTTTTCTTTCAAAAGCTTTTTTGGTGACTGAATTATGATAAGTAATTGGAAATATACTGAGATTCATTAAATATTGTTTTCTTTTTGAGTTGCTTCTCTCGGAATCCATCAAACACAATTTGTTTCAAGCTGTGCAGCTCTGAACGGCTGTAATGGTCTTCTCATCTATTTTATGCTTGCCAGGAGGAATTTGTGAAACAATCCCCCATCAGTACATAAATTAGGCACAGAACCTGATGGTGTTTGACAGCCAATCAAAACGTCTTTTCTCACTTAAAATAACTGACTGTCACCACATGAAATAGTCTTTCAACATTTATGAAAACACAGGAGATAAAAAAGCAGTCGACGATTTTCTGATAATAATCAGCAAGTTATTAATAGATTTCCTGCATTAGATGCAAGAATAAAGTTTTTTTTTTTAAACAAAGACACTGAAATAGTAATAATAATTATCATGTGGTAAATTAATGATTTCTGCCTCAAAAGGAGCTTATAGTCCTGTTTTTGTTGTTTGTTTTTCTCATATATTGACAGATGGGCAGTAGGATGACTCCCACACTGTTCTGCTTTCTCTTTATTTTGGTCTCCATGTAGGCATGAGTTTGACTCTGAACAGGTCCCAGACCTGAGCAGAGACGTCTACACACAGGATATCCACTCAGTGGGCTCTCTCTGCAAACTGTACTTCAGGGAGCTGCCCAACCCTCTTCTCACCTACCAGCTCTACGACAGATTCTCAGTAAGGACCACAGCACAGGTTTACACTGGGAATAGATATCAGAAAGGAAGCTGGTATTGCAACAGTGTCAAGTATTATAAGTAGGGCAAAAAAGCTGCGAGGAACATATTTCTAGTTATTCAGTGTTGACAAAAGAACAGAGGAAATCATTTCAAAATTTCTGCTCATTTTGAAGTGCTGCTCAAAATGGGGTCAGTGCATCACGCTGAGCTTTCTAGGAACAGCGGGGGTTGTGCATGTTAAAACCCGAATAGCAGATTAAGCGAGACAAAACAGTGGCTGCTTTGAATATTTAAAAAAAAAAAGGGGGAAAACGAGAGCGGGGATGTTGAGGAAACTCCCTCGGCTGTGATTAACGGTCTCGAAGTCATGCGCGCTTTATCCTCTGTCTTTTTACAGGAGGCTGTGTCTGCAGCCACAGATGAGGAGAGGCTGGTCAAAATCCACAATGTCATCCAGCAGCTGCCTCCTCCACATTACAGGTCAGCTTTCAAGCTCGCTGCTGCTGCACCCTGGTGGTCTGAAGTAGAAATGGGATTTTGTAAACAGCATATCGGACCCTGCTGAGAGCCTGATTTGGTTTGTGGGAGCCGTGAGATCCCGTTTTCCTACACAAGCCGATATCTCAGTTACAAAAATGTCTCTCGTATTCACCAAATACAGCAATTGAAAGTTATTTTATTTAGCTTGAGATTTGAAAAACTGATCCTACCAGTTTCAAATCTTTTTATTGGTAATAGGAAGGATAACTGTGTTGGGTTTGAGCAGATACAATAAGCTAAAGTTGTCAATTTTAAAGCCTAAAAAGAAAAAAGCTTAGATTAAAAATTTACTTTTTTTCTGCAGGACACTGGAGTTCCTCATGAGGCACCTCTCCCAACTCGCCACCTTCAGCTCCATCACTAACATGCACACAAAAAACTTAGCTATCGTCTGGGCACCCAACCTCCTCAGGTGACTATCATAGCGTCGCAGCATTAGCTTTGCTGTTTCATTCTAGCCTTTCTGTGACGGTGAACTGGGGCATGTCTCAGTGGTACAGAGCTGTGAAATGGGTTGCGCTGTGCTTTGCTGTGTTTCAGGTCCAGACAGATCGAGTCGGCCTGCTTTAGCGGCACGGCCGCGTTCATGGAGGTGCGTATCCAGTCGGTGGTGGTGGAATTCATCCTCAATAATACTGAGGCTCTCTTCAGCCCCAAACTTAATTCGATCATAAGGGAAAGTACTGGTAAGTGGGTTTTTTTAAACCGTTTTCCAGTCAAGGTTTATAAAAGTTCTTGTATACATATATACCCTGTATGCATCTCTAACACACTGAACATTTCAACTTTAGGTAACAACACCTTATCCAGACCAAAATCCCTGATGGTCTGCTCCCCATCCACTAAGTTACTGTCTATAGAGGAAGCTCAGGCTCGCACACAGGTACATCTGAGCTCCCCGGCCACCACCCCCTGCCTCACCCACAGTGACTACATCGAGGTCGGAGAGGGACCAGGAGCTCTCCTCGGCAAGTTCCACACAGTCATCGAGCTTCCGATAGAGAGGTTGGTATATGGCCGCCTTCTGTGATATATGTGAAGGAATCCTTCTGCTTCTCGAACCGCGACTCACGCGCTGTCACACCCGATCTGATCTGTTTATTGATAACGGTTAATGGATGAGCAGCATATTTGGCACTTAATTAAAAGTCATTTACAAAGCAAAGCTGCAAACTTTATAACTAAATTATTCTTTAATTAGATGCCATGAGATGAATAATCGGCCAAAACAAGTATCTGAAAATGTCAAGTTCACTTTTGGGAATTTTGCATTTTCTCTCTTTTTTTTATTTTTTCTAGTCCAATCAGATGACCGATGAGCCATGATGAGGCATCCGTCATCTGTCAGTCCGTTTACAGTATTGGTCACAGTTTAATCACCCTTAACGATGATCACGTAATGGGTCTTCACTCAAGTTTTACAACAATTTGGCTGGCTGAATACAAATTGTAACACATAAAAAAAGAAAATGTGTGGATAAGGTCACTTACAAGGTTTTTCCATTTTCACAGTGTGACCTTCATGCACACCACTTACAAATTCTTGCTCCTGATGTGCTGAAGAATCAGTTCAAACAATTTAGTCATTCAAGTCATTAACATGAGATCCTCCATGATAATAAACATGCTTGAACAACATGAAATAACCTGAAAAAACAAGTGACAGGAGAGTTCGAACTTTCACTTTGCCACGTGTATCCTGTTAGATGGTGATGAACATGCTCCTATTGGTCATAATCGCTGAGTCAGTGCTCGTATTACTGGTCGGGGGTTTCCTATCATCATTGTGCTAATCCGGTCCACTCTATGACATGATGATCATGCCGTTTATGGCTGTGGCAGGATCCTCTTTGAGTTTTGAATGGGTTTAAATTCTAATACGTTTGTGTAATACAGCCAATGACAAGAAAACTTTTCACTCTCTTGTCATACGTCACAATATCATGCAATTTGTGATTGATCGTGAGTCATCGCTAACACTCTGGTTGTAGACTAGATAATTAATCGCATCATATAATGAAAAAATAGTAACTACTAATGTCTTGTTTTTGTTCTCAGCAGTTATTTCTTCTTCTTGTACTTTTAGAAACAAGCGCCAGTATTGAAAATGATGCGTTTCTGTGTTGCAGCAGCAAGCGGCCTCCTGCTAAGGCTAAGAAGTCTCCAGTGGGGAACTGGCTCTCTTTTTTCCACCTGGGAAAATCCCATTCTGTGTCCAAACGTAAACTGAAGCGACACCCCAGTGAGCCTAACGAGATAAAGAGCATTGCACTGCCAGGTCAGCTCACTGCTGCTGTTGCGCAGCCAGAAAACATGCAGCTTCTGTACCCCAAATCTTCATTGCTTCTTTTTTGCATTTTAATTTATCGCTTTCTTGTACTGATTGATGTATTTATTAGAGATGCTGATTAATTTATTAGGAATATTAATTTGATCAAATGTTTGCAGGGGGAAGAGGAGATAGTGGCACTTTGCGCTCTACCAAAAGTGAAGAATCTCTCACCTCTTTGCAAAATTTACAAGGTAATTAATGTTTAATATTGTCTATTTTCCACACTTCAAACATGCTGCCAGTGGTTTATAATATTTTTGTACAACGTACTACTAAATAATCAGTATAAATATAATATGAGTATAATTTTATTCCATCCCAGGGGAGCCTCCAAGTTACCGTCCTCTCAGACCTCGTTCAACTAGCGAGGCCATGTCTGCCGTCAGTAAAGACGACCTCCACAACGGCGGCAGTAAACGCGACCGCAAAACAAAACCGCCACACGAGAGTCATGCTGGTGCTGATCGTGTCAGTACTGCAGCAGGCATTTCACCTCCGCACCAGGAGGATGACCTCGACCTTTCTCCACCGGCTGCAGGCATCTCTATTTTAGACTTTGACCCCATGTCTTTTCAGTGCAGCCCACCTTCAGCAACCCCTGGACCACAACACGGTAAAGATGCAAACAAGTGGAGGAAGAATGTTGGTTGTTCTAGTGAATCAGAGCTCATCTCTTCTCCTAACAACAACAACCTGGCCTGCCTACAGTCTCCAGACATTAGTCCAGTGCTCAGTAAAGGTGTGAGGAAGGTTAGCTACAAGCAGCTCTCCCCTAAACTCAGGAAGAAATCATTTAAGACGCAAGCAGATGTTCAGTCTGCATCCATGTCTCTGCCACCTCAGAGGGTTTCTTCTACCCCAGCGGATAACAGTGACGCTCCACTGGCAGATGGAAAAGGGCCCAAAGCGTCCTATCAACACTGCAGCCCACTCAGCACAGCGAGCCAGGCATCAGCTGTGACAGACCTCACTCAGTCTGCACAGAACATGTCCGATCCAGGTTAGTGCCATTGCTCTTTCACATTGCATACTTGATTTATACTGTAAAGTTAGCGGTTATTTAAATAAGAATGCCTTTCTTAGTTTCTTATGAAAGCTTTTGTGTCTTGTCCCATCATGTCTTACCATAGCTTTGTTTGTCCTGTCATACTGTAGCGTTGTTTGTCTTATCCCTCCCCAGGAACAGATAGACTTATGAGTTCAGTCTCTGTTCTCCCTCCTCACCCTCCCTTGACGAGTGCCGCACGCAAGTTGGCTCTGGCTCTGGCTGAAACTGCCCAAAAGGCCAGCAGTGGCTCCCAAAGAAGAAGCAATGTCCCTGTGCATCCGCTTCACAGACCGGAAGCATCTCACGTCCAGGACAGACCACCACGGCCCTCAGTCCTTGATCTCAAAGCGTATCCCCAGGAGTACAGCGGCTCTAATGTCTCCCCTGCTTCCCAGTGGCAAACATCGGTGCACAGCCCTGCGGAGACCCACTGCTACTCTCATCCTCTTCATTTCCTGCCTCCGCACCTCTGCTCAGAGTCGCTACAGGTCACCGACGGACAGGAAAGCATGTGCAATTTCACTCCCAATGTCAGTCCGCTCGGGTCAGGGAGCTTGGATGAAGGCAGCGCTGAGAGGAGGGACTGCAGAGAGAAAAAAGAGCTTAGCGATGTCACGCAAACAGAGCACACCTATCAGAGTGTTGGAGTTTCAACACCCACTCAGCCCGTCTACTCACCTCAGAGCCCATCGGCTTCTCCTGGATACGTCAACCCGGACTCGATAAACGTTTTTAATTTCCGCTCCGTTCTGGCAGAGACCTCCATGCCCGCATCCATCGAGGAGGTGTTTCCGCGTCCATTACAGCCCTCCTTAACGCATCATTACAGCCCAGAAGAGGAGACGCCGCTCGGCATGCTTGAGGATGTCTACAGTAATCAACATTATCATCATCATCATCATCATCATCACCGACCAGTTCAGGCAGCACGAATGCCTGCACCTCACTGCCCTCGGCCTGATGCTCTGCCGCTTCACCTTTCTGGGCCAAAAGGCTTGTACAGGCAGTCCTCCGAAGGCCGCTACAGCAGTTTAGGTTTAAGGCACCCTTTGTCACCTCAGTACAGACGATACCATAGAGATGAGCACCTTATCAGTGGCTGCCACAGGCAACAAGGCCAGTGGCAGAGGTCAGATGATAGAGTAGTCGGGCACCCGGCCATCCGGAGGGCTCGCTCCTTCCATGCCCCTCAGATTAGTCACTACGAGTTGGCAGAGACAGAAGTCCTGCCCCCTGACACCATGTTTTATGTCGAGCAGACAGCAGGCCAGGAAGCACCTTATCAGAGGCTGAATCAGACTGGTCTTCACCCTGTGCGGCCGCAGTTTGAGAACACACACGCTGACTACCACTACAGTCCCTATTCAAATGTGAACCCTGCAGATGGCTCTCGCTATTACGCAGAGCCCTGCCGGCAAAGCGGCATCCGACACAGTAAGTCTTACACCGTGCGTTCCACAAGAGAAAGCGGACAATCAGATTACTACAACTACTCTCCTCAGCGCGTCCCCCCTGTGAACAGAGAGCTTTTCATAGAAAGCAGGGACACTGTTGTTTATGAGGCGAGAGACGCAGAAGTTTTTGAAAGACTCTTATATCAACCAGTCGTGCAGGAGAGTAAATCCAGACATAAAAACACATATCCAGCTGCGTCTCCTTGTGAGAGTCCCATCTCGCTTGCTGACACAAGAAGTAGAGACATCGCACACACGAGAAGCAAGTCTGACCCTGGAAATGCCTGCCTCCTTTCCGCTGACAAGATGGAAAGACAAAATGTTATCCTTACATCCCCGACTTCCCAGAGGTCCCAACCGGTAGACCCCGAGGTCACCAGGCGGCAGCGCGTTCACCGATCAAGCGCGGACTCGGGGCCTTCCAGGCGGATTCACATCAAAGAGCGTTCCTCTCAGCAGCCACCGCTTCGCAAAGTCCCCTCGCTCCCAGAAAGAGGCTGTCCTAACTTTAAGACCGTCGAGCACAACGACAGAAGCCATACGCGAGGTCACGACCAGGATCGATTAATGATGACCAACGCTGTCAACAGCTACTCTGGTATGGTGAAACCCAGCATCCTCAGGAGACCCGGGAGGTCGCAGAGCACCAGAGAAAACCGTCACTACTACCATTACCACGCCAAATCCCAAATGGATCCCGAACATCTGGGATCCTTTTCCAACAGAAGGACTCAGAGCACTAAAGTCAGGCCCACACAATATGACCACATGGAGGGGTATTACGCAGCACCCAAGCCTAAACCCACAAGATCCGTTAAAGCCGTGGCAGGATATCTGCCTGGCCAGGGCTGCATGTCGCCCCGCGGGCACAGACTGTTGTCCCAGGCTCTGGGTCATGAGGCTTTTTATCACGCTGCTCTGAGATCAGAAGCCGGGGTCTACGAGTGATTCTGACCACTGTTTTGTTTTTTTTTGTTTTTTTATCTGATTCCACATTGGGGCCAAAGGAGAACAGCACTTTATCCTCAGCCAGACCAACAGACTGTTGCTTTGAAAGTGTGTTTATTTTAACCTTCAGGAGCTGCTACAAAAAGTGTGAAGTGAGGCTGCTGCTGGGGATCATACTGCCAGCGTTAGTGGTAGTTTCATATTTTTCCAGTGGCTTCCAGGGAAGCTAGAAGGCAACAAATGAATCGTATGCAGGCGTTGTATTGAATGAAAAGAGTGTAAACACTAAGACGCATGACGAGAAGAAAATGTGTTTAAAAAAAGAAGAGATTTTATTTAATGTCTAAGCAACACAACAAGGGATGACAAGGTAAATTAACTGGTTTTATGAATATGATTTTAAAGTTTAGAATGTGTATAAAATAACAGTCATTTTAAACGTATATTTCTATAAATAACACATCTAACATGTGGCCAATGTACTGTACATTTGTTTTTTATTCTGGTCTGCTCAGACTTCAACAAGCACTTTTAAGGATAACTGTGTACGAAACACATTGTCTTAACGTGGTATACATGAAGCCTCTTGATATATAGCGTATCTATTTTTTTCTGTAAGAAGCGGCTTGCTCAGAATCTTTGTTTAAAATCCAAATTAGCACTTTTTGGGAGGGTCGGTGAAACGGAAGATAACCTCATGCTTTCTAACTTTGCGCTTCTTTTTCTTTATCACACATTGTGTATTGCAAAATAACAATGAGTGCTATGATTTTTGATTTCGTATTTTCCTTTTCTTTCGTTAAGGTCGAACGCACCGCGGCAAAATATGCTTGAGATGTACATGCGAGTCAGCTCATGCGGTTCGGTGAAAGTGTATTTTGTGCGGCATCGTGCTTTGGTCGCGTAATGAAAGTTTCTTCGCTCTTCATGGGGAACTTTTAACAGTGTGGTGTTTTACATGTTTTATTCATTTAAAGATGCTCTTTTAAATTCTTAATGTAGACGAGGATATTCTGTTAAGACATGTTAATTGAGTTATTTTAGTGAGAGTAAAGAAAAAAAATAAAGATATATTATCAATGATTACAGTGCGTCAAACTCTTATTTCATGGATATATTTAGAGGACATGACTTAAGATACTGTATATGCATCTTTTTGCTTTACTTTACCTTCAACCCTTACTCATTAGTGTTAAGGTCTAAAAATGGATGCTTAGTAACCAGAGATATTACTTTCTTCATGCTATTTATCAATACATGGCACCTACATTACCCACAATGCAACAATAGGCCGCAGTGCTGTCGAAGAACACACTTTAATGGCTTTCATCTAAACTAATTAATTTCTAGGGGTCTCTACAGTGTTGGAAAAACAATTCTGCTTGCTACGAGATATGCCTTTTTGTAAATTATTACCACTAATTGTTACCTTAAAAATTGCTTTTGAGGTCTAAATTGGCCTACGGTTCATACTTGGCACTTATGTTTTTGTTTCTAAGAGACAGGCAAACACTAAAAAAAAACAGTCTAAAACAAAATGTGTAGATGTGCATCAGTGTAACAGGTGTTTCTCTACAATGCATCCATTAGAGGGTGAGGCTACAGAGGTCTGGTAAGCTCACGTCTTTCTAGCTAAACACTTCCTGACCTTTTTGTTTTTCTTGTTTTCATACTTTTAGTTTTTCACTAAAAGCAAAGTCTGGTTTTGGTGCCATTTACAAGATTTTGCTGAGTCACAAAAGGTTTACGACATATAAATGACTTGCAAATTGATATTTTATGTGTAAAGTCAGTTTCCCAGGAATTTGGGTTATAAGCTGTGACTCCGTTATGAATCAGCAGGCTGAGTTTGGAGAAAGAAACTACTGGAGCACTAAAAAAAAGCATTCCGGGATTTGAGCTAATAGACTATGAAACATGAAACTTCATCCCTCCAGGTTTAATAGTCAAAACAACATTTTGTGTCAATAGTATTCTTAAGCAAACTGGGGAATTTCAAAGCTTTTCTGTCCAGTTAAGAAGGCATTATGGAAATACAATATGAAGCGTCGTTAGTCAAAGAGTCTACTAACTATCTACTTTTTTTAAAGATCTGAGATGTGAAGAAATCAAGAAATGTGATGTTATAAATCAATTTCTAAAATGCTGTGAATAAATAATGCAGTTATTTAAATAAATATGTATTTATTTCCATCTTTCTTATTCTGACCCTCAGGCTGAGAGTCCCAGAGCTTGGAGCAGTTTTAACAGTGGCGTGTGCTCACCACCAGGTGGCACTGCAGCACTGCAGAAACATCATAAGCTCCTACTGCATTCAGGGGAGATCACAGACTTTGATTTGCTTCTCAGACATCTCATATCTGCTCAGAAACACTGCAGAGGATCCTGACTATTTTATTGCTTGTATTGCTTTTGAATTTACTGTGCAGGTTATTAAAGAAAAATACCTGGCTGTGATGTAGAAATGTGTAAAGAGCTCATTTATTGGCAAAGATATGCTCTTCCAGTTAGCAGTAGTAGCGTAATTGGCTGTAGAAGACGAGCTTTAAAAGCGAGTGTGATACTATACTTATATACCTTAAGCTTGTAGCCACAGAAAGCCCATTTAAGCCATGGTTTAAAGAGAGTTGAGGGCAGTAGAATAATCAGAGGGAATCAGCCAAGGTTGTCCAAAGTGTCTGGGGAATTGTTGCATTGTTAGAAATTATTAAAGTGTTCCCCACCAGATCAAAACAGCCTCCCATTCACAGCTGACTGAAAGGCTCGGTCTTTGGCAAAAACCATTAAGAGAGCCTGCGGACTCTAGGCAATGTCTCCTGGCAGCTCTGCATTGCTCCTGGAGCAGCAAGCCATTGTTTATTCATCGCCACATTGGCATTCAAAGTGCATCCTCACTGTTCTCTTTCATAACCAACAAGTTGCAATTTTTATGCATGTGAAGGTTGAAGTCAAATTATTTATGGGAGACCGGACCTGAGGAAGGCGCACGGCCTCTAGCAAAATGGTTTACGTTGAGAGCGTTGAGAGCAATCCTTTTCTATAGGCTATTGAATTCGCTGGATCACAGCAAGATATGCATGTATTATTCAGCTTTTGAGAGAAAGAATTGTTGCCCTGCTAGACTGCCATCTGCTTTTTGGACATTGTGATGCATCTGAGGCATGCTACCCTTCAGGATCAGGTTAAAGTCTTATTTTTCAGCATGGGGACAAATGAAATGAGTGGGGAAAAAAGAGGGGGCCTTTCTAGCGTCCCTCCCTCGAACTTTTCACCGCCCCTCATTGCAGCGAAGGCTTTCAAGTGCAAAATACACATATATATATATATATATATATCAGAGGGGAAATTGCATGAGCATGTCTCGATGTACCCGAATTGGAAGAAAGAGGCAGAAGAAGCTGAGGTTCAGCTGCGAAGGGAAGGAACTTTCACCTGTATGAGAAATTATTCAAGAACATCTGGTGGAGTCCAGATGCAGAGATGGAATGTGTGAGGCGTGTGGTGCCAAACGCCAGCAGGTGCAAGGTGAAAGGACTCTCACCTCTCCAGGGGCAGGTGATCTGCAGGATAATAGTTACCCACTACTCTTAGGAAGACGACTCTTTAGAGTTGAACAAAATTGTGCATTACAGACTCTTTACATTCTGAGCGAACAATTTAAAATCCTTAATGGTTCTGACTGTGACTGCAGTCAGCAGATCTATTAGTAATATAGCACATGGCAGGAGCTGCGTTTCTCTGGTTCACAGCACTTTAGTGGCTCCATAAAGAACCATTTTTGGTTGTTCATTACAGTGTAATGTTCCATTACAAAACATTATTGGAACTTTATGAATGTTCACTTCCTCATTGTTTCTTTGATGGATCTTGACGGTGAAGTGCAGAGCATATTTAAATAGCAAAACACTGCAGTAGGAGCATCCACTTCAAAACAAACCAAAAAAAACCAACCCTCCTTTTAGAAAGATATGCATCCAGCTGGGGCTTATTTATGAATACATATCATCAGCCTAAATAACGGAGACGTTTTTTTTTTTTTCCTTTTTGTGAATATGTATAAAGACACATTGTCTTTTAACCCACTCAGGCTCAAACTAAACTTTTTATTGCTAATGCACAACCAAGTCCTGCAGTGGTACTTCTGAGTAAAAAAAACTCATAAAATATGTATGTGGGGTAATCAGGTTGTTAGTTTTTAACTGTTGCAAATCGGCAACGCCTGCCTCGAGAGGGTTAAAAACCTGCTTTCTGTATATAGATAGCAGTGTGTGTGTGATGGCCTGGAATTCTGCCTTAAAATAGATGTTTTAGTGAGCACATAAAGCAGCACCTGATCTTACTCTAAGCTAAAACATCAGTTTCGGGTGCTTTCCCTTGTTCGTGCAACAGAGGAACATCTGATCCGCGTTCTGCCATTCTGGCTCGGTGCCACCTTGTCCTTCTTGGCGACAGTTTGGAGATGAGCGTCACAGATCCGACTTTGGGTTTCTGTTGTGTTTTCAGCATCTCTCTGATTGGGAGACGCTTCCATAATCACCAGTGTACTGAACATTTTGTATACTTGTTAGCAAAACCCAGAGTATCTCCTCTGATAAGAGAAAGTTCTTAGAGATCATCTTCGTCTCACTTAATTAACTAGTTAACATGACAATGGATTCGCGTTTAATTAAAGCAGCCAAGAGAACCTTGTTAGTACTTCAGATAACCAATTAGGCCCTGGCTTTGGGCAGAAATATATATTTTATTCAAGTGTATCCATGGTTTTAGAAAATGAAAATCAGACGCTTTTTAGAGGGAGTAGTGGTGGCAGGGTGGAGGGGAGCAGGGACAATGCTTAGTGATTGAATAAGTGATTAGACCTCAGGTTTACACAAAGGCTCCTCACTTGCAGTAATGGCTGCCTGTTAGGGCTTAGTTCTCTAATTTGACATTCACATGCATATCAAAAGCGACTAAGCAACTGGAAGACTGCGTGCTGGCCTATACAATGCAAGGCGCAGTTTGTGTTGCAAACAATGCTCTTGACCTTTAACTGATGAATAATAGCCTGAGAAACAGAACGTAATTATCCAAGGCAGTACGGCTGGTTCAAAAGGTAACCACTAGTTGAGTAAGATTTAGCCATGTGAATCCACTTGGGGCGTTTATCTGTAAGCGATATATCTATTATTATGGAGCATATCTGCGCTCCGGTGATTACAGTTCGATGATTTTGAATTTAACAGATTTTAAACTCATAAGGCGTCACTAATGAGGAAATGGGGACAAAAGACAAATAAGTCAACAGGTTCTGTGCTACTGAGGAAAAGGTTTTATTCATCAGAAAAGAAGAAAAATAAAGGCCACCAACTGGATCAAGGAGCATTCAGTGTAACCATCAGATAAAAATCCAGCAAAGCCTGCTCACGCTTAGTTGCATGGTTACTGTTATTGTTCCACTGCCACAGGTGGACATACCTCACTTCTGGTAAGTTATGGTTGGTCGGTGACTGTAAGTCAGATATATATCATGACATGCATGATGAAGACCTCGGGGGAAAAAAATCTATAGCTGTGCACAAGAGTAATTCCATCCATGCAGTCATTTAGCAAAGCAGAAACAGGAGCCTGTAGTGCTCCGGGCTCCACCTCCTGCAATTTCATAACCATTTAATTTATACATTTAAAAGCTGAATTTAATTTATACATTAAGAAACAAAGCATGCTTGGGTATAATTTATCTTTCTGACATGCCCTTTCTTAAAGTGGACCAAATCAAATAGGCTTTGAGGCGGGGCAGGCAAAGGGTTTTGTTTTTCAGGTTCCAGCAACCAGCGAAATTCTTACGTAACATGTAATATGGTTAAAAGTAAACTAACTACATTATGCTTCCCTCTGCTGTTTATTTTTCCCACATAACTTACATGATATCACATTCAATATGTGGAGACCTTATTCCTACATTAAAGGTCGGCACACAGTTCACAAAGCCTTAATATAAAATATTTTTTGCAATTAATTAAAGGTAAATAATTGAGACATAGAGCGCCTTAACTCAGAAATGTAGAAAATTACCCCAAACAACAAAATGCTGTTATTACATGTGGTGCAGGAAGTGGCAAACTACCCTGACTGGAGATATAAAGGACTTAATGATGTGTTTACAGGTAATTATCTATGTAACTGGAGTGTGTTCACGTTTGCTATAATTACTCAAGGTTTAAAATAAAACTCTCGAAAAAAACGCATTGTTCGTTGTGCTGCTACTATTCCTCAAAACACTAATTAAGTGAAGAAAAAAAAAAGTGTTCCATCTTGTTTCCATTAACTTGTCTCTTTTGTTCTTTCCTGTACACATTTTTCTTGTTTCACTAGTTCCGTTTTCTTTGTTCACATCACAATGACTTGGTAAGAGTGCACTAACGCTGGGTGCAGAGACATCTCAAGCTCAGGCTTTCATGTCTTAAAATGAATACCCAGTGATAGCACAAGAATTATGCCTTAGATGATGGCTTCCCTCGTCTTGTGGTAGTTTGTCACACAGTATGTGTGCGATCTCAACTGTTGTGTCAACATAGTTCTCAGCGTAGACGTGTAGCGATGACCGCACAGACCAACTATATAAACAGCTCTTCTCAGCAATGTTTCACCAACCGAAAGCTAAATCCTTTGCACAGCTGAACAAAGGAAACGAATTCCAAACATTTCTCTGTATTTGTCTGTGAACCTTTTTATCCACTCACTTTTAATCTGCGCTGCCAAGCCAGAATAACTACTGTTGCTGACATCTTACCTCGCTAAAGTAGAAAAGATACCACAGAAGCATGTGACTTTTGGGTGGAGTGGGGGGGAAATCCACATAACAGTTTGTTAGACCACAAAAATAAGACAGTAGCTTATCTTAAATCATCATGGAGTACTCTTTAAGCCAACCACCTAAAAACAGTTGGTCTCTAGTGGAATTCTCTTGATTTCATTGGGAGTAAACCACCTTAAACTGTATATTTTGGATTATTTAATAAATATCTCATTTAATGGGAGGTTCTTTATTCAAATGGGGCTGGAGGAAAAAAATACAATTAGTTTGCAGATCCATGAAAATTTTAGATGCACATCTAAATGATTTGTTGTTGTTTGTTTTGTGATGATTAGCTGCAGCGAGCCTAACGATGATTAAAAGGAAGGTTTTGCAGTTCAGACACCAGTTGTGCAGTATCACTCACTAAGAACCTCAAACTTCAAACCCTTTATGTAGAGCTGCCCGCCTTTGTGTTTCTTTACTTTTCACTTCTGATAATGAATTATTTTAGTTAGCGAGTTTGCTGTACTAAACAATTAAGGCAGTGGCTAAATCTTCAACCATAGCTCAGCTTGTTTATAAACTTGCCATGCTAAATGACAATTATTAATATAAGGACAAAAGTGCACAAACATAACCCTCATCATCATTCGTGAGGACCCAACACTAACTCTAACTCTAATTCTAGGGAATATATATATATATAACATTTTAGCTATTTGGTCTTCGCGATCATGGAGCAAAGAAAATATTAATCCTTCTAACTGACACACATTAAAAAAATCATTTTTTTATTTAAATGCCAATTTTGCCTTTCTATAAAATACAATGTTAGAATTGGGGTTATTGGGCAGCACGGTGGCACGGTGGTTAGCACTGTTGCCACACAGCAAGAAGGTCCTGAATTCAATTCCACCATGACATGAACTACTGGTCTTGGATTTACATTTCGAAACATAACTATTCGATTTTTGGCTACTGACATGTTGGCTTTTTTTGGAGCCATGTGACATTGTTTTTATTTCAGACATGGCTAACTATATCAAGGTTGGTTACATATCCATAAAGTAGAGTGCATCACACAGACACACACACACAATTAGTGCTACAAAAAGAATGCTAAAATCCCATAGGTTTACTCACTAAAACTTGAGCACAAACTTCTGGAATGATCATACAGCACAGAGTAGTATTATTGTAGTATTAGTCAGATATTCCATTAAAAAAGCTCACTAAGGAACCAACAACACACACACAGTTAAGAGATCAATATAAAGTTACAATGTGTAAAATCTTACCAATTCAAGTGCACAACTGTAGCTATGGTGGCTGCTGTAGGACAAACAACTCTGCTGCTGTTCATCTGTAGTGAGTGTCAGCAGTCAGTCTGCTGTTTACCTCAGCTAACAAGTCTATTTTGTCGGGGGTGGCTGTAGCTCAGGTGGCAGAGCAGGTCAGCCATTAATCAGAGGGTCGGTGGTTTGATCCCAGGCTGCCTCCTGACTGCATGCCAAATATCCTTGGGCAAGATACTAACCCCATGTTTGCCTACTGGTAGTGGTCAGAGGGCCCAGTGGTGCCTGTGTCTGGCAGCCTGTCAGTGCGCCCCAGGGCAGCTGTGGCTACAATGTAGCTGCTATCGCCTGTGTGTGAATGACTGAATGTAGTGTAAAGCGCTTTGGGGTCCTATGGACTAGAAAAGCGCTATACAAATGCAGGCCATTTACCATATTTACTCTAAATCTTTATGACAGGAGGCAGTGAAGTTCACTTCTTTCCAATGACAGCAATACTGAGGTGAGTTGACGATATCTTGAACTTTTCTGTTGGCAAGTGTGGCTGTTTTTTTTTAGCGGCTGTTAGCTTGTGTTAGCTGCGGTTAGCATTAGTCAATTACTTACATTGTTGGACTTGGACACTTAGTGAATAAACTCTCATATGGTTTGAAGATTTAATCAAGCTGTTTATTAGAGATAATTTTTTTGGGACTTCTAGGACACTCAAGCTTATAACCCACTGCTTTTTAGCCAGCTTGTTGTCAGCTGTCATGGGAAGGTCGCATGGCTAATCTATTGACAGTAAGTAATTGGGCCAATAAGCATGTTCATGCGCACTTTTGTATGTTGGACCCCTGACTTCAGTTTAGGAGATGAGGCTTAGGAGATGTTTTATCTAGATGTCATAGTGTCTCTTTCCATCATATTTTTGTTTCTTTGGTGAAGGGGAAACTTACTCAGATGAGAAAACACAGCAATGATCCTTTATATCTTGAGTGTGAAGGTGCACAGAAACAACTAGGAGCTCTCTTCTCTGCCTTTGGTGTACGTGGATGGTCTCTATCCACATGCATACAATAGGCTTATGTCCATCTCTACACTGTAGAGATGGATGGACATGGTAGCTTCCAAAAGCTACTCCTATGTATTTTAATTGATTAATTCTGATTTAAAAAAAAAACATCACCCCAATTAGAGTTATTATAAAGGCACATCTATTAACAGAAGCCAAAACCAGGCTATAAACTATAGAAATTAACTGCTTTTAGAGCCAGCGTCAAATGGCTATTAGAGGAACTGCAGGTTTTGGCATTCATTTTTCAGCCCTTGAGCTTGCCCCTAGGTAAGGGGTACCCTCTAGCTCTTGTTAAAAGTGATTTCTTTTGAATAAGCTGCCTTTAACACATGTATTTATGTGTGTAATAGTTGAAATAACGGATGCTGTTCTCCCCCCTTTAAAGTCCACAACCAGAACATCTATGGCATGAAGTTTTCTGCGAAATCTTTCAAACTTTAAACCCCTTTTTCTTCAGCTTCACTCATTGCTCTTAGCATTTGTAAGACAATGCACTGTGCTACTATCTCCAAATGCTGTTCACAAAGACAGTGACTGAAATGGTTACAGAGCATGAAACAGATAATTTTTTTTTTTTTTAAACTTATCCACATCTTCCCAAATGGGAATGAATTTAAGCTCAAGCTCATTCAAGCTGATGAACTCCATCCCACGATGCCTTTCTTTCAGGTAGGGGGCCTGTGTTAGAATTCAATGCCAATTTAATTAAAACATGTAACTTTTAATTACCTAACTAATTAATTTAATAAGTGAAAAAATAGACTCAGTGATAAATAATTGAGGTGGCAATGTTCCTGCAGCAACTCACCAGCTCCATGTGACTGACTTCAAGGCTTTGTACAGACATTTTTTTTAGGCCGTAGCAGGCTGTCCCACAAAAATAGAACGCTTTCATAAGCTGACAACAGAAACGCACACACAAAAACGTAAGCATAAAAAAAAAACATCCATAGAGGCATTGCGGTGTATATGAAAGGAGCTGGATGACTAAATAAATTTTGTAGGGCAACAATGGTATTTCTTTTACCCGACTATCTCTAAAAGATAATCAGAAATTAAGAATTTGCTTTAAATGAAAATTAATTATGCATCAACAATACTAAATATGATAGAAAGATTACATGCAGACATAGCAGAATAAAAGATAAGAGCAGTAGATTGGAAAATGTTTGCCTTGCTTATTGTATCAGGGTGGTGGCTATGAAGCGGAACATCAATGTAAATTTAGCAAAAGAAAACTTGGTGCTTCTACAGAGAGGAGTCACCTTGAGATTTGGTTGAGGGAACTTCACAGGATGCTGCTTGAAGCTTAGGCTCAGCAGATAATTACAGATTTCCTGTCTGAAACACTTAACCTTTTTGGGGGAGGGGGAGCGAAGGGTAAGAAAGGCCCTTTTTTTTCATGGCTTTTTCTCATTAATAACACCTAAAACTTCGACATCAACATCCAGCACATTTCCTCCCTCTGGTAAACATCAATCTCTGATTAAGTATCAGGGCATTAAACATCAAGCAGCAACATCGCTGACATTAGAGCCTATAGTGCTGTTCGCAGCATCTTTCCGGTTTGGAGTTAATCACCTCACAAACACAAGTCTCTTCTCTCTGACACTTTCATACGGGATTAACAGGCTGGTTGTGTGTGCTTTAATTAATGCAGATTTCTCTGGGTCATACTGTAGCAGTCGGAGATAATTGTGTTGTGGTTATCACAGGCTTCAGGTGCTTGTCCTTCACCATTGTTTCAAACAGCCAGCTCATCTGTTTCATGGAGTATGACTTGGCATTTCCCCCAAAACATAAAAAAGTTATATACATTAGAGATTTTCAGTAGAAGTCAGCTGATTTATTTATTTATTTTTGCTCTACCAACCTATTTGGCATACAGTGGAGTAACTTTGTGCATTTTGGCTCCTGCACACTGCTACTGTTACTTATCTTAAAAAGCAAAACGTTGCTCTTCTATACAAAGCAGAAAACACTAAATCGCATATTGATGTCTTAAGAATACAGTCGCCTCTTGTTTGGTGCAATTCCAGTGCTTATTATGATCACTGAAAAACAGCAACATTAAAAAATGTGTAAGCAAGTAGAAATGTGGAGGGTTCGCAGTAGCTGTGAAGGAACATTTCTCTAGCCTGAACATTGAACTGATGGCTGCTGGAAAGCATCCATACATCTCAAAGAGAGGAATTCGTCATCGCCGTTGCTGTTTGAATCCGGTTTGAATAGACGCACTGTTCGTATTCCTCCATCAGCTGACGTAGAGGTCGTCAACGTGACTGTGGCTGTGGTGAATGGATGTGGATATTTAATGGATTCTGATGACCCTCTGAAGCACGCAGTGGACATGCTGCTGAATACTGTCTCTGTTTGAGCTCTGCTTCCACAAGAACAGATACAGAAGATCTTTACTTATACTGCAATATCTGCATGAATTTTAAATTAAAGCTCCTTATTATATGCCATTTAGAATCTGAGCTCAATTGAGCTCGTCAGTTTTTTTGTGTTTTCTTTTAACTGAGCTCCTCCCGCGGTGTTTGTTCTGAGCTACCTTGCTTTTATGTTCTGCCTGCTGTAACATAGTAATTACCTGACATTTGGGATAAATAAAATATTCCTCAGTCTTTTTCTTCTTATTATTATAGCAACACTACCCATAGTGACAGTCACCACAACAACAGTGCATAAATCTGAAATATATGCTGCAACTGAAAGGATAAAACGTTAGAATAAATACAGGCTCTTATATTGCAATGTGAGTTATTATTTACTTTAATGTTACAATGTTAAAATGTGACTTTAGGGTACTTTTATATGATTAAAATCAACAAATTTAAAACGGTCTTGGATAAAAAGTCACTTGCGGTTTGTGGAGAACAGGAAAAATACACCAGCGGGCGAAATTACAAGTGTAAGGATTACCAGGCTGCTTTCTTTGACAGAGCGTCAAATACCAAGGTGCCCTTTGGCATCTGTGCTGTGACACACAAGGTATATGGCTATAATTAAACAGGCCCTCCCTCCCAGCTTGTTATATGCAGTTTGTAAAAGACCCCCTGGGCATCACATTTAAACACAGTGGGTAAGTATAAATTTAGCACATGTTTTGGATGGGGTGTGTTTTAAAAAGCTAACCAAATGATTTTGTTTTCGTTTTTCTTTGTGTTTTGTATTAAATCTTACCAACAAATGAAAAGGAAGTGAACAGAAAAGGAGTCAGCAGGTGGAAGAAAAGCAAAGCATAGTATAAAAACCTTGAATTGCATTCTCTTGTCTTGACCCTATAATGTAGACTTTGTTGCTTCTTAAAAGAGAACAATTACCTCTCATCACCCAGTATTGGTGCCACTGGTGTACAAAGGCACAGGTGCCAAAGAACACCATGAATGTCTGTCTGCAACATGACAATGGCAGGATTTGCCTCAGTGGGAGGAGTGGGGTGTATAATACCTATCCAGTATATGGTTAAGACAAGGTGGTGAAGTCAGTCACGTTCTTTAAGTCACACCTCAAACATGTTTTTCCCCCGGTTATTTATTATTCCTGCATTTCTCACTTTATTACTTTTTTAATGTTTTATTTTGTGTTTCCATTTACATTATAACCAGATACTTTAGCTTCTGCAGCTATATTTACCAAATCACCCTGCAGTTCTGCAGCTAATTTGAGTAAAAAGAAAAAAGAAAAAGGAAAAAAAAAGTTAATTCAGATCGAAAGACTATAAAATATTCACATATTGAGTCACTGCTTGTTGTGTTTCATAATGAGGGAAAACAAATGAGTCACAGTAGACCAAACACTGCATTAAATGCTATGTTGATAGTTGTTAATACAGTAAATGGCTGAAAAAGATAAGAGATAATGCGCCGTCAATTAGCTAAAATATTAGCTGAAATATTTAGCATGATGAATAAATGGTTTATCCATTGACCAAAATGAAAATGAAAAAACAAGTAGTATAACAATATCCACTAAAACTGTTTAAAATCAGAACATGTCTCCTTCTAAAGGGCTTAAAATTACTCCTGCTCTACATAATTGCACATATGGACTCTTGCATAAATTCCACATTTTCCTTCTATGCTGTTTGCATAACCTTTAAGGAAATTAGTACAAAGGGCATTGACTCATGGGAATTCGCCACTGTTTGACAGCATTGTTTAATAGTGATGATTTTATCTTAACATGATGAAAAATTGTGATGTTCTAACAAATTTCCTGCAGAATTTAAAGGGTTGATACAGCCCACAGTATATATATCTATATATCTATATATAGATATACTGTATATATGGCCTGAGTCACCTGAAGAAATGGTACAGCAGTATAAAACAGATATTGAGCTCTTTATAAGGAATTAAACAAATGCAATTGAAAAGTTTCCGTTCTGATTAGATTTGTCCTCCTGCTAATAATCTGACAAAAAAAAAAGTCAAAGTATTTGTGCTAAACAGGAGTGATTTACAGGGAGACAAGTGTGCAGCCTGTTGCATTTGCCTTTGTTCACCCACTATTTAATCCCACATCATTTAATTATACCTCATCCATGCCAAGTGCTACATGCCATCAATCTCAATCAATCAATTACCCAACTAAACAAGCCATGCTTAGACATTCGTTCACTCTCAATTTCCCCATTGTGCTAATTACACTTAAACATGTCATTCCAAATTAAAATTGAACATTTAAATGGGATTAGTAGCATCTAACTGAAACATCACCAAGACAACCAGCGAGTCGCCCTACCTGCCTTTAATTTAGACGGCTTAACCTCGAGAATAAATATGGAGAAAATCCCATAATCTGCTATATTTCACACAGAAAAAAATCAATACACGGCTAATGTTCTTTGAGAGAAGCATTATATTGCAGTGATTGTATGAGTAAGGGAGAAAAGTAGCTGGTTTGTAAGGTTAAACTGTTCCCATTAAAATTTGAATAATGTTATTGACCTTTACCTGGGATGGATCACTTAAAGTAATGGGAAATGGTGGCACTGACAGAATTATGATGACAGAAATAGCTTATGGTTATGAATAAGGTCTTGTTCCTCAAAATGCCTATCAATTTGTCAAAATCACTAACATCCACATGCTCAGCTGGAACCCTTAACAGGGGCCCCCAAGCCTGTGGATGTCAGTCATCGTGTCATTTAAAACACTTCTCGCCTCTATCTGTGCCACGCCACGTGTGTCAGTCACTGATGGGAGATCAGATTGCTGCCACTGCTGCTGCTCACCCACGACGAATCTACATCTGTACAGTATTTTTGCCTCGACGCGAGACCTTTCTTCCTTTGTGAGTTTGACGAGTATCAGCAGCGCAGGATGAGGCAGGCAGGTTCAATCCAGCTAATGTATTCAGCATGGTAAACAGGCGGAGTGAATTTGACAACAGATACGAGTTAATAAATTCAGCGCCGTCTCCGAGCAGGACAAGACTACAAAGTGAAACCATGTTTTTTGATCAAGTCACAGCGGCACACCACTTTAAACATTGATATCTTTTTATTAAGACAAGTACTCTTCTGATTTTTTTTTTCCTTTTGTAAAAATGTTGGCGTGAACCAATACAAAATATGCATGGCCATATGAGAAACATCCTCTTCACTACACAAAAGAAAATATGCCACCTGGGAATAGAGAGAAATTTAAGATTCAACAACATAAACAACCATTGTGGGGTTATAAAACAAGCGACCCACCCACCCTGCTCCCGACCCTTCCCCACGCCGCCGCCCCAGGCTTTAAACATAAAGTTCATCCAAATATCCAAGACGTTACAGATCGTTGATAAAACTTCATGTCACAGTAAATACACCATCTTCATCTATGAATGCAAACAGATGCTTGATTGACTGTCTGTGGTCACATCCTATAATTACTAAATAACCGATACTGCATGAGCAAAATGTTACAGTGGAGGAGGAGGAAGAAGAAGAGGTTTCATGAACATCATCGTGATTTTGTTGACACTGACTGTACATCATTTTTGTCTGCTTAACAAATCTAGTTTTTCTTTCTTTGTGAACTAGGTCTATGCAAAATAATTAACGTTTACTGTAACAGTGCACCATATTAAGAACACATAAACTTGTACAACTGAGAAAAACATGTACATCCTGTGGTTTCTTTACTTTTTCGAATAGCTGTGGTACTACAGTATATACTTGGGGCCATAAATTTGCATTCTACCTGAGATGCAAAAAAACACAACTATTAACACTCATGAACCTGAGAGAGTGAAAACAAACATACTCAATATCAAGTATTTCAAAATAACAAAATCAAAAACTGAATTAGAACGATGCTTCCGGCGATCTTTTAACGTTGCCCCATTAAAAGCAGCAATCACCATTTAAGATAAATATCAAATTCCAGAAAACAAAAAGGTCATGCACATAACTGTTCCCATGACACTGTAACTACAATCCAGAAAAGTTACTTTTATTGTAGCTTATTATAGCTTTAAGTACAGTATTCCTCTCTGATAATACAGTACTACAGAGCCTTGTCCTTGAAAATATCCAAATAAATAATAAATGAAGTGAAGCTGAGATAATAACACTTTTTTTGTGGTCATTAATTAAGACAAGTACTATATCCTGGAATACAACATTCTAGTCAGTGGAAGCTGCCAATACTTTTTTTCTTTTCCAGCTTTAAACTCATTCCAGCTTTTTTATGCTGCAGGTTGTAATTGTGATGCCGCGCTATGGTGCGCGGACAGACGACTGGGATGAGTATTGGCCCTGTAAGTTAGAAAGGACGGATATATACAAGGTATACTGTAAGAGTGTACATGAGGATACTGTATGATACTAACCATATGCCTCAAAATCAAAGGAGAAGGCACTAAATTAAGTCCTTCAGTCTTTTCCTTTATAATGATAAGTATCAAGAGGTGGGTTTAAGGCAGTGGTTATCCTTTTTCATAATACATTTACAGATTTTTTTTTTCCTCCATTATTTTAGGCAATACACTGAAATCACTCGCTAATTACCAAACGGATTTTCCTCTTCTAGTCAGAGATGAAGCGCGCGCCGTGTGCACACTGCCGATTTGTGTTGTCGAACAAAAAGAGAGAAATTTCTAACAGCAGACGCTTCGTCTGTGAAGGTTTGTGGCTGCAGGATGACAGTAAGAAAATTATCTTTCCCCCAAGTCTAAAGCTATCTGCAAATCTTTGATAACTTGTGAGGCCAAGAGCCCTCGCAAGTTATCAAAGGTGAAATGTCTAAACACACAGCAAGAAAATATAACTCATTCATATTTGCAGCAATACTTGTGTATGGGTAAGGGCAAAAAAAATAAAAATAAGCTGTGAATTTTTTGTTCACGTGCTGTATTGACAGAGACGTGCCTTGATATTTTACATGGGCAGGAAACACTGAAGGCCTAACATTCTTTCTTCCCTTAGATACGGCAAATAAAAGGGTAAAACCTTGGAAAATTAATAACTCAAGGCCTTTTAACATCTCCCAGTTAACTGGCCAATATAGTGTGCCATCAAATAAAGTCAGTTATTTAGCGAGAAGCTCACTGCAAAGCTCTATGCTTTACACAAGCTATACTTGCTGTATACTGTATAAGCGCACTATAATTATTAGATTTGGTCCAAGGTAGACTACGTGGGTGGTATGAAAAGGTGACAAATGTCATATTTAAAACAAAAGCGCACAGACACATGGCAGGGTATACCAACAGCTAATGAATACCTTTAAATAAAATGTTACGATCAGTGTAGCAGGACCTATTTTGTGTAAGGCGTGTATGTGTGAATGTAAAGTTTGACCCATAATAACATCTGCGAACAGAGTCTTTTGGGTCAATAACTACTGGAGAGGGGTCGAATCAGCTACACTTACAAGCTGCAGTGAAGCTCAAGGTAGCCAAGTTTCAAGCTAGCTGGCTGTTGGCTGTAGTTTTCTATTTATCATAGAGACATCAAGCTTATCTGAAGCTTAGCAAAAGGCATTGTGTAGAGTTATTCTCTCTCTATTATAGATTCATTATTTATGTATCCCAATCAGAAATGACAGAAAGGGCTATATAGAACTTAGAACTGTATATCATGGCACATTACAGCTGCCGAGATATCGTAGGTGGAGTTGGGCAAAAGCCTCTTAGCGAGTAATCGTCAGAAACCACAAAAGATTGGTTGTACTGTGTGGTTTGGTGCGAAATGGTACGTACCGCCACTTTTACATCACCTTCATGTACAAATACATTCTATGATGAGCAAAATTACTCACAACTGTTATATAAGTAATCGACACAGTGAACCTGACCTCAAAGGGGCTGAGGGAAATCTGCGCTGTAATACTTGAAACCCAATCAGACCTGCCTGTACGAGGGAATGTGGGGAGGAGGGGGGGCCTCTGATGAACTTGCAGGCACTGTTGGACTTTGACCCAGCGGGGAGAAATGTGTTGACACCGTATTCCAGTTAATGAACTCTGTAGATTGCTCCAAAAAAAGAAAAAAGCACTGAGGAGCAGGCTCATCACGCTGTATCTGGGTACATGAGCTCAAAGCTAGCTGCGGCACACATAGACGAAGCCAAATGCAACAAAAGATCAAGTGGAGTACATGATAAAAGACAAAAAAACGAATCCAATTCAACCGGCGTGTGAGGGGAAAACAACGAAACAAACAAAAGAAAGAGAACAAGGCACAAAATTGTCTGTAAAATAACTGAACTGTACAGAATAGGCCCCAGCTGTCCAGGAAGGGTCGAATAGGACACTCAGCAACACCTCTTCTTCTTACCACTTGGCCACCACGTCAGTCCAACTTTTCCCGCCTTTTTCTTTCTTCTCCTTCTCTTTAAATATTGCCCTCCCTGCCTTTAAGTCATCTTCAACCAATCAGAGTTAGACACAATGCTCCTACAGCACCACCACAACCACTATCACAACCACCAGCATCCCCACCCGTCTCTCCTGGCCTGTCCAGTTTAAATATAATACTCCTTCTTCTCGTCTGTGTTGTTGTGTCCCCCCTCCGCGTTGATGATGGCCGTATCCGCATCGGCTGCGTCGTCCGCCCCTTTGGCTTCATGCGTGAAGTAAGTTCCTGCAAAAGAGCGCACGCAAATTAGCTGCATGCCGCCTCGTCACTCTCTTGTTCACTTCAGTCCCATTGTACTCCATCGGCAACAAAGAAAAAGCAACAAAAAAAACCCACTTGAACGCTTAAGATGTGTTCATGATCAAGTATGATTGCCCTGCCGGTGCTTTACCTTTGTGTCTGGCAAAGTATCGACCAAGAACAATGAGCGCGCAGAGGATGGCAAACATCACCACAGCAACCACTCCACCGATGACAGCGTGGTCAATTTTCTGCGGTGCCCCCTCCCCGGCTCTGGAGTCTAAAAAGAGGACAATAACCGTAAATAATTTCATGATCAGCAAACCCTCTCAGGCGGCAACAAAACTAATACCTTCACAGAGACGTGGACAGCACTGGAAGCTGTGGCTATTATATCATTAGGCTGCCAAAATAAACGAAATTGGTTTGTTTTGTCTCAGAGCATTTTAGCATGACCTAACCACAGAGTGGAAACTCTTGAAAAAGCTGCCGAGGAAAAAAAGCAAGCTTATGTTATTTGCCAATGAAAAATAGATGATAAAACAGCACAAGCTGGTCCAGAGAGGAAGGTAAACTGTTCACAATATGTTGCTAAACATCCTTAAAATAAACTATAAATCATTTCAGTTTAGTTTGATTCAGCCTGCTAATAACCAAACTGATGCTTTTTACTCAGAGCAATGTTTCATTTTTCCTCACCAATATCCTTCCAGGCTGTATCTGCGGCATTATAATGCGGTTGTTTTATAAAACCGTTTAAAATTAAGCACCTGTTAATTCAAATTCAAACCCAAACCCATTCACATATTACATTTAACACTGACGTTTAACATTTTGGGGGAATAGGCAGACGGGCTTTCTCGCCAACAGTTAGATGAGAAAATCAATATCACTGTTGTGACTGCATGGTAAATAACAAGCTACAGGCTGCAGCCTGTTAGTTTAACTTAGCATAAAGCCTGTAAATGAGGGGCTGGGGGTGGGCTACTGTGGCCTACGGTAACAAAATTCCACTAATTAACCAAATTCAAGTACTGTGAATTTACAGGGACTGTGTGCCAGGCTGCTTCTCTGAGTTCTGCGGCAACTTGTTCTTTGTGCTAACTAAAGTTAACTCGCTCCTGAATGTAACATGTACAGACATGAGGGAAGCATAGATAAAGAATGAGTGAATAAGAACCTCGCAAAAGTCTCAGCCCACCCTTTATTTCTTTATATTTTGCTAGGATAGCATGAAATAGGTGCAGCAGTTACTGAAACATGCAAACAAAAATCCAAATACCGAACATAAGACAGAAATATAGTTTCTGTACTGTTACTACGAGCTTGAAAGTCAATATTTGGTATCAACAGCTTTATTCTTAACTTTGTTTTAATTTCTCTAAGTAGTCTCAGGAATAGATCTCCAGGTTCTTGAACGACATTCAAAGCTCTTGTTTGGATGTTGGCTGCCTTTTTGTTCTACTCTCTATCAAGATGATCCCACACTGCTTCAATGATGTTGAGGTCCAGACTCTGGGGAGGCTAATCTGTGATTGATAGTGTGCCACTGTGTGTTTCTATTCCAGTATGCTTTTACTACATTGGCAGTGTGAAAAATGAAGCTGTTGTCAATCAGATACTTTCCAGGTGGATTAAAATCTGACTATATTTTTCTGCATTCATAATTCCATCAGTTTTAGGAATATCTCAATACCATCCATCCATCCATCTTCATCCGCTTATCCGAGGTCGGGTCGCGGGGGTAGCAGCCTAAGCAAAGAGGTCCAGACCTCCCTCTCCCCAGCCACCTCCTCCAGCTTGTCCGGGGGAATACCAAGGCGTTCCCAGGCCAGCCGAGAGATATAATCTCTCCAGCGTGTCCTGGGTCTGCCCCGGGGCCTCCTCCCGGTGGGACATGCCTGGAACACCTCGCCCAGGAGGCGCCCAGGGGGCATCCTTGCCAGATGCCCGAACCACCTCAGCTGGCTCCTTTCGATGTGGAGCAGCAGCTGCTCTACTCTGAGCCCCTCCCGGATGGCCGAACTTCTCACCCTATCTCTAAGGGAGAGGCCAGCCACCCTTCGGAGGAAGCTCATTTCCGCCGCTTGTATCCGCGATCTCGTTCTTTCGGTCACTACCCACAGCTCGTGGCCATAGGTGAGGGTAGGGACGTAGATCGACCGGTAAATTGAGAGCTTCGCTTTTACACTCAGCTCCCTCTTCACCACGACTGACCGGTGCAGCGTCCGCATTACTGCAGCCGCAGCCCCAATCCGTCTGTCGATCTCCGGCTCCCTTCTCCCATCACTCGCGAACAAGACCCCGAGATACTTGAACTCCTCCACTATCTCAATACCTCTGGCTGAAATGCTCCAAACCATGACAGGGCTGGCTGCAGACTCACTGTTGCACCTCTCACTTGACTTCCTCCATAAATATTGACCATGATTTCAACCAAAAATGTCAACTGTTGGATTCATCACTCCATAAGACCTGTAGGAGCCAATTTTGGATTGATACCTTATGTATGCCGCTAGAGGTCACTTTTTGAGTGACCGTAATTAGTGGCAGATGTGTTTTTGATCGGAAGCAGGCAAATAGTTTGTAACCCCTGCGCTGCTATGTTAATCGTGGAATTAAAGAATCTAAAGGACAAGATGAGTACGGCTGAAGTTATTGGACTGTATCAAGTTTAATAAGTTAATTCATACCAGAGACATCGCATCACCCTCGCCAACGAACACCTCAGTGGCTTCAAGAGTAGGCTTAGCCTCTATAAGACATTAGCCTTTCTCCCTGTGTCCAAAAGGGCCAGATGCACGTATCAGGTCCTGTGTGAGGTTTTTGCTGGATTTTTTTTCTGTTTCTTAAGGACACGACTTACTATTAATCTGCTGTAGGGAGTTTAGGCCCGCCACTCCTTCTGTTGCCCTCTGTTTGTCCAGGTTTTTAAGGACCCAGCGCACACCACCCTGAGATATGCCAAGTCTCATTAGGAATCACTGGTGCACAAACACTGTCATATACTGTTGATCCTGTCATACTGTGTTATCTTTGCATTTTTCATATATTTAACTAAGAAATGGGAACAAATTATGCATTTTTGTGACAGGCTGCTAGAAACAAAGTTGTCTGTTGTATGTAGACACAACAGTGATTCATCTCTTAAGTTTGGTGAGTGAGACCATCAGAAAGTCTGGAGAACGATCGCTCAAGACTTTAATAAAATTACTAGAAAATCTGGCTCATTGAAAATAAAATATAAAGAAACTAGGGCTGGCTCGAGACTTTAAAACAGTCATTTAATTAATAAAAATATCTAATCTATTTTCTGAGCAGGTTTAGAAAAGTCACACTTCTGTCTAAGCATACATTTGTGGTGTTACACTGTTGAACCCAGCTCGTTACGTGGATATTTCTAGCGCTTCGATAGCTGATGTAGCTGCCCCTTGAGTGAGCGATGTTGAAAAATGTTTTAAGACAGTTATTTCACCATGAAACAGTAGACACTGTCTGCAATTTCAGCGAGGGTTCACACACTGTAAAATACAGTCTGATTTAAGAGGCCATTTCTGGAAGTTATAGAGCTCAATCATCAGAAATAGACACAAGTCTGGAGATAAATTGGCGCCCGGTGTCCCCATGCAGAGAAATACGTGGCTGCCTCAGGTGTCAGAGAGTATCACTGTCTAGCACTTAGCCAGATTTATCCGTGCACCACAGAAGAACATGGCAAAATTTGAAGCCTTTAAATTTCTAGTCTCAGAATAGTTCAGAGGCATTTATCAATAGTCTATATCTGTGCACATTTGGACTGATGGAGGAGTGGCGGGTGAGGGAATGGCTCCACTGTTCTTTGCTGCATGAGGGAGCAGCTCAATTTTCCATCAATCTCACTAGTCATGCTCTGAACTTGAATGATTTTGATAAAAGACGAGCGGAGAGTTCAGAATTTCTTAAAGCTGCGAGGGCGTAATAAGTCGAGTTGAAGGGTCTAAGACGAGCGATGCGGGCAGATCTCGGCCTAAAAAAACAACACCTTATTTAAGCTGCGTTCACTTAGCACCGGGACATCTTAGCAGCGGAGCTACAATGAAACTAATTAATGAGAAAAGTTGTGTTTCAGTTGAGCGCTCTCTTAAAATGGACTCGTCTTCACAGAGCAAGCCGTTGCTGTGCGTTGGGGTGTGCGAAGCAGGGATGTGCAAGGCGCAGTTTGTTTACTGTATCGAGGATGTCAGATAGCGCGGCTCATTCCCCGAGGAGAGGGAACAGCCCATGCTCCATGCTAATGAACATGCACCCACTAAATGGCCTGCGAACCGTCCTGTCTCCTCTCCCCTCCCTCGCTCACTCCCCACCCCACACCTTGCTGCCCTCACCTTGCTCCCCGCTGTCTTCCGTTTGACACATCCACCAGGAAACATGCAGGGTCTCAGCCGCCTCTGCACACCGAGGGAGAGTTTTATTTAACAGGTAGAAAAATTCGCCCAGAGTAAGCACCGAGACCTATCACAAAAATGTCAGAGAGAAACCAAAAATCCTATAATACCTACAATATCAGCTGTTATGGTTGGTTGCATTTCATGTTGCCTGCATTAAGTACACTACTCAACACTAGTTTTTATTTTTATCTCTCTGTGCTTACTGCAGAGGATGTTCTGCAAAAGCATGGTCTTAAATTTAGTATACATACAATAGATAATGAAGCCTGCAGCTTTTTGCAAGGAGATAATCAAACAGTAGCAAAATAATGCAGTGCAACACAAATGTCTGAAGTGCATTTTACAGTAATTCCTAACAGAAAGGTCAGTACCTGTGAGAAGCACTACTCTGTCTTCAGAATTCTTCTCTGTTATCAAGCAGGGTAGGTCTGCTGGTAAGATGCTACTTTTTGCTTTTTTTTGCAGTGTTTTCGGAAGTTTTTTAAGGAATCAAATCAGAGGCTAAAAGTCAGAATAAACCACACAGTTTTCACTCCGAGGAAACCAAATTTTTCCATTTTGTCAAAGAGATACTAGGTATCTTTTGGTGTCGACTCATGAGCGCTTGACCCCTTGCCATGAAGCATATTTTGAAGTGTTATTTCTTTTAGTGCTGGGCTAACATTGTGGATGATATTTACTTCAAACCACAGGTTAGCTGTGGTGCCTGAACATCATCAAAATAAGGGTTAAAACCGAAGCTAATCACTGACTTAAAACAAAGCACAGACCTCCCTAAATGCAGTGAGTGACTTTGAAAAATCTCCTGGCTGAGACAATTGTGACTAAAGCCACCAACACACCTCCAGCCTTCCTATAAGAACCAATGCCAAAGGACACCTTGTGCTTATCTCTGTGATGCCAGCAGCTTCTGACAATAAACAGCCTTTGCTACTTTGCTACATACATTTGGTGGCCATATCTAAGTCAGATGAAAGGAACCAAAAGGCTTCTTTTGGGTTCACAAAAGGTGAATTCAAGATTTTTTGAGACTTTAACAGCAATTTAACAAATGCCACCTGTGGATAGATAAGTGCCAGACAGTGAATTGCTGGATTAACCCATTTAAAAAATGACACACTTATACAAAAGTTTAATTTTTTGGCTCATCATCACTTGATGAGGAGCTTCCCGACTAAAGATCCCTATAAAAAGATTAAAAAACCACATTCTCACACAATACTCTAATGCAAGTGTAATAACATTACTACCTTTTACAAAAGGGCCTTTTGTGAATTAAATTCATGGCTTAACACCTGCAGCGCAGATCTCCAAATGAAATAAACTGAAAAAAATGATTCCAGCAAGCTGCTGAATGCTTCAGAATAATTCAACCTTGATTAAAAGAAACCAAAAAGTTCATACACATTTTATTAACTAATCCAAACACACATGTACCAAATATCAGAAGCCAATCAAGTTTAGTGTTTACTTAAAGATGTTTTGACATGCAGGCAGGTGGAATGCGCTACCTTGTGATTACTAGGAAACCTTCTTTTCCTACTTGCAGCCAGCACTTAACCTGCCAACAATGAATCCTGTATGCATGTCACAAATTACGGACACACCTCATTTGTGATCCTGTAAGGTTGTATGTCGCTCACATGAAAGACTGAGTAAGCAGAACATTGTAGAATAGCAACGTTAAATAAACAGTACAAAGGTTTCCTCTCCAGAAATGCTGATCTGTGTCTGACCCTGATCTCTGACAGGAGCAGGAGCAGATTTACCTCATAAAGTGTTACAGTAACATTACTATCATTCGTCCACATTCCTGTGATGATGCCTTTGTCACTCACTGCTCCAGCACATCCAGGATCAAGATTGTGATTCCTTCCGGCATACATGTTCAGTATATATATAATACTCGACTGTGCTAGGGGCAGGAAAAAAACTCCAAATGACAGGCAGTATTATTAAAGCAGCCTTTGTGGCCTCACTTGAATTAAGTAGAATTTGATTATGTCTGTAATGTGGCTGGTGTCCATACCGCCAGCACAGCTCTGCTCACGGCTCGGTCGGGGAGTGCTGACATGCCCACACAGGCGTCCTGACAGGATGTGCACAGCCGTGGGGATTTATGGGGGAATAAAGAGGATTTGCAACTGATGCCTGTGTCTGCACGGTGGTGAAATCTGCTCCGCTGAACTCCCAGTACCACATGCTTTACAGTCGCACCTTTCCAGCTCTGTACTGGAATGACTAATTGCCTCTCTGGTCAGTAACAGAGCATCCTATCTGACTGCTACTGTCACTGTTAGAGATCACAGCTGCAGGCCTGTCACCGGGCTGATTACATGGACACATGATTTCAGCCTTCCCATCTTTTTCTTTTAATAGTTTTCCACTCACATAATGAGGAATTTCAGCACACATGCTTCAACCCAACACACACGCGCATTATAATTTATAGATGTAATTACATGGATATAATTGAAACAATGACTCTCGTGCATTGATACAGACAAAAAAAAAAACCCTTCACTTGCACTGAATAGAGCCTCAGAGTAACTATTTCCAGGACAAGGGCAGGACAATGAAGCATTGCTGCAGAGTAAACTTAAGGACTGTCAATAGCCATTTTTACTGCATTGAACTGCTAACATCCGCAGCTTTTGTATTTGTTGCCATTCGAAAAGGAAATGAACGTAATGAAATGAGCATACGTGGGCAATCTCCACCAAATCATTTTTTTGTATTGCTGTTGTAGCAGACCGTCAATAGAGCACAACATTGTCCTCAGCTGAATTCCAATGTCAATGCTCGCCCGCTAAATAGATTCCCCGTGTCTTTTGTAATAACCCAAACAATGATTCGAAGATGTACCAATACAACAGTGACATTTAACAGAGGTGCTCAGATGCAAGTGAAGGCCTGACTGCAACTAATAAAAACTGAAGCTGAATGGAAGCTATGCCATTGAACTTAACCTCCCTGTTTATTGTATCTTTTGAGACTGGCAAATTTTTTGCACACAATAGGAAGAAGTACCCATGGACACTTCATCCTTTCTGTTTTGTGTGCTTTCACCCCAGTTAAGATCAAGGCAAGGGAAAAGGTTGACAAAATAATCAAATCCTTTCTCTTTTGCTAGAGTTTGCTAGAGTTGACCAAGGTGAGGTGCCACAAAAGACACAGTGTGAGAAACATAACATTCAGCCTTGAAACCCTAATGTGCCAAGAACACTCCTATCTATCTATCTATCTATCTATCTATCTATATCTATCTATCTATCTATCTATCTATCTATCTATCTATCTATCTATCTATCTATCTATCTATCATGGCATGAGGTAGCCTTTTAACTTCAGGGTGGGTTGGCATACTAACCATTTCCCTGGAGACCAATTAAAATGGACCATTAAAATATATATTTTTTCTGTTTCTAATAACTCTTTTAAATAAATAAAAAAAGGCAGGAAGGGAAAAAAAACAATTGCGAATGGGAGTCAGAGTAAACAAACGTGAGAAAAAACCTAATTAGCATTTCTAAATGATTCTTTAATTTTTCCAATGAAATACTTCAAAGAAAAAAAATGATACATGCGAGAGTTAAAACAACGCTGGTAAATGTTTAATGACTAATTATGCTGAATACTAAATGCACTCCTAACAGTCTTTGTTGAAGTCAATAGCGTACAGGAGTTAAGACTTGACGCCCAAGACTAAACAGAAGTGGAAAACCTGTCAATGACTAAACTGCTGGAAAACATGCTTGAAAACTTGCCAGAGATGGATTCCTAAAATACTGTCTGGCATTACATTGCGTGACTTATTCACTAAAAAACAGACAAACCCATGTTCAGGTCGGGCCCTGAAGTCATGTTTGTATTCAGTGCAGCTGCATGTTAAAGTCATAAAGATCTATAAATCCCTGACAGCTTCGCCAAGCACGTAATAAACCTACATTATTGTTAGTAGTATTATTAAGTCCAAAGGGTGCTGTATAGAAGCCAGTGTGGTGTTTACTTGCAAAGCTTATTGGCAGCTAATTTACAGCTTTGCACCTTCTATAAACCAGAAGGATGAAGACTTAAGAAATCCACCTTTAACTCATAACAACCCAAAGCCATGTTTAGTTAGCGAAAGAAATATTGTGTTTAATTGTGTTGTAATCCTACATAAATTATTTATTATTTAGTGAATAATTCTAGTCACGTTTGCAACCTAAAGATTTGTTTCCTCTCCAAACAGTGTCTGCAGGTCATTTCAGGTTAAACAACACCCAGCAACAAGCTATTATAGCATGAATGTAGCTGGAGAAGCTGGTGCTGTTTAAGCTCACATGACTGCATTAACATTTTTATCAACTCAAATCTTAAGAACAATTTTCAGCGAGGATATCGAGCTGAAACTGTAAAATTATGGGTAACAAAAAAGAAAAAATTAACCCCAACCTCCTTCCCGCCTTTCCTTTGGTCCTACAGATTAATCAGCAGAGGTTCTGCTGCAGCATGATAAACAACAATTTACTCTGGACTGCAGATACGCTGAAACATAGGGTGTGTTCAATCAAGTCTACAAGATAATTCCCTGTTCCATGTCTTTCCTCTGGCTCCTCTCAGCAAGCTGGGGGAAAGGGAGGGGGTGGGTTACTGGAGGCTTAGCCAGGATATGATGTCCCTGCCTTGGATCATCTCTGAGCATCTGACGAGCTGGAGCATTATCGCCACAGACTCCCTTTATTCCTCCAGAGCTCGAGATTCTGGATAAATTCTGACCCTCTGCCCACAAAAAAAACACCCACTGACAGCATGCTAGATGCATACTATTTTTTTTGTTTCTGTGACGCTGTGAATGTCAGTGGTCCATCCTGAAGACAACATTCTCCTTCTTTCAAACTGAAATGAATTTCTCCCGAACAGCCACATACTAAGTGCATTTAGCGCGATATGTCTGGCGCAAGTTCAAGCAGTGACTTATCTCTCCCCGGTGGTCGACACAGACACACAAACACACACTCTCTGCATCTTTTCAGACACTGGAAGACCTGACAAAATGAACTCCTGTGAAACTTTCTGAACATGAAACAGCACAGAAGGCAAACAACTGTGACTTTCTGTGCTTTAGGTCTGGGGGTGATGCTTCTGAGGCTTCACCAAGGGGAAAAAACATCACCAAAAAAATATTTTAAAAATAAATAAAAAAGTCTACCAAGCAAAATAACATTTTTTCAATTTTTTTGATCCACAAAAAGGAGCAGGAGTTGGTTGACTGCTTTCAGAAATCCTCCTACATACCTGGTCTCATTCCCAACTCATATACTGATGCTTAGTCCCTTTGGCATCACATTTTAATGCACCAGGTACCACCTTAGAGTAATTTTTCAAGGTTCTGGGCAGTTTGTGAGGCCATAGCCAAAGATGGTAATGGCAGAGAAGCCTGCCTTCTCATGTGGACTTATGCTGGTTGTTACACTTCATCATCCCACAAAATGGTAATCTGAACCCCTGCTAGTCATAAAATGTGTATGTGGTGCGTTGAAAGTCAAAAAAGTGTACGCCTCACAGACTTTCTTAAACAGAACATATTTATGTATTTATTTATTTTATTGAATACATCTGTCCAAGTGACTCTTCTCAGTCTCTACATATATATTAAAAACTCCATGCAAAGGCCGACTGTAACCTCACAGAGAGAATAAAATAATGGACATAGTTACCGTGACAGCACCCATGGGAAATCCTTTTTTGAAGCAGGACATGACCATGACCGTAACTTTGTGCTGAACATTGGGGGGGTCAAGATCTCAGTCTAGATAAATAAATAAATCTGGGTAAATTCCCTGATGATTAGCAACTATTTTGCTGGTAATACCTGAAATGAGTAAAGAAAATCAACAGCCTATTTATGCAAGATACTTGATAATTCTTATATTTGTTGGGTCTGATTATTGGGGAGGTCATAACCCCCCTAACCCCCCTGGAAATTACGCCCCTGGACATGACCACAAAAGAGTAGCTCAGGCTGTTAATCTCCAACTCCACCAATGAGCATACTCTGGATAACCCTTCTTTCTGAAAAGTACGATGCGAATTTACAAAATGGGCCTAATTCTTGTTTCATTTTTTTTTTTTTTTTACATGAGGGACCGAGCCCATAAACTCAGCAGCAAACTGTTCACTGAGGTCAAATTAGAAAGTTGTTCGCTCACAGCCATCGATAGTACCGAAGGCAACCCCGAAGACAAAGTTTTGCAACCCAAAATATCGCCCTCTGGTGGCCACTAAAACAAATGCAGGTTTAAGGCACTTCCAAAGCTTGACTGATGTTAAATTTTTAAGACTGATGCCAATAACAGCAGTCGGTTGTTTAAAAATCCAATAGACACATGAAACATAAACATATTTCTCTAAAGTTTGTGATGTTTAGTTATTCATTAGCCTTTACTAAAATAATATGACATCAGACAAATATGGCAGTTTAGAAATAATCTTCTTTCAATGTCACAACAAGTTGTCAATGAGCAATTGCTTCGATCTGCTTCGATCAAACACATGTTGCTAACAGGAAAGTTGCACAGTGCCTTCTGGCAGAGAAACTATGCAACTATGCAAAATTATTTATAGTTTACAATTTTGTGAAGTTTTTAATCAGTTTGTAAGCTACATAATTATGTTTGGTTTTGTAAGGAACACTACAAGGATATGTGAGCAACTAAAGTAGCTAAAATAAATGCTACCAAACTAAAACAAAATAAATGCTACCAAAGATTTACTGTACTGTACCTTTAAAATCACTAAGGATCACATACAGTAGCTAAAGAAGTTCAGTTGCCTCTGATTACAAAAAAAACCCCTACAGCTGGTGGTGGCCATGCCAAGTCATACGAGTCTAAATGAATGAATAAGAAATTGTTCTGTATACTTTATTGGAGAGAGGAAAATGCTTTACTTTGCTGTTATGCTGATTAAGGTAGCGCAAACCAATCTACCGCAAGCCAGCTTAGCATTGCCCCTGTGACAGGGTATTTAGAAGAGTAGTGAACTGCAAGAAAGCTCAATTACATCCTCCCAGCATGTACTGAATAAATCACGTTAAATCCTCTTTTCAAGCCTGTCTTTCGGAAATTACTGGAATGTTACAGCAGAAAACACAGAGGCGACTGCAGCAGAGTAACTCCGAGGAGAAGAGCTTAGAGAAAACTGCAGAGTAATGCACAGCTTTGCAAAGCAACTTCCTGTTGTGACTCTGCCACGCCCAGAGAGAGTCAGAAAGCTGAAATGAGGCTGTAACCATGCAGTGCGATCACTGACATGCAGTACTGCAGATAGTGAGGACACATAAGGAAATATTTCTTAACTTGCTCTGGGGAAGAGCTGTGTCATAGCGGTTTATGGAGGTGATCTCGCACATATAGCCCTGTTTTTAGTAAATGAATGCATAATGCACACAAATACTGCTTAAAGGCCGGTGATCCAGTGACTGTATAAATGAATGCTGTCTGGAAGCATCCCCCTCTTTAGACTCCCGTAGCTTTTTGTTGCACTCTTTCCAACTTATTGGTTGCTTTTTGCTTTTTTATGACTTTATGAATTGCAGAGTGGTCAGAACAAAAGAGGAAAATTGACATAACTCTAAAGTAGCTATTGATAAACTGATCTATTCTTTAAGGATAGTTTTTGTATTGAAATGTCACATTCTGGCATATCTAAATGTCAGCTCCCAAGGTTGCCTCACCATCTGTCTAGCCTTAACGGTGCTTTTGAAATAATAGCAAAACTTAAAAAAAAAAAAGGTTTATATTGAAATGAATGGGTTTTTTTTTTTATTTTTTCAGCCGGGGTAAATCAAAGCGTAGAATCCAGCACACAGATGATGCCAAAAGGGTGCTCTGCTAAAAACACTGCAAATGAACTGCCTTTCATTGAGTTCATATGTGTTTGAGAAAATAGTTATTGATGTTTTTTGGCCTCGCAAAGACGAAATGTGACTGGCATTTGTAGAGGAGATGTAAAGGGCATTATAATATGATGGATGGGCCGGTTGAGATATAGCTGCAGATGCTGATAAGATAGCAGAGCAGCAACGCGGAGTCTCTAAATTTTCTCAGATCAAGATCATGTGACTGGAAAAGCCTGTGACAGGTGTCTCTGGCAGCCCTGCACTGCCTGTTGTCATTGTCACCTATCAGAGGCACTATCTGATTAAAACTGGCCATCCACAGTCTCTTAGCTGTAGGTACAAACCAGCGTTCACTCTCTCGCTCTCTCCAAACATCTTATCGCACTTGCATGCAGGCTCTCTCTCTCTCTCTCTCTCTCTCACATTCACACGCACACACACACACACAACTATTAGGAGGGACAGCAGTGGGGGCATACAGTACCTTGCGTGTTGACTGGGTTGGTGGTGGGTGTGGGGATAGTAGTGGGAGCATCTAGATGAAAAAGAGTAAAAAATAAAGAACATGTATAAGAAATAAAGAAAGACAAGAGTAAAGAAAGAGACAAAAGTCATTGAAGATGAAAAGCTATACTATAAAAATTATGACATGCACACATTTTAGCTACGGTGTGAGTTACTGTAAGGTCATGCCCGTAGCTTTGAGACTGGTTCAAGGACAGAGCAACACTTTTTAAGTTTATCTTAAAACAGAAGTCAGGTACAAAGTCAGGCACCCGTGTGAACATTTAAACATCGTTTGCACTGTTAATTCATCCTCTTCTTACTGGTCCTAATGCAGAAGTTCTCCAATCAATTTAAGTGATTTGATACTTTTTTTTTTTGCAAAACACAAGAAAAAGAAAAAAGAAAAAGAAAGAAATTCAAAACTTTTACAGGGCCTTGCCAATGTCAGTTAAATCAAAATCAATCAAGCACCTTTCAAAGTCACATTTTTTAAGTTATGAAATCTTTTTGTCTAACTAATCATCTGCTGCAGCTCTACAGAGAAACACTGCCCAGGAAACAAAAGGAGGAAATTGGGTTCTAAAAGAATTTGACTTTAGAGGATAGTCTCTTATTCAAGCCGGGGCACAGAAGATAAACTTTGTTTTGCAAAAATCGGGACTGCTTTTGTTCTCAATTTATTTTACTGGAAACGCCTAAGTAGCACGGACCAGTATGAGTCGGAAGATTAGAGCAAACAAACATGTGTTCATGTTCGTATGGACACCTGACTGGTGTTTTAATACAGACATGGAAAAATGTGAACCTGTCCTTCAAGCAAAAGCTGTGATGTAAAAGCTAACATCAGCATGTTAACATGCTCAAGCAACAGTGCTAACATGCTGATGTTTCAGAGGTAACATTTTTACCATGTTTGTCATATTAGTTTGTCCAGACGTAGGGGGGATGCAGGGTGGTGGTGAGGTGCAGTGTCTGAACTAAATTTAAATGGCAAACCATCAAGTAATTGTTGAGATAGAAAAGTCCGAGAATCAAGTCATCCAGAGTCATCCTCTGGTGAATCGACATTGCGTTTTCTTGCTTGGGATGACCATCGTAATACACAATCATACACTTGGCTTTTAAAAATAAGCCTTCAACTGCCACGTGGAAAAACTGCTTGTAAAATGTCCACAGGCGTCGTCACCTACAGCACCCTGGAAACCCAGAAAACTGAGCCTTGTAACAGTTTTATGAAAACATGTATTTTAACCTTTATCTTTTCCTAAACAAGTGCTAAAGTTTTTGTGCCTAAACTTAACTGAGCAGAACCAATGAAACAAGCAAAAGAGTAAGTAAGAGTAAATTTCAAACTTCAAACCAGACAAACTTAAAATGGTCCAAGCCAATCACATGGCAGTACCTCAATGTATTTAGGCATGCGCATATGGCGAAGGTGACCTGCTCAAGTTCAAACTGAACATCAAAAAGGGGAAGAAAGGTGACTTAAGTGACTTTGGTTGCTGGTGCCAGACTGAGTATTTCATAAAATGCTAATCTACTGGGATCTCTAGTGTAAAGAGACAATAGCCCAAAAAAGAGAAAATAACCAGTGAGTGGCAGTTCTGTTGACGTCAATGCCAGAAGTCAAAGAAGACTGGTCACACGGCTTTAAGCTACTAACAGTAATTCAAATAACCCCTTGTTACAACAAAGATATGCAGAAGAACATCCCAGAATACTCAACCCCGAAGCAGATGGGCTACAGCAGCAGAAAATCACACTGGGTGCCACTCGTTTAAGCCAAGAACAGGAAAGACAGCCGAAGATTCAGGCAAACTCATCAAAACTAGACAGCAGAAGATTGGAAAACATTGCCTGGTCTGATGAGTTTTGATATCTGCTGTACCACCTGCAGATGGTAGGGTCAGAATTATAAACAACACAAAAGCATGAATCCATCCTACCTTCTAGCAACAGTTCAGGCTGCTGCCGGTGGTGGTGTAATATTGTAGCGGGGTATCTTCTTGGCACACTTTGGGCCGCTCATTTAATGCCACAGCCTACCTGAGTATTGTTGCTGGCTATGCCGATCTTCTTATGGCTGCTTCAAGCAGCATAATGCACCATGCCACAGAGCTCAAATCATCTCAAAGTGGATTCTTGAACACAACAAATAATTCACGGTGCTAATATTGCCCCCACAGTCTTCAGATCTCAGTCTGATGGAGCACCTTTAGGATGCGGCAGACCAGAAATCTGCAGCGAAAGTGTGACGCCATCGTGTCTATATGGACCAAAATCTCTGAGGAATGTTCCCAACACCTCGTTGAACCTGTGTCATGAAGAATTAAAGCAGATCTGACGACAAATGGAGTCCAACTTGGTAATGTGTACCTAATAAAGTGACCGTATTTAAAAACATTGTCCTTTTTCAGACATTTAGTGAATGATGGTACATTTCACTAAAAACAACCTCATAGTGTTTCTACAGGTAAGCCAAGAAATGAAAGTATTTAGCACACATCATCTGGGGATCATGAATAGGTGAATACCAAAACCCCATTAAGTAGTCGCTGAGCCCAAACAGTCATGTCACTATCATGGCTAAAAATACAATAAAAAAGGCATTAACATTTCACTATACAGGGGTTGTTGTATTATATTTCATAATGACAAGCTATTATATTTCTTTATTTGTAAAAAAAAAAAAAAAAATTCTAATTAAGTATGAATAATAATGCCTGGCAATCATGCAAAGGTATTACTATTTTCCACAGTCTCAATAATTGAGTCAGGCTGCAAATTAAAGCACTTTGGTGGTCTCCCGCTGCAGCACAGCAGAGCCCTGAGTTGCATCCCCTGCCCCACACTGTACTGATTAGGCCTGTCACTAACCCCCAAACAAAATAATCAAAAAGACAGAATGGAGGGCAATTCAGGTATGCAATAGTACTAAGGAGGGCTGAAAGCTTCCTCATCAGGGGAATATATGCCAGGCTCTGGTGCAGAGGGAAGATAGCACGACCCCTTGCTGTGGGAGAGTCACAGCAGGGGAAATTGGCTGGCTGTCTCCATGCCTTTACTGTCTGCACTCCATCAAAAGACAGCAGTGGGGGACCACACACTCCCAAACTAATGATAAAACATCAAGGACAGCATAATGTTGCCGCCGGGGATGGAGTGTATGGCAGAGGTGGTGCTGATGGTGGTAGGGTGTAGCATCGGGTATCAGGAAGAGATTCGGCTCTGACAGTATTTGAAAAGGGGGGTGGGCTAGATTTCTTTCCCTGTGACCGAAGGCAGTGTGATAGCTGAAATGTCAGTGTCTGGAAGAGGGAAATTGGCCATTCAGGGATGAGGGTCTTCACAAAGGCCGGGATAGGATGTGGCACATATAATATCCAGACGAACAAGAATTCTCCATGGGCAATTTCCAGGCTGAATGACTCTGGGCTCAGCATTATGAGGGCTGAAATATGAGTGTATTTTTGAGAGACCATATTTTCAGGGAGCATTTGTATCAGTGAAGAATTTGATATGAGAGAATTTAACCATAAAGTGAAACAATGTAGGAGAAATTGTTTATCTATGCCTGCTTACACCTGCCTGCCAACATGACGGCGTGGAATGTATTTTACTTGTTTCTTGTTTTCTCTGCTTACTTCTCTTAGTTAAAAGTGCCCTTTATATAAAGTTTTGCAGAGGTATTCTATAAAAACACACACAGATAAAAAAAAGCCTGTAAAAGAGGTTGCATCAATTTATCTAACGATTTCACTTTTTTTTTCTTATCGCGACGAAAAAAAATCGGCAAGCTGTTGTGTTGAAACTCATTCCACACTGTGTTGCATGTTTCATAAAATCAGTGTGATTCACAAGGACACAGTTTCCCGACAGCCTTTCATAAGAACAAGGAGACCCACGAGCCCCGTCATGTTATGTCGAAACCCTGATAAACCCTAAATTCCCAGTGCTTGTGAAGCTTTGATTTATTTTTTATTTTTTTTGTCTGTAGAGGATTTTTTGGGTCAGGAAGTCAAGTGCGGGCTTAACCATGGTGGCAAAGTGAGGGTTGTTTTCCTGCCAACGGGCAGCATGTGTGAGTTATAGCATCAGGTCACCTCTATGAGAGAAAGGCCTCTCTCTGACCAGCTCTCCCTAACAACACACACCAGCCAGAGGGCACAATTCACAGCCTGTTGAAGACACACCCTTGTGGAGAACAGCATGACAAGCCTCTTTTTCAGCCTTTCAACTGGCCACATACAATACGAGCACTACAATGGGGCTTGATTTGACGTGAATTTACATCGGTCTCACACCTGTCCCGGCTGTCACGCAGTGAAAGGTCATTAGTCTTTTTGAAATAGGAAGAGCCCGAAGGACCAGTGCTGGTAGAGGGTGGCAACAGGCTGAAACTGATAGACAATTCAGGCCCAGCTCTATCAATAATTCTGCAAGCAAATATTTATCAAGTACAAAACAGCTCATTAAAATAAAACTATTGGTTGCATGCCCTTAGTTAAATAAAATACTTTTTTTTGCGACAGGCGTGTGATGGCTTTAGCAGGAGCTCGCAAATAGCAAAACAAAGCAAAACTGGCAGATAAGAGAGGGAAAATTGCATTTTACAACAGAAAAATATGAGCCTAATGCTAGCTGGCCAGATAAGAGGGGTGCACTGGTGGACAGTTGAAATTGCTGTTGTGCATTGCTGCTGGAAAGCTACGGGAAAAAAATGGCACAAGGTTATCACGCAAAGAGCAATGCATGTTGCAGAGACACACATTAATTAAGCTACTGTTGCAAGCATGATTAGTCTGGGACAACAAACTCTCACGTGGACCACAACATGATTTTTTTCTGGCATTAAATCCTCCAGAAAACAGGAGTGGGAGTCGCAGATATAATTATATGCAGTTTGAGCACCTTTTACCAATCTCCTGTGTCTCATTACGGAGAGCTAAAGTCATGGAGCGTCCAACATTTGCACACCAGAGAAATGGTGTTTAATGGAAATTGGTAAAATATGTGGATAGGAAGTTACTAATTGAAGGAGTCATGGCCAAAGGCACAAACACTGACAACGCAGACACTGTAGCTTTTATTCGGGACCGGAGAACATTCGCTTCCCGTGGCTTTCAGTCATTCACGTAAGTGTTATGGGTGCAGAATGAATCAAATGATACATGAATTTAACAGCAGTAGACACGCATCATGCATGAGTTCCTAAATGCCCGCAGGCGATTCAGTCGAAACTTCTGAACTATTAGAATATTATATTACTTTCAAGATCTGTGATGGGGAGTCAAAAAATGCTTATGCCACTTGTTCAAAATCGGAGAGGATTTGATTCGAGAGAGTACAATAAATCTTTGATTCCGAGGAATCTTTACACAGCAATTAGAAATTTAGCCGTGGTAGCTTGAATAACGCTGCCTTGAGTGAGCTATTTGCTGGCATATGCTGTCCTTTTGTTTGGAAGTGATCATTATAGGCCCATTGGGAACAAGCAGATGCCATCATCTGCCTGGCAGAGCACAAACCATGGGGCGTCAGAGTTATGGGAGTTACAGGAAATCTACGTCATGGTGACAAAGTCACGCGTGTCAGCTGGTGAAATAAACACATTATTCCTCGAGCAACCTATGGAACTGCTGAATGTCAGACATACAGTGATGAGGAATTCTGTGTATGTTCCATTAACTGCGTGCAGGGAGACATTTTTATGTGACTGAAAATATTCCAGCAATGATAAAATGGAATACCAGCGCTTTTCTGAGTGCTTTGTGCCTCAGAGATTTGGATTAGCGACATCCTGCTGTGTTTGAAGCCCAGTTTAGAAGACATTCCTAACACCCCACATGGTTATTCTTCAGAAAATTCAAACCATCAATAGCACCTATGCAGTTTCAGCAATCAGGGGGGAGTCATTTCACAACTCTGTAATGCTTCCAGGTGTAGAAATTCAGTCTCAGGTTACTCTTACAAAGCCCCAGAAAACCATCATCCCTGCTCCAACAGTAGCTGTTTATTCTTCCTTAATTCCTCTAGAGTCTGACAGCTTTTTGCATCCTCTGCACAAGACCTTGTCCCTCCATTAAAATCCTTTTCAATGCTTGCCCTACAATTGGTGAAATGGTGTTGACGTGAAGGCCATTACAAACACATTTACTTTCACAAATGCACATCTTTCAGCAACTGCAATAAACATCTGCTCATCAGCTAGACAAAAAAAAAAAAAAAAAAGAACTGTTACATTGCTGGTTTTTGACACACAGTTCATGGCTGTCAACATGACCTAAGCAAGCAGACTGAGTAATAATCAAAACAATATCACCAGCAGGAAACCTGCAATCAGCTCTTGCACAAAAATCCACAAAAAGCCAATTTTGAACAACAGAGCCTTTCTCATTCGACTCTGCAGCTTTGCGCATGTTAGGCTTAAATGTGAGTGTTGATTTTGGAGGCCAAATTTAACAAACTGCATCAACCCAGCATGGTTTGGATGGTTTTAAAACCAAGCTGTCCTGTTTCTTTCTGGGTTTTTAATTCGGAGAGAGAGACGATTGGTTCACTTTAAAAACACATAGTTGATATTATTCTATATGCCGCGTGACTCCTCATACCAGTATCGGTGAAAGGAATACAAGTGCTATGACCACAACAAAATGTTTACTGCCACACAGATTGGATATAAAGCATATACATACAAGGAATTACAGTAAAATAATGATAAACATACAGCTTTAAATTTATTTTTTATACAGCTTAAAGGGTAACTCATGGACTTAGTGCCTTTTCCTTCACTTTAACAGTTTAAGCTGTATAATTGACCATGACTGGCATCCAGACTAGATTCGGTGTTACAAAATCCAGCCAGTGAGTACACGCCCGAAACTGCGAATTTTAAGTTTCTTTCCACCCAAAGAAACATCCCCCCTGCACAGGATGAAAGAGAAAACAGCCTCCAGGTTTAAAGGGACAAGCAAACCACAATCTCATCTGAACATCAAGAATCATTTTGATTCCATCCCCTGACATTTGTTTAAAGCAAAGACTTACAAGCAACCGGCAATAGGTTATGAGTCTTAGGTAAAAAGAAAGAAAATCTATTTGAGGTAACGCAAACATGTATTTTTGTTTATATTTCCTGAGAGCCTAAACAACAGATTCTCATTCCTGGTCTTGTGTATGGTCACTGGCAGACAATGCTGTTGGCACACAGGCAGGAACAAATTGAAACTTGGGAGTGAAATACAAAATGCTTCTCTAAACAGCAGGGAGCAAGCACTCCAAGGAGAGAAAGCTAAACCCACCAACAATGGCTGCACCTGCTGAAAATTTATTTTCCCCTTATCCACATCACCCCTGCCAGCCACCAAAAATAGGAAATTAAGGTCCAAGTAGTGTGTACTTCACTGACATCAAGTTACGAGATTTCTAAATGATGAAGTCCGCGGTGCTTTGTGCAACTTCAAACAGCTACCTCCTGCTGTTCCCCCCTCGGGGATTCAAGTGCAAGTGCCTGATGCCTTTAAACAGTTGTATGGAGAAAAAAAAATGTTTTCAGAATTATGTGCAATTGCATCCAAGTAAAATTTACTGGCAACGGCAAAAGTAGTCGAGTTAGTCATTAAATCCCTATGTTTAGATTTTGTTTTGTGTTCCATTTGGTTGTTTTGTTGAGGATTGTACTGTGTTTAAAAGAAAACAAGAAAAACACAAAAACTCCAATTAGTGTGAAAAGGCTGACAGGCATGTTAAGCTAAGAAGAAAATGAGGCCTCAGTGAAGAGAGGTTAACCAAGAGGAGCAAACTGTCTGTGAAATTTAAAGTCAAGTCCTGGGAGAGATGGTCCCTCAATTGCCCTTTACTGGATGGCTGGAGAACACATTGAAATTCCAACCACTTCGACGTAAGTCAACAGCGCCACGGCCGATCTTGATCACAGAAAATGAAGTAATAGCCAATATAGTGCATAGTGTTACGCAGTGCTCTTAGGAATATGGTACTGTTTGTGCATGAGTGTGACGATGCATGTCTGTATAATCCTTGTCTCCACTGGTGGTAACGGAAGGTGCATATTTCTGATAACATTTCTAAATGCATCACAGTCTGATAGCATATTTCTGCACAAAGCAAGGTGGCGTCTATTTCCAGACACGGTGCAGACTTTAAAAAAGCGATAACCTTACAAGGAGATACAAAAAACTGCATTAAATTAAAAATGGAAATGAATCAATAAATGTTTAGTAGACTAGGCGTCAACAGGCATTGACATCAAGGCTAAAAGAAGTGACCTACTCAGAAACTTTTCTTTATCTTTGCTAATTGCTCAACGATAACAACTCAGACATTCTAGGAATGCAATGCTAAATTAGTCAAGCACCTTCTTAAAAGTGTCTGTGTCCTTTATCAGTGAGCAAAACCAGACAATGAATGATAAGCAATTCCACAGAACAGAGGAGGAACTACAAAACACAAAAAAACCCCACATTTGAATAGTTACATTTGGGCCACACATTCAGGGGAGGTAAGTATAATGTGATATAACATATAGCTGCTTCTGGGTTTCTACTGGGTCTGATTTATTTGCTGCTGCTTCAAAAATAATAATATACCATAACACATCTCTCTATTTGGGTTTTTGACATCCCAGTGTAATGCCAACAGCCACTTTATCCATCCCTTTGTACTCCACATACTTCAGAGTCATCATACATTGATGATACAGCTAAAGCTAAAATCTTCAACATGAATTCAAAGCCCTGTGGATTTGTCAGCTGCCGCCACCTTTTAAACTTCCTATTTCTCTAAATAACGGCTAACGTACATCTATGCTTGAAAAGTGGCTGCTTGTATGTACACAGTGTGCCATCGCTGTAACACAAAATCATAACCACCAAAGCTGCCGAGGTCTTTAAGTCTATAAGCTTTTCATAGGAATGATGAGAATCGATGGAGGTATTTAAAATAATAGTGTAAAAAGGAATAAAGTATAATATCTACCATGTACATAGAGGATGTAGTCGACATAAGCCTCTCCTACAGCATTGGACGCCACACAGCGGTAGGTGCCGTTGTAGGACTTGTTGAGGTTCTCGATGTAGAGATCAGAGCCGGTGACCACAGCATGAGGCGGCACATCCTCATCTACTCTCAGCCAGTTAATCTGATGGGGACTGGAGAGCACAAATACCACACACATCACTCAGCCTCTGTATATCCATCGTAGAAATCTGAAATAAAGGTCAAATCTGAGAATCTGAGAAGGGCCATTGGCAGGCCCTGTCTAATGATGTAGTTTATACAGCATGCTAACAACTGGTAACATTTAAATGGTACACTGAAATGTAAAGGTTAAGAGGGTATTTGGACTGGCGGGGAAAATGATATACAGTGGAAAATAGAAAATGAAACAGAAGTCTCAAGCACTGAAATGCATCCATACTCACTGTGGCTTTCCTTCAGCGATACATGTCAAATCCAGATTGTCACCCTCTCTGGTTAAACCTTCAGGATATGTCACCACGATCTTTACTTCTGGTTTATCTGGAAGTTAAAGAGATCAGTATTTACAATGCTTCAGTAATGTAAGCTATAATCCAGCTGACTTTCTTTCTCATACTTGCAGCTAAAGGGTGTGTTAAATGATTATTGCACTCTAAAGCGAAGCGCAGTGAGAAACAGACTTCTAAATGAAAGAAAAACAGTCAATAACGAAACATAGAAGAGTATGAAATGATTATAGATGTGCTCACTAGACATCCAGTCCGTCTGCAGTACCTTATAGTAAAATGGCTTTTTCCCCCCCCTCCTCTTATCAATGCTAGCCAAAGATTGCCAAAATGTCAAGCGGTTGCAGTCAAGCTTTCTCTTTTTCCTTGAAAGGTCAGACAAAACAGTTATCTTCTGAAAAAAAATTAATATTCTGCACAGACTACAAAAGGGTACCTTAACCTTTCTTTGATGTTTAACAGCGTAAGGCCGTGTGCATTACCTCTTCAATCAATTCACCATTTAAAGAACACCTAAACATCACTGATACCTGAGCAGAAACGTTTTCCCTTATGATTGCTGTATCTCTCAGGCCAAGGCACCATTACACTCTAAGAAACACCAGCTGTACGATAAAGCAGTCAAATACATGCGACACATCTACAGCATGAAGGTCTGAGGATACTACAAGTCTTTCTAAGACCGTATCGACTGCAAGTTATTTATTCCTGTGTGCGCACAGTTCATGCAGGAGTCGTGCAATATGGCAGTGTAATCTACATTGCAGCAGGGCGCAAGATCTACACTTGAACACGCTCAGCTATAACGCTGGGTTCAAGAGTCTGTTACTTCTTGCCACTCTGTCTTGCAAGTTTCCAGAGATGTAAAAGGAAAGTGTTTATTATATATTACATGTTTATTTGTGGGTTTTGCAAAGTTTGCACTTCCTTTGGAGAGATCTGGAAAAAGGAGGATGTACAGTCATGTGAAAAAGAATGTTTTTCACAGGACTCTCTGCAAAACTAAATATACCCTATGATGCAATGCGTTGCAGAACCACCTTTCGCTACAACAAGTTGAAGTAAGTTTTATCAGCCTCTCACTTTGTTGTGGAAGAATTTTGGCCAAGTTGCTTTGGTTTATTGAGGTTTGTGAGCATTTATTTAAGCATAGCTCTCTTAAGGTCTCACCCCAGCATTTCTGTTTTATGACCCATTTTCACCCAGCTTTGACTCTACAATTATTTGGTAAAAAGGACAGTGGCTGCAAAACAGTCCCAAATCATCAACCCTCCACCACCATGCTTGACAGTTGCTACGAGCTGTTTGTGCTGATATGCCGAGCCTAGTTTTCGCCAAAGGCTTTGCTGTGCTCTCTTAATTGCCCCTTGGGGATAAATAAAGTCTTTCTGATTCTGTGCTTTATGGCCAGATATCTCCACTTTGGTCTCGTCTGTCCAAACAAGATTATTCCAGAAGCCTTGCGGTTTGCTCAGATGCAACTTTGCGAATCGTATTTTTAGCGAGAAGAGGCTTTCTCTTGGCAACCCTTCCAAACGAGACATATTTGCTCAGTCTTATTTAAAAAAAAAAGCAGTCATGAACTTTAACATCTAAAATGCTAACTGAGGCCTGTAGAGTCTGAGATGTCGCTGTTGTTTTGATGTCCACTCACTTGAAGATTATGGCACTGTGTCGAGTCAACACACACCCACATACAAAAGTGCTAATGATCAGTTAATCAAGTGCTTCATGTTAGCATCACCTGGCTGCTGTTTCCTATGAAAGCTGTAAGGGTGTACTTAGTAGTTAACATTCCTTTTACACTGCTGTTGTTCACCGTGCAGTCAACCATAACGGCCCTTCCAGGTGGCTTCTGTCTGTGTTTACTTTCAAACTCCAACACAAACATTTGAAATAATTCATTACAAACATTTATGGCTAAGATTACCCACAGAACTCCAGATTAAGTGTACTAGGCTTATAATCACATTGATTTATATTATCTTATTAACCCTTTCCATTCATACAGGTGCCTTTACTGAGATTAGCCTGTGTGTGTTGCTAAAAATGTACTTTGTCATCATCTTTTGAAGGCTGAAGGAATTATTATTATTATGCTTTATTTATTTTTGCATGAAATTTTGTAAATGTGCAAGCAAGAATGTTTAGAACAGGTTCAAAAGATCATTGTTTCCAAGGTAGTAGTTTCTGCCCAATTTACAACTTTGACTAGGCGGACTCACTCTGGCCTGGTGATGCGAAGACTTGTGTACTTGTATTTCAGAATTTTCCCAAGTGTCTATTATCAATACAGCCCAAGGTTGTTCATTTTGTCCTCACAGTTGTAAGCATTTGAAAAATCAATACAGCCAAATTCTGTGCCCACTGCTCAACTGTGACAAAATAACCAACACTGTGGTGGATTCTAACTCTGGTAGAGGTATAAATATGCTTCTAGTAACTCTAAAAGAACCCTGTCAGTGCTCTTGCTTATCTGGCTGTGTAGGTTCTCTTATTCTTACATGTAGTATTTTTTACTTACTTTTTTTGCAATCAGAATCAAGTGTTACACCTGAAACATCTTAGGTGTGAAGTGAAATGAAGGACATCTGATATCAATGGCCCAGCCTCACTAATAAGCAGTTAACCCCTCAACTATCCCAGAAAAGAAACAGTTCCCGACACTGTCTGTGGGGCCTCGGTCTAGTTCTAGGCTCGAAAAGACTGAGTTTTGGGTCACTCACAAAGTACTTCCAAGTGTCTTTGAGCCAGGAGGTCCTTTACAGCTGGGTGGTCAATGATGCAGTCCACTGGCATTCCATCATCCTCCTTGGTGACAGAAAATCTTACCCGGCTGGTAACAGTAAACATCCTGTCATACGTCTCCTCAACTGTTGTTTCACCTGGAAAACCATCACAGGGATGACAGGAAGAGAAAGTTAATGGCGAAACAGGTCAAAAACAAATCTGAACTCCTGCAGCAGCAGCAGCAGCAGTCTGCACTGGCTTTAATGAGCAAATAGTCAAAGCTATTAAGAGAGCATTACCTGTCAAAGAGGACTACTTTCAGATGGCATTTACATTTAATTTATGATTCAGTGATGTGGTGCCCAGGCGAGACTTTAGGGGATTCAAGAGTCCGAAGGCCTTCGATTCTGACGAGAGCAGCGAGGAGCGGCTGGGTCATATCCAGCCTGATAATGAAGGCTTCTGCTGCTCGAGGGTTGAGCATTGTTGGGGCTAACCCTGCAGTAATCTGCTGCCCACTAGGCCCTAGGCTGTCAGAAGGGCATTCATTTAGAGAGCATTACAATGCCACAGGGGCATTGCATTAGCTGCAGTGCTGAGTGTGATGGTTTACTCGCACTTAATGAAGTGAGGAAATAATTACAGCCCCACACTGACCTGCAGCACACTTCCATTTCAGCCTTGTCACAGGGGAGCTGTGCCGGACTCGGTGAGGGCAAAACACTGTTGTTCCACAGTTGATGATCACCAATACACATATATGCGGCCTCTTGATGGATATTAACCCCATGTAACATATACGCACCAACCCAAGACCTGCCTACATAACATTTAAAGTACTGGGAGCAGTAAGTGGTCAATGCACTTGTGGGCATTAAATTTGACCACACCGCCAGCTGCAATGAGGAAACAGGCAGTCGAAAAAGTGCACTGACCATTTGAAAAGGGTAAGTAAGTAATAACAGTAATAACAGCAGGAATACAGTGTGTCAGTGTGAAGAGGCTGCATTTAAAAAAAGGGTTTCATCTAAACAACAGCGATCTTGCTAGCCTGCACAAAAATGCGTAAAAGTGTTGCAGCATGTGTTTGTGCCCTGCAGTGGGTAAAGGTGAAGGTTCTTTGATTAATCATGTGTACTACTACATCTCAGCTTCCATGTGGACATGCTCACTCTATTTTAGACCACTCAACTGATCTGGTCTTAAAAGACATCTGATTAGAACCTGATATCAGAGCCAAGAGGAGGTGCAGGAGTCTCATTCCCTTGCAGACCACTTGAATTACAATATGCTGCAGGGTTTTAGTGGGTTTTTGGTCCAGTGATGCCAAAAGCATGGTGCCTACTCCAGCTTAATTATGCCATTTAACTTCACTCGAAAAAGCACCACAACAGCAGTAAATGAGTTTATCCCAAACATCTTTAGTTAAAGTTGAGTCCTGTGATCAGTGGGTACTTGTTCCTTTCCAAATAAGAGCAAAAAAAAAGTCAATTAAGAGCTGTATTGTCACCATACAATCACAAGGTCAATGAGGGCATTTCCAAGCACACCTGCCAGGAGCAGCGCCCTGCGCGCCAAAGAGTTGGGTGAAGTGGAGTGTAAACTGAAGAGATGCGGTGATTAGCCATTTTTCTCTCGGCCAGTCGCACTAATTGCCTCATAAAATCACAGTGAAGCATTTAGAGCGTGCGATAACAACAATCACGGCAGTTTACGTTATGTTTGTGTCGAATAAAATGTTGGTTTGCAATCTCTGACAGGGTGTACAATATCAATTTGAGGCATGTCAAATCGTAAATAGAAAGGTGCATACAGTATGAGAGAAGATGCTTTAAAAACATGACAACCTTGTCCTGGCCAAAGAAAAGTGTGTCTCTATGTGTGAGAGTTTGCGTGTGTGTGTTTTCAAGCTTCATTCAAAACTCACTTACAAAATTGGCTGGTGTATCCTGTGTCACACCATGTCGTATTGTGAATGGTTGGTGTGTGGCCATGGGTCGTAGCAACAGTCACACTGTGAGATTTTGTTTTATTTTGTTTTTAAATTCTGGCACTCTGGTGCCTTGGTGGAAAAATTCAACTTGGCCAGTAGCAGACACAGGCTCTCACAGATCTCACAGGCTACCAACATTTAAGACTGATGAATAACAGTCTTACCAGGTTTCATAATTGAACAGTGTAAAGAAAACTTGATGAAAATGTTTCAGGATTTGACACCATAAATTAAATATATGGTTGGAATTCTTTAAATACAATGTAAAAGCCTTAGCCAACCCCTTATTTCTTTATATTTTGTAAGAACTTGAAAATGCACAAACATAAATGCAAATACAGCATATAAGGCAAAAAACAGACTTTCCACAATTCTGACAAGTATGAAAGTCAATATTTGGCATGATCACTTTCATTCTACAGCACAGCATGAACTCTCTTAGGCGGGCGTTCTTGTAATTTCTTTAAGTAATCCTTAGGAATAGTTCTCCAGACTTCTTGAAGGACATTCAAAGCTCTTCTTTGGATTTTGGCTGTCTTTTGCTCTCATGTCTGTCAAGATGATCCCACACTGCTTCACTGATGTTGAGGTCCAGGCTTTGGAGAGGCCACTGTGTGTTTTTCTATCCGGGTATGCTTTTACTGCATTGGCAGTGTTTTTAGAATCATTGTCATGCTGAAAAATGAAGTCATTGCCAATCAGACACATTCCAGAGGATATTTCATGGTGGTTTACAATTTGATTTTCCATGCTCATAATTCCATCAATTTTAACAAGATCTGTTTACCACTGGCTTTAATGCAGCTCCAAAGCCTAAAAACCTCCAGATGGCTGTAAGACAGTGACTATTGTACCTCTTTCCTGACCTCCACCATGCATGTTGACAGTGATTTCAACCAAACTTTTCATTTTTGAATTGATCACTCCATATGAACTGTTGCCACCGATTTTCAGTCCAATTCTTGTGTAATTTGGGATACCTTAGCCTTTTAGTTTTGATAGCCACCCTTCCACTGAGACCATTTCTGATGAGGCTTCAGTGAACATTAGATGGATCAGATGATGCTCTCAGGCTGTGTTTCAGATCTTTGCTGGAATTTGTCCCATTTCTTAAGGGTATGCCCTTTAGATACTATCCATCTGCTGTAAGACTGACACTTATTTGTCCACCACTTATCCAGTTTCCTCAATGTTTTAATGACACACTGCACAAGTGCATAACATCTGCAAAGTATTTTTAGTTAATAGTTCTTTGGGAATGCAAACATCTATTTTATGCCTGTCAAACTGTGTTATCTTTGGCATTTGTCATAGATCGAACTAAAGAAATGGGAACAAATGATGCGGTTTTGTAACAGGCTGCTAGTAAAGTACTTAAAGATACAATTTAATATTGATTCTTTGCTAAGTTGCCTGTTATGTGCAGATGCAACACACGTCATCCCTTGAGTTAGGAGGCTTTTTTATTAAATTATTTATTGAATGATTTATAGGTCAGCGTTAAACCGCTTAATAAATAATAAAAAAATTGCTCTGAAAATTGGACTGGACTAAAAATGACTGGAACAGGCAGCCAGTGCCTAAAGAAAAACTGAAATGCCTTCAGAAATTCTGGAGAACTGTTGTTCAAAGACACTTAAAAGAATTACAACAAGGTCTGGCAGCAAAATATAAAGAAATGACTAAGCTTCGCACAGTACAGTTTTTCTTTATAAAGAGATTAAATGATCAATAAATACGTGAAATCGTGGCAAATCTATGGAGTATCACACATAAAATAATGAACTAATCAAATTAAGTTGTAATTGGTGCCCATCTAATTTTTTATAATCATTTTAGGCTAATTGCATTTTGTGGGAAATAATCAGCTGGATAGCAAAAACTTGTAGAGTGATGACATAATTTGATGAATTGATTGATGTGATTTTATAGAAATTTTTAGAAAATAATAGAAGCAGTGGGCGGGTGGGTGCAGGGGGGCTCAGCCCCAGTGCAGGTGCATCGGCCCAACTAGGGGGCCCTCTAACTGGTGGGGAGGTTGTTATATCTTTGCAGGTGGTCTCCTCTCTACAGGAGCTCACTCTGCAGATGGGGGGAGAGACATAGGAGAGGTGGAGAATGAACTCAACCTGGGTGTCTATTGTCCTGTGTAGTTTGGGAGATGATTGGATGATGGGGTGGGTGCAGTTTTCTCTGGGGTGGAGTCGGGTGGGCTGCCCCGGACTCTGTGGGGCTGGGCGGTGCTGCTGCTGCGGGCCCCGGTCCGGATGGGCCTGGGCCCCCTTGCCCTGGTGGGTTCCAGAGTGTGGGGGTGCCTACTGGGGTCAGCAGGGGGAGCTGGCCCCAGGGAGGGGCCGCTTGCCGCTCCCTTTCTTCCCTCCCCATCCTCAGCTGCCTCCCTATTCCCGCTCTACCACACCCACCCACACACGCAGGGCTTGGGGTGCAAGTATGTCACCAGGGTGCAGGGGAGGCACTCCCCCTCTGTCCCTTTCTAGACATCCACATTACTCACACTCTCACATAACACATACATATAGGGCCTTGGGGGTGGGCACGTTTTACAGCATCCAGAGGATGGTCGGTGTACTCCAACCCACCTCTGGCGCTGGTGCCCTACCCTCAATTTTAAATGCATTTAGACACTAAGGGTTTTCGGGAAGAGCCGTGCTGCTCTCTGAGAGGAAGCTAGTACCATGCTCTCCTGAGTTTTAAATGCACTTTAGAACAGCACACAGCAACACTACATATGAGCGGGCGTAGGGAGGTTTGAGGTCTTCACTCACCCCGGTTCTGTTAGCCGTCAGGGCTGGGGGGCTGGGAGGAGGTGCTGGCCGTCAAACTGGGGTCTGGGATGCGGGGCCTCCCTGCTACTGCAGATAAGGAGGTGGTCCTCTTGCCTCCACCCCAGAGAGAAGGGTTACATCTCCTGGGTCTAGGTGCGGCTTGCCCCTCTGGGGGCGGGGGTACCTGGACCTGGGATATAGAGTATGTTTGGGGAGTGCGACTGTCTGTGCAGTGTCTATTTGTGTCTGTCTACACGTTAGGTGAGTGCTGAGTATTTGGTTGTGCATATGGGGTGGGAATGCACGTTTGTGTCCGCGTGCGCCTGTTCGTCTGTGTCTATATGTCAGGTTGGGTCTTAGACTCAACCTCTCTGGGCACATCTCAGGCCCTCTAAAGTACGGAGGCCTATCTCCCCTCACCACACTCCCTGCCGGTGGCTGATGCCCTCAGACGTTGGTGTGTTGGTGGTCCTTGTCGTCTGGGGCTGGGCGCTCATGTATGTACCGGCTCACTCCTGGTGGCCGATTGGCGGGGCCGGGCGCCTGTGGCCTGGCTGGGCCCCTTCCGGGGGGTGGGATGCCCTCAGGCCTCTGGCCTCTGGGCCTGAAGCTCGGTCCTCTCTGGCACAGCTGGCTGCTGGCAGAGCCCGCGGGCACGCCACTGCAACCCCCTCTGACCTCTGCACCGTAGCTGCGGGGTGACCTCTCGTTTGGGGCTCTACTCAGCTCTTCCCAGGAGGGTGGCACGGTTCCTCCCCCTTTGGTGGTCCTCCTCGGGTCCTTGTACTCTGGGGCCTCTGGATATCTGGGGCCTGGATCTCCTCCATACCTGCTTCATACCCTGGTGGACGGGGCTGTGGCTCCCCACACTCCCTAGCAGATCGTTACATGGAGAAACCTTTGGAATACAAGCATGCTGATCCACACAGGTATGCACACAGGTGTACACACGGGTGTTCACAGACGCGGACTACACCTTTCTTGGCTGCTGCCTCAAAGCACATTGTGCGCTGTCTATCTTGCGTGCTGCACAATATCGTTTATTATTTAGTATCTACTGTTATCTACTGCTAGCTAGTTTATTGTGATGGTGCTGTTTTTTTTATTATGTTGCTCTTTGTTGTTTGCTTTCTCTTCTGTTTTTTTTCTCCATACAGGTGATCCAGGTGTTTTGTTTGTTTTGTTTTTTTTCTTTCTTCCCCCCCTTCTCACCGTCTCTTCTCCCCTTTGGTTTTCTTTCTCTCCCTCTCTTTCTTTCATTCTCTCTCCCTGTCCTATCCCCCAGTCATGTCTATCCCGTTTGTAGCAACTGAAAATAAAATAAATTCATAATTATAATAAAGGTCAATCAAATGGACCAATATGGCAAGGCCATGATGATCCACTTGGTAAAATAAATCCGCTTGGCATCTTTCTTGGCCTTAAGACAACAATTCTGATGGCTAAAGATCCAAACGGGACACAAAAAAAGAAAAAGAAAAAAAAAATTGCTCTGAAAATTGGACTGGACTAAAAATGACTGGAACAGGCAGCCAGTGCCTAAAGAAAAACTGAAATGCCTTCAGAAATTCTGGAGAACTGTTGTTCAAAGACACTTAAAAGAATTACAACAAGGTCTGGCAGCAAAATATAAAGAAATGACTAAGCTTCGCACAGTACAGTTTTTCTTTATAAAGAGATTAAATGATCAATAAATACGTGAAATCGTGGCAAATCTATGGAGTATCACACATAAAATAATGAACTAATCAAATTAAGTTGTAATTGGTGCCCATCTAATTTTTTATAATCATTTTAGGCTAATTGCATTTTGTGGGAAATAATCAGCTGGATAGCAAAAACTTGTAGAGTGATGACATAATTTGATGAATTGATTGATGTGATTTTATAGAAATTTTTAGAAAATAATAGAATGAATTATATTAAAACACCACTGCCAATGCTGTTCACTTTATGTGATCGAGCAAATGGGCTCTGACCCAGAGGTGGGCATGTGGGGCCACAGGCCGACTACAGGAATGCCACTTTAGTCTGAGACACATTGAGCGTGAGCGCCTGGAGAGAGGACAGCAGTTTTAAATCTTTGCATTATTGGCCACTTATGTCAACTAACATAAACCCAGCTCTTAAATCATATGGCACACTGCTTTTTAGAGAAATCTTGTGTGTTGTATCAGAATTTTTTAAGCTTTTTGAACGTCATTTCAGGTGAAGCTGTGTCTCTACATTATACATGTCAGGTAAAATTACCATTTGACTCTGTGACTGACACTCTTAGTGTGATAAAGGCAGTGTTTCTGTATTTTTTTTATTCTAAGATAAGCAGTTCAACTTTTTTTGTCAACCTAACAACAGAAATGAATCTGACACCCTCGTGACACCTGCTTTTTATGCCTTGGTTGCCTTGCCTTGAATCTTGATTTAATCGTTGAATTTATTATTAAAAACAGCTTTTGCAATTAGTTCTGTCAGAAACGCTAAAGGTAATGAGCTAGCTTGATGTTTGCTCCAACAGTAGTTAGCTTATGAAGCAGATGTGAATCCTATGTGAATAGTTGTGATAGAAGAGGTACGATATGTGTGAGTTTTTTTGTAGAACTACTGAAAATCCAGTTATTGGCTGATGTAACTGATGATTCAAGTAAAAACAAATGTGTTTTTATGTCATTTTATTTTCTTCTGCTTTTTTGTGGTACGTAACAACCTCTCCGCCTTAAAAAAAAGAAGAAGAGCTGTCTCTGTGCAATGTCAAGAGGACTTTCTGCCAAATTAGCCCCAATCCGCCTTGTGTAACTGTGTCTGCCTGAAAGTCCCATGGTGTTGTGTCTTTCATTTGACAGTACAAAATACCAAAGGGACAGGCAACACTTTTCAAGGTCAGGAAAATAGCACCACTTACCCTTGTCTTGGCATTTTCATGAAGAAAAGCGTCTTTAATTTGACTTCTACGATCAGTTCTGCTTTGTTTCGAGTCTTCTTATTAAATTCTTTTAAAACGAAAACCAGTAGAAAATCATGGGGAAACAAAGTTCTGCACCGCATCTTGACAACTCATACAGAGTTATTAACGATGTACAGGCCAACCAACGCTTGTCAATTACCAGTGTCATCCAAGACCCAGATGAGGAAAACAACCGTGGATCAGGTCATGGAAGGACTCAAATCTGAATGCAGAGGAGATTTGAGAGTTGCAGCAGAGATGTCAAATCAAACGCTCTTGTGAGCATCGAGCACTGATCAATCCCAGTGCAATCAAGCATAACCGCTTCTCAGGGTGACATTTTCTTTCAGTCAGTTTCTAACCCGGGTCTTCTGCCTGCCAACACACTGCAGAGCCACCAGTGATCAAGCTCTTTCGGCGAGGCTTAGACAGTAAACTGCTAGAGGTATTTCGATTAGCAATGCAGAGAAAATGAAAATGATAAAGATTTTTAGCTTGCTCCGTTCACTCGATATAAGATAAGGCGAGTTACGCTGGGGACCCTGGAGATGTAAGGAAAATACACTGTGAGTGACTTAACTTGTACAGTAAGCAGTCGGGGCTCCTGTGACGCAAAGCACAAAGAAGTGATTAAAATGCTTTAAACCCTCGGTGTTCAATTGCTACAATTTGTCAAAATTGATACTCTGAGACACAACACATATTTTAAGATTCAGTGTGACTTACAGTTACCAAGGATATCATTATCTCAGATGTCACCGTAAATAAACATCCATAAATTTGCTTAGAAATCAGAAACAGAAAGACACTGCTCATTACTCCAGAACCTGTCTGAGAATTGCCAGGTTTTTAAATTACTCTTGTTTCTGCATCCATTACAATAAAGAACATCCATCAATCCATTTCCTTAACTGCTTATCCAATTCAGGGTCTGGAGCCGATCCCAGCTGACAGGGTATGCCCTGGGCAGGTCTCTGAGGCCACCACAGGGCACAATAAGGAACAGATAATAATTAATTTGGTGGAAATTTAATGGTGCCAATTTGCCACAAGATAAGCAAGATAAGTGGTTAAAAGATCTTTGATAGCTCAAAGGACAAAGCAGGTGTTGACATATATAGAAAGCATTGCGGTAGCTATACGTCATTACGGTGATACTGAAATGTACTCGAGCTTACAAGCAGTGAAAAATAGATTATTTGACCTGTATTGGGAATTTATTAAAACATTTTAAAAGCAGCTCTTTTGATGTAATATTGATGTAATATTGTCGAATGTAATTTTTTGTTATTTAGATGCCAAGATGTTCAGTAACAAAAGTGGACAGAATAGCATTACATACCAAAAAAAAAGGTAAACCTTGACTTTGGAATAGTTGCTCATATAAGTTCCAAAAGTCAAAAATAAACCAGCTCAAGTGCTTCAAATTAAAAACAAGGGCAAAAAAATTAATAACGTTTTATTTTATCAGTTAAGATATTCAAATTTTTCAAAATGATTTTTTAAACTGTATATTAATTCAAAATCTTTCAAAGTTGAATTTGAAAGTTCAGCTTTTGAGTTTTTAGTGTGTTTTCAATAAATGGAATATTTCAAATTCATTATAAAATGCAAAGCCTGCTGCTTTTCAAAGCTCCTCTTAAATCTTCCGCGTGTGGCGTCACATGATCGCCTGTAAATTTGAAAAAAAAAAAAAAAAAGCATTAAAACATTAAATGCAGCTGTCCAAGAGAACAGATCTCTTCCTGTACTCAGCAGACGAGCACTCGGCTCCACTACATTTGAAATAACACTGCAGATGTCATTTATGTTAACAAGCATTTTGTGTGCTGAGTCTCTCGCAGGCCACAGCCCATCAGTCCCGTACCTGCCAGCATGATAAATGGTTGCAGAAGCAATTCGGCCAATTTGAAAGAGTGTGTAAATTAGGCCAAGGATTTCTTTATTACCGGCACGACTGTCTTGCCCACATACATACGTAAGACAAACATGATCAGAGAGATTCTATAAAACCACTGAGATGTGTGCATCTGAATCTCAATCTGAGCGGGAGCTAATGAATTGTTTAGCACGTCCATAATGAGAAGTGATTTGTGTTTCCTTGGGTACAGGAGGACGTGACTTTCTGGCTTTCTTTATGTATCCACTGCCACTATGGATTAGCCCTGCTCAGCATGTCAGGGGCATTTCACTGATCTAACCATCCTGTTGTCTCTTCTTTCCTTACACAACACTCAACAACTCATAAACAGAAATTGACTTCGACTCCTGTAGGGAACACTGGAGGCACAGATGGCATTTAGCTTCAGATTCACTCTTGTCTAAATATTTCATCTCTCAACAAGCCAAATGAATCCTCTCCATTCTAATACATATATAATTTGACAACAAGCTCAGAGACATCCACTCTGTGTAAATATGATATGACTAAAACGAATATCTCCCTAGTTGTATAATAAGTATATCATGAATAATTGATGACCCCCTAATCATAACAGAGAGGTAATAAGGCTTTCTCACCACTCCACATTACATCCCTGTTTCTGAGCAGCCTACAGCCGGCCTTAGGCGGAAAATGCATGGAGGAGAAATGTGCAAATAACCATGTTTGCTATGTATGGATGGTTTAAAGAAAATACAAAGATGTAGAGTTTAGTAGCTTTAGAAAACATATTCCATCAGGAGACGGAGTGTAACCAGTAAATATTTAAGCAATTTTAAATCTGAACTTGGATCTGTGAAATGAAAATTACAGTATGAAAATGCCTTTAAGGCAAATGTTTTCGAAAATTTATGAGAAAAATAACACAGGCCCGAATTGCAGGTCTTGCAGTTGCGGTTGCATAGTTTGTTGATTACACAGTGGAGCTGAGCAGGCAGCTCAGGCTGAAGGACGGGTGGGAGGGGGGTTACACACAAGAAAAAAAAAAAGAAAGAAAGCAAGCACTGTCTTTCTGCAGCTGTGTATGCCAGACTGGATTATCTTCTTATATGTGTCAGTCAACATAATCAGTACAACACACATTAATGTTTTGGAGTAGAATTCCGTTTTATTCACAGAAGAAGTGCCTGGAGCATGTGAAGCAAACTGGGTGAGGCTGTTATTCTACTGACCTGTCAGTTCTTCCTCCCCTTTCATCCATCTGATGTAGGCGGCTGGCTTGCCGCCAATGGCTGTGCAGGTGAGCTCCGTCTCGTTCCCCTCGCTGACCACGTCCTCGCGGCTCTCGATGATTGGGCTGCCTGGCGGGACTGACCCAGAACAATGGCAGAGGCAGCACATAGACACACAGACAAAAATCTATTAAAACTTTACAATAAAGTTTCAAATACTTAAATACTGGGTAAAGTCACTATTCCTCACTATTAGTAAGCTACCTGTTCATATTGATCGTCAGTGAATACATAAGTTTCAGCTTTTACTGATTTACAGTGCTCTCCATAACAGTTGGGACGATGATACATTTTTTGTAGTTTTGCATCTGTGCACCATCACAATAAATTAATCAGTCAATATGTGATGGAAGCACACAAACTTAACAAACTGGTTATACACAGTTCCCCATTTTCAAAATCAATATAAACATAAAGACTCTTTGTACTTGGATGGAAAAACTTTTAGAACCCACGGACATCACAAAGTGTTGTTTCCCCCTTGAGATGCTCCGCTACCCCTTTACTGCAGCCACCTTTGTATCAAATAATGGAAAAGCATGCTCTGTTGAGCTCAGATCATGTGACTGATTTGGCCATTGAACAATATCCCATTTCTTTACCTTAAGAAACTCTTGGGTTGCTTTTGCAGTACGCTTTGGGTCATTTGTACTGATCAGTCTGCAGCATTTGGTTGAATCTCTTCTATCAGCAGTCGCATCATCACAATGCTGCCCCCACTATGTCTAACAGGTTTCATCCTTTTCCCATCATTCTGGTATTTCATTTGTCCAAAGATCTAACCTGACCTTTGTGCTCTTGAGTGTAATTAGTGGTTTTCACCTTCTAAACTCTCTGCATTTCCATTCATGAATGCATCTCCGAATTGTGGACTTTGATTGTTTACTGCCTAATAATGGCATTAACATTTCTCATATTTAAAATTACATTAATGACAGCAATAAATGACAGCAGGTCTGCTGTATTTGTCATAAAATAACAAGGGAATAGGCCTCACATGGCCATGAGACTACTTGCCAGTCAATTAGACCAATAATTTACATTTTTTCTTGAATTAAACCTGTAAGTCTGCACTTCAATCACGTATTGTTGAAATTACACTCCACTGTGGTGGTGTACAGAGGCAAAACTACAAGTATTGTGTCTTCAGTATGAGGAATAATAATTATAGATTCAATATAAGGAAGCGAATTCTTGGAAGGAGATGGACACGATTATACAAAGAAGTGGAATAACTTGAGCGACATATATACCAAACAAAAAAAAAGACACTACTGCAAATAAAGGGGATCCAAGAAGGAAAAAAGAGCCAGGATTTTGTTTGTTTCTATTGTGGCTAGCACTGCATAGGTGCACCACAAGGCAATTAACAGCATGCACAAGCATGAATGCTAGCAACGGCATCGTAGTAGGCACTTAAAAGACTCACCACAGTAGTTTAAAGTAGCTGTTAGTGTGAGAGGTTGAAAATGATGTTGCCTCACCAGCTATGACAGATATCTAGTCTTTTCGCAGATTTTTGGGGACGCAATAACAGAAATACTCTATTTTCTCATAAAAAAGAAAAGAAACTTGTGTGAATGTGGCAAGGATAAACTACAGGCTAACATTAAGCAGTGTTCTGTTATTGTCTAAGGAGATCCAATCTTTTCCATGTTCTCGTTTGAAAGCATGCACAATCCAAGCAAAGCTTTAATTTAGAATGTCAACCTTATGGAGAGTAGAAAACAACTGAAAACAAAAAAAATCTTTTTTGTTTGTTCTGCTGTGAGGTTGTGACACATCATTATTTCATGCTGATATAGTGAACTGGTTCATATTTTTAAATCATATAATTATCACTTATTTAAAGTTTTGTTAAACCATCTGGAAAATGGAAGCCTGATACTAGTTTGTATATTTGATAACTTTGACGATTTCTACCAACTCACATGAGAAATATAGTTTTATTTAGATGCTACTAGAATAGACAAGCTGTTACAGACTAAAATATATTTTAATTTGTAACAGCTTGTCTGCATTTCAGATGCTTTTGCAGTTGTTCGTATCATACCTGTCTAAATGAACGGACGTGTGCTTATTTTAATCACTGCAGGTGCCAACACAAGAGGTCATATGACTCACATTTTTATTTTATTCATCCCAAGAGGGGCTTAAGTAGCTGATATGAGTTGCGTGATAATCTGCACAGTGTCGTGACAATCCATCAAACAAGTGGCGGACCAACAAACCACATTACCTCAATTACGGTTGTTGTTTTTTTTATTAGGTGAGTAAAAGGAGTTTGTGATGCATTCATTAACACCTTCAGCTAGCATGAGTCACGAATCTATCTCCTTGCATTTCTTTTAAGCTAATGTTAAACAAGCATATGTGATTAGAACCTATGGGTGTAAAAAGAGGATGGAGAACAGTTCTCCCTCATCCCTTGTATTACTCATCACAGCAAACTTGCTGAACTTCAGTTACTTGAAAGAAAAAAGTCAGCAGGGTGCTTATTTCAAGGACTCTTCAATGCAACCCTTAGTTCAGAAATACTGCAGCTAGGTTTCAATTGTACAACTAGAGTAATTACTTTAAAGTGCTTTTAATTCCTTTCAATCCCCCAGGATGTCTGCATGTATAATAAAGCTTAACTAGAGTAATTTCACTCCAAAGCATCAAAGTGTGGCACAGCTGACTCTCAATAGGGAATCATTTGGAGCAGCCAAGTCAACATTCACCGGGATTCACATAGTCAACACAGCTGCCAAAACCAACGCGGTCTGAGCCATCAGTTTCAGCATCTGCTCCTTTTCGTTATGCTGTTGAGCACTGCGAGAGCCTAATTGGCTGACATTTTGTTTCAGTTGCTAAAGATAACAGGATCAAAGATTACTATTATTTCACATTCACCGTCTATAATGGAGCAAAATAAAACAAAAGACTGTGTGCGCGTGAGGTTCACACATGTGTCCTCACACCTACCTAGGACAGTGATGTCTGCGTAGGCTTCCTGAGGAGGATCTGTGTAGAGCTGGCACACATAGCGTCCCTCATCGGAGAGTGACACATTGGACAGAGACACCCGCAGTTCGTTGTCAGAGAAATTCACCAGCTGGAACCGGCTGTCCTTGAGAGCTGTGGGGATACATGTGAGACAGAGACAGTGAGGATACAGAGTACAGGGACACAAACACGGGACATGGGGTGAGAAAGAAGGGGGACGGGTGGGGGAAATGGGAAGTGGTGGAGAGTGGTGAGAACGAGAGAGAGGACGGAGAAAGACAAAAGAGACAGTAGAAAATGAGACTGAGGAGAGAATGTGGTGGGCAGAGTGCTGCTCTTTTGTGGGCTTTCTCCTTAATTGAGTAAAAGAAAAGTGAGTTTCAAAATGATTCATACAAGTTGATTTATAAAGTAGCTTTACAGTCCAAAGAGCACTCGCAAAGAAAGGAAAGTGTGAAGAGTGCTCATGAAGACTCCTAACAAGCTAGGAACTCTTAAAATGGGCTGCGGCTGGTCATGGATGGATGCATCAAACTCACATATTCCAGAAAAAGGAGAGGCATTCAAACATACATAATGAATTAAATCACTGTGTGCAAGAAGAGAGGCTCGGATGCCTCAAACTCTAAATCAAAAGTAGACAAGAATATGTATACTAATGCCTGTATAGACTGGCTGAAATTTCTTTTAATGTCATCAAACTAGGTTAGCCATCTCTGAGTTTTACCCACTGCGTTTCATTTAGGTCAGCCCTCATCCCAGAGCACTCTTTTACATAAACAGCTTTGGTTGATTTGATTGGGAGCCCTTTTGATGTTTTGACCTGCCTTCTTTATCAAGCCCTCTCTGCATCTGTCGAGCTAACGAACTCAATTCAGCCCCCTTAAAGCGCAGGGAGTTTATTATTCCCATCAGGCTTTACACTTAGCATCATGATCATTACCCAAGGTCTCGGGGCAGTGTCAACATGAAACCTCATTCCCTGATATAATTTGAGAGCTCTTTGGAAGTCTCTCCTCAAAGGGAAACAATGACACTGATGCACTTTGAGAATCCGAGCACCTGCTAGGGAGGGAAACCCTTCACTTGTGAGATGCTGATGGCAGTTTACACAAAGCTGTTTCATAACTGGCTCACTGCTTACATAAGAGCGTGGATGATGCACAGTGTCTGCTGTTTATTCGAATGTGCATATTTTCACCAAAATATGTCTAATGATTACATTCATTAGCCTATTAAATATCAGGAAATATGATGGCTTTATGAAAAAAAAAGATCTCACATTAAAATGTTATCCAGTCTAAGATCATGATCATGCTTATTAATATAAAAGTAGAGCATATTCCAACTCAAAGAGCTTAAAAGAAAGATAATTAGTTAATTGTCTTACAATTTTGGCAAAAAATAGCAACAAACAGTCCATTGTTCATCATGTAAACTCACAAGTAAATCAATAATCACAGCAGCCAATGAGACTGCTCTCATCAGGAAGTCAGAAAGTCAAATTCAAGGATTGGACATCCTTTCTCTGGTGCTTTGAAATGGTGATGAGCTAATTAAAACTGAGAGCTGTAATCACATTTGTTGTGCACAACAGTACTAGGTCCACCAACCAGCAGCCAGAACTGTTTAATGAATCAAAAAATTGGTAAGAATACATATATATGATCTGTGTACTTTTTGTACTTTTCTTGGAAAGCCTTTCATAATCAAAGTGCAATTTATAAACAGTTTTGGAATCACATTACTTGTGTCAATCTGTAAGACACATTTAGTTAGAATGGGCCTTAAGTTATGGTCCTTGAACACTTAGAAAGAGAGTGACATCTGGACTTTCTCTAAATGCTCCGATGATCCGATGCTTCACAGTATCCTACTTATGAAGTCCTTCATGAATACACATTTATTTCCTGTCAAATTTAGAACACTTGTGGTATATTTTATATCAGTAATTTAGTATTTGTGCCTGTACATTACAAGTAGGGCTGAAGCGGAAAAGGGGGATGTCTCATATTTCTGTGCTCCAATCACAATTTAGGAACATTTAAATCAAAACGCTCGCTTATGGTGCCAGGTCCCCACCGCATACTTATGAAGTAGATTGGCTGAGCTTTTGCATATTAAAGTCAAATATATTTCAATCAGCCACAATTCTTCATGTCGTAAAGAAGTACTGCTATAACCGGCGTACTTGTTACGACAAAGCAGTGATATGGCATTTGCACTGAGTTTCTAGGCATCAGAATCTTGTAAATCCAGCGCTTAGTCTATTGCAGCTTGGGTTTAGATCTCTGCCAACTCCTAAGCTTTTTACTGATGCGTGAAGATTGATGAAAGTGAAACAAGGTGGTAAAGTTGTTGCTAGTTGCAGTCACGTGGTTCTGATGACGTGCGGAGGCAGCGCGATTTTTGAGTGGAGGGCGGAAGTAAACATGGAGGACACTGTGGAGAGTCAGGAGAGCAGCTATTGTGCAACTTTAGACCCCGTTTCTCGGGAGAGATATAAACAGATAGTTAAAAAATATATCGGACGTGATCCGTATTCTTTGAAAATGTCCGAATACACCACAGAAGTAAAGGATTTGCCTACTATCGACGCTGTGGATATCACCAACTACTTGGTCCTCCAGACTTCTTACTACACTAGGCAGCAAATGAAAGCTTTCAAGAGTCTGGAGGCGTACAATTTTTTTGTCAGCGGGTGGGTCCACAACCTTGGAACAAAACGTCTCCGTGATGGATACAGTTTGGTGTTTGCAAGGGTGAGTGTTTGTTCTTATATTGCTTTATCTTAAACATGCTAACAGTTAGCGTTAGCGGCTTTAACGTCAACAAACATGCCAAATCCTTAGGACTTCGTTAGAGTGACAGTTGTTTGTTTCAAGGTAAACCATTCTCAGAGGTCTAACGAGACACCTCTGAAGACTTGGGTAATTGCAAGCTTAATTAAGCTTCATTCTTTTATCTCGTTTGAGAACTGATTCCGATCTGGGTTTTCGTTCGTAGCCGAGATTGACCGTCGGAGCCCAGTCCTCCGACTCTTCGTCATCCAAAGCACTTGGGCAGCCTATAGTCCCAATCAAGTCAATATTAGACTACTAACTTAAAAGCACTAAGTAAACGAGAATTTAACGACAACATAATGCTAATAAGTTCGTTTGCAAACATAACATTACCTCTGACGAAGTGGTCGCTGCAGACACGGGCATTGGCAGACTCTGCTCCTCCCGACTGTAAACGTAAATTTAAAATCCATTTTTCCTACGTTTTTCGGTTAGAATTTTCCATTTTTCTCCTCTTCGTTGGGCTATTTTTGGTACCCTAAAATACAGTTTATCAGTTTCTCGGGTCGACCTACTGGAGCATCCGTAAACACAACAGGACAAAGGCATTTTGCGTACTGTCTGTCTGTGATTTTGCGCTGATCTTTTTCACTTCCGCCCTCCAGTCAAATTTCGCGCTTTACGTCGACGTCACGTCTACGTCAAATGAAACCCAGCTATTAGCTGAAACTTGTTGTAAAGCTCAATAAAGTCTAGGAAAGACGCAGTTTTGGCTGGTAATTCCCTGCACACGCCTAACTATGAATGAACCCTTTCACACTGTCACATTGGGTTGACGCTCTCACTTTATTTGTATTAAAAAAAAAAAGTCTTTATAACAGCCTTATAACTGTAACAGCAACCAGTTTCCAGAAGCTCTAAACCTACCAGGTCCGACGTTGAAACAAAAGCCTTTCAGCAGTATCATTTTAAACCTTTGTAACACAAAGTCAGACAACTCCTGAGAAGATGCAGTGAATAAATAATGGTGTTCAATTGCATCACCATCCAAAGAGGTCCACCTTCGCTGATAAAGGCTCATTTTTCCCATTTCAGATGACAAGTCTGCCAAATTGCATGTCATTTCGCATGTATCTGGCACAATAAATGGCTCACCCTAACAAGACTCGCTCCGCTTCTACCTGTGACATAATTCATCTTTATTTGCTGCAGCAGAAATTTGTTTATATGGCCTTCACTGGTACTGTAAAGCTGTTATCGTTTTGGTATTTCTGTGCGTATCTGTGTTTCTGTGGCTGCCGCTTTGCTTGTAGCCACTGTTCTGGCTCCTGGTGTGTCTCTGTGTCACTGCTGTTTACTTCCTTGTATACAAAGATCTGCCACTGTGTCAGGCGGCCCCGTTGACAGGTAACAATGCCACTGGCCGAGGGGGGTCCCAGCAGAACCAGCAGTCCTTTAGGAACAGAGCCTAGAATAGCGCTGCTATGGGGTTCACTAAACCCCATTACCAGAAGCACAAATATGCAGCGGCGGACCAGAAACACTCCAGCCAAACATATACTCAGATCTAATCGTGGATAAACAAAACTGCTTGTTTTTTGTAATTGAAGGCGGCACTGCATTGAGTTAGGCGGAGAAAATGCCACGTTTATAGGCCCGCTTGGAGCGCCTCGACAAAGCACGAAGAGGAAAATGTTGTCTTAACATCATGGAAAGATTTCCTTAGCAGTGCTGATCTAAATTTCATTGTCTCTGTGATGTAACAGTGAATTATTCACTGTTGCTTTTCTATCTGCTCTTTGGTGTCAAAATAAATATTTTTTTAGGTGTAGAGCACAACATGATCTTTGCTATTTTACAGTCCATTCTTCTCTGCCATATTGTGAGACAGCTTTAGGCATTTTGTACAAATATGACAAAGATGTGTACTCAAACTCCCCCGATGCTCTTCGCTAGTGAGAAAATGGAACACACGTCTCACTACCTAGACTTGTGAAACAGCTGGGATGCAATATAGACCGAAATGAAGGGTGTTCCTCGTTCACCTTGAATCTTGGCTCAGATCCCAGATATAAACAAGTTTTAAAAAAAAAAAGCAGAGACAAAAACTCAGTTCGGAGTAGAAGTAGCCCATATGCTCATGCATAATCATAATGTTCAATATCCTAATCTAAGAGATTATCGTAAAATCGAACAGTGACAAGGACACAAAAGTATTCCCATTATGGTAGCATTGTTAATTATCTCATATCAATCTTGCAGTATTCTTAGCCTAATGACTTGTGTAAAAGAGCCAGAAAGTCAAGGACAGATGGAATCATGTTTGCACAGAAAATCTGACAAAAAGCTGGAGCTGATGTTCTAGTGATATCTGATATCTTCACGGTAATGCCAAACACAGGACAATTCCTTTGAACGGGATGTGTTGACAATTGTTGCAGCTCTTTACGTGCAACAATCGCACAAAATAAGCAAAATAAGCAAAAAGTCTAGACGAGAGTGTGGACGAGATGTTGTGGACAAGCTAATGAGGAGAAATATGATGTTCCACTATGCTGCAGGAATAGGCTGGTTATGATTACTCTGTTTATTGTGTTCTTTGACAATTGACTAAAAAATAAAATATCGGTGAGAAATGCACAGGATCATTTCAGGCTGTCACATCTGAGTAACATTAAAGAAAGACAGCTAAACATCTCGGCTCTGCTTAAGTGGTGTCACGGTCTGTGGACACAGGCCGTGCGGTGGTGTGTGTGGTGGACCCAGGTGCGAACACATGTGAGTAGACGGGAGTGAACTTAAACTGAAAGCGAGCCTTTATTATGGCTGATGACACAGAGTTCAAACAAAGCAGAAATACCGTGACTAAACTATAACTTAACTGGGAAACCAATACTGTGATAAATTATGGAGACTCGGAGAACTATGACGATGACTGCAAAGACTGGCCGTGAAAACATGGAGGGCGGGAACACAGACGACGCGACACAGACTGAATGAAACACAAAGACTAAATACACATAAGGGATGATCAAGGGAAGTGGAAACACATGAGGGGGAACAGCTGATACACATGAACCTAATGACAGGACAGGGAAAGTGAAACTACATACACTGACATTAGACACAGACTTTCAAAGTAAAACAGGAAACATGGGGATTAGACGTGACCTGAACTGAACATAACCACACAGAGATGACACATGACAGGTAGACGCACGGACCAGGGAGACTGAATACAGGAGGAGATGACATAAACAACTAAGAAACAAAGGACTAAACAGCAACCTCGAAATTAACTAGATTAACTAAACTAGGGCACAAATGAATACCAAAATATATAAGAACTCAAACACTGGGTCACAGACCCAGCCCATGACAAGTGGAGGTAAATTTTGTAACTTTCAATAGAATTTTTTGGGGTTTTTTTGCAATAGATTATAAATTATTCCACTTGACAGTGAGGAAAAAATTCTTAATAGGTTACAGTTTTTGTTGTTGAAGTTTGAAAGTGGGTATTTAACATGGAAACTAATACACACATTGCAGATTAAATGATACCCTGACAGATTCTTGCACCATAGTCTTCTGGAAGAAGAGGCATTATTATAACCTTAGTTTGCTTATTATTAACACGATTAGGATAAATTGAATAGGGGGTGGCTGTAGCTCAGGTGGCAGAGCAGGTCAGCCACTAATCAGAAGGTCGGTGGTTCGATCCCAGGCTGCCTCCTGGCTGCATGCCAAATATCCTTGGGCAAGATACTAACCCCATGTCTGCCTACTGGTGGTGGTCAGAGGGCCCGGTGGCGCCAGTGTCCGGCAGCCTCGCCTTTGTCAGTGCGCCCCAGGGCAGCTGTGGCTACAATGTAGCTTGCCATCGCCAGTGGGTGAATGACTGAATGTAGTATGAAGCGCTTTGGGGTCCTTAGGGACTAGAAAAGTGCTATACAAATGCAGGCCATTTAACATATGTGTTATTATTATTATTCCTTTATTTATCCAGGTAAAAATCAGCAAAAGCCAAACACGCATACGCCACATAATGACATAACAATTTAAAACAAATGCAATTTTCCACACAAACATGTGAAAAACAATATACGATATCAGGTCATTAAGAGCGACATTAAAAACAGTCGCACTGACTAAAAGAGGTATTCTCTTGTTCTTCTAAAATTTGACTTAAACTCCCCCAAGGTAACCATTTCTGACAATTTCAGCTCCTTCTGCAGATTATTCCAGGAAGTGGGAGCACCGTATCCTGGACTATTATCACAGGGTCATATTATTATCATGACCGCGTGTCTTTGAGTCGGAAGACTTTTGAGTAAAGTTCCGTTTTTTCAAATTGCTTTGTTCTGTGTTTGATTATTGTTTGCTTTGGTTTTGATATCTAGTAGTATTGTTTGTTTGTTTTTGGCTACTTGTGGTTTTGGTCTCCCCATTTGTTTTATACTATGTTTTACTCTGTTCTGTTCTTATCTAGGTTTAGTTCAGCTGTCTCTTGTTCCCCTGTTGTTTCCACTTTCTTTGGTCACCCCTCAGTGCACCTGTCTGTATAAATGAACTCAGTCTTTTTTCGTCCTCTGTTGTGTTATATCGTTTACTCCTAACTCCGAGTCCCTGTTTGTCTTTAATTCCTAGTTATCGCCCAGTGTTTCTGGATTTATCTCATACCTGTTTGGGATTTCTGTTTATTTTTCCCTTTGGGCTTTTTTATGGATTATGTTTATTGAATTTCTGTCAGTCACTTCTTGTTTTAAACTCTGCCTCTCTGTGTCCTTGCATTTGGGTCCTCACATCAACACACTCAAGCTTTCAGCAGCTATGATTTAAAATGACCAAAATAAAAGAGTAATAGTAGTAGTAGAAGTAATCTATTTTGTTTGTTTACTAGATGTCAACCCCTGAAAAGCCCAGATACTGTGCATAACTATCAAAATCCTGAAAGTATTTATACCAGCGGGAGTATGCCAAGAGTGACCAGGCTTATCTTACCGATTAGGACAAACTACTGTATAAAAGTCATAAACATAAAAAAAAAGATTCTCTAAAACTGACAGTACAAATATTCTTGGTATCTGGTACTCAGGATTAAAAGAAATTGGATTTCTTCTATTTCCATCAATTGTTTGCACTCATGGTCCTTGGTGCAAACAAGGACCACAAGTTTGCATTTCAAGGCTTCATGCTTACAAACACAATACAGGCGCCAACTGACAAATGCTTTTCTTCAAAAAAGGAAGAATGATGACGACTCACAGCAGAAAGACATCTTGTGTGTGTGTGTGTGTCTGTCTGTCTGTATGTGTGTGTGTGTGCAAGACACACTGGCACTTACGTCTAACGTCTTTGAAGTAAATGGTCTGTCTGTTGGGGTTGAGCAGCTGGATGACGGAGTCATCGTTGTTCCTCACTCTGCAGCTGATGGTGGCCATTTCCCCCTCAATCACCGTCACGTTGTCAGTTGCCAGATTCTGACCTTCGACTTCACAACGCAGGCGGAAAACACAGAAGCAAAAAATACATTTGAAATGTGGAACAAGCATCTCTGTCTGGATATTTAAAGTATCTTAAATATTTATGTTTCTAACAACAGGGACTGCATGTCAACACACGCACAGTGCAAAGATACGTGAATAGGCCGTGTAGATTGTCTGTTTGCAGCCATGTCTAATCCTTTTAATATAAGAGCCATGTGCAGTGTTTGTCACTATTGATCTCCCCCAGCTCAGAGTGGGCCCTGTGAGTCAGTGCCAGATGGGCTGTAAGCTCTGCTGCCCACGAAGGTAGGGAGTGAGGAGAGGGTAGGAAGAAAAAGAGACAAAGAACGAGTGTAAGAAAGTGGCAAGTAGTAGATATGGGCGGGGTGGAGGAGGTGAAGAAGAGAGGGGGAGTTAAACAGAGCACGAGAGAACAGAGAGAGGAGAGATGAGCCGAGTTGGATGCTGTATATGGTTAAGCTTTATCAGAGCCCTCCATCTGAGGTTCCATGTGACCAATGTGTGCTCAGTGTGCTCAGCGGTTCTGTTCTGTATCTCTAGGAATAAAAGTGCTGTAAGCATCTGAGTCACTCTCTGTACACTGGCATTGTTGCCACTGACAGACCCTGGACCTTGTCATCGTAACTTACACCTCACACCAAACCCCCCCACACACAAAAAGCCTTGCTTTGTTTCCCCTGTCTTTGGAGAGAAAGAGGAAGAGAATCAAAAGTCACCTTGTGCTATATTTATCCGGCAGGAGCCAAAAAAGCGTAAGAAGAATGGAGAATACGTTTTAATGCTTCAGATTCACACCAGCGGAGGAACAACACTCTAAGCCACAGCCCCAAGAAAACATCAAAAGCACATTTGCATGCCCGAGTTGTCAGACACCTCTATTGCATTCTGACATTTACAAAGTGGAGGGGGGGGAAAAAACGCCTGCATTTTCAGATAGTGATAATGGGAATAGACAGGCAAACTAACATGATTCAAAATGAACTCTGTGAATGCGGCAAGCAATAAGAAATTAACCTCCTGTGGAGAAAAGCTCCTCAGACCTGTCTGATGCAATGAACTACCCATTTCATTCCACTCTGCTGCCGGGGCTCAGGCTCAGGACAAAAGGAAGGTAATAGGTAAAAACAGCCACAGATTATGTCCAACAAGTACACAATACAGTCAATTAAAGGTTTATCGTAAATAGGTAATATTTACTACATGCTAATGTGGTTGAGGACAATTTCATGTAATACTGCTGAACAGGCAAGGACTAAGAATACGTCCAAGAATAACTGCTCAGATAGGACAACAATGACTGAATGTGTAAATGAGAGAGTACATGAGAAAATGCAAAAAAAGGTTTGAAGCCCCGTCTTTTTCAGCACATTACCTCTGACTGATGGATTGTAATGCATATAAAAATGGAAATGAAATCTATGTTTTAATGTAACATATATATTAGACCTTTAGTTTCCCTTGTGTAAAAACAAGCCACAGCAAATAATGAGTGGATAGTGCACATGCAGATCAGAAAAGTGTGGATCCCACCTACACTGTGACTAAAGTCAGTGCAAAATAGTGCACACTGCCACAGGCTGAATCCATAGAGGAATCACCACAATCTACCAGGTACCTGAAAAAACTGTGTAACGGTTAACTGTGAATTAATCAATAAACACTATATACTGTGACAATCCTGCTCCCTAAAATATAAGTTCTAACAGCTACACTATATTCAACTTTACAATTGAACGCAAACCTATTTTCTCTTCAACAAAATACCTGACAAGCGAGTTCACGGAGGTGTAACGGTTCTGAAACGTAGGCCAAACTTACAAAAATCCCTGGCTTGCTATAGCAGACTGTATACCAGTGTGACAATACCTTCCACACTCCTGCCCAACCCCCTGCCACAAATGTTGAACTTTTATTACATTTCTAATACAAGCAATGATAGATGATTGAATGATAAAAACCTTGTAAAAGTTAACCTAAGGAGAAAAATTATGTGACAGCCAGAAAGACAGGAATGGATTTATCATTGTAGCTAATTGCAAGGGCATTACTGGTATGCTAGCCAGGCTTTATGGTTAAACACAGAATTAAACAGTCTTTTTTTGTGATAGCGTAACAGCACGAGTTTAAAAACAGGCTGAAAAGTAGCGTAATCTGATCCTCATCCTCACATATGAACCAAAACCATGTTGAAGAGTTGTAACCAGGGGATCATGTGTCGGAAGAATCAAGAGTTCATTTCTCATGTGCTGCAGCCTGGCGTTGCTTCCAGCGACATCATGGACATACGTGTACCTTTTAACACATTCCTTTTTCATCCTCATTCTTGTGATGTGTTAATGGTGCAGATGCAAAGTGGCGGTCGCAAAACTTCAAGGATCTGGTTAACTACTGAGGAGGATCATTGTTTTTATGTGCTATGTAATTTCAAACGTGCCTTTAGAAACAGCTCAAAGAACATACAAACTATTTTGTGCAGTCTGACAAAATGTGTCTGTGAGTTAAATGTAAAATCGTGAGGAAACATGTCAATATGTGACACAGAGAGATGGATAAAGATGTAAGAAGGGGAGGAAAGGAGAAGACGGGAGACTATTTTCAAAGGTAAGCACAGCTTAGCAAGTGAAATGTTACACACTGGCAATGTTAAGCTTGCATATAATGTCCTAATTCATTGCAGAGTTTTTAAAATCATAAACTGGATCTACACAAGGTGTGTTGCTGAATTATGTTTTAGTGAAATATCTTGTAAAACAAACTGAAGTATAGTTTGTCTGTGTTATTCAAACACTGCGTTAAAAACTAGGCAGTTTAGTGCAGGCTAACCTGGTTAGCTTACAGTATTGTGATAAAGTCTTCAGTAATGGACTGGTTACATACAGGGTAGCAATTAGTTTACATTTAAGGCAATAATGTGGATTAGATTCACTCACCAAATTCTACCTTTCATAATAGCTGTATAGCATCTAGGGATTGGAAATCTAGCCATAAGGTTTGTGTAAGCCCTACTTAGAAGTTGCTGAATTCAGTAGAATAACGAGCTGTGAATATTGGTGTTACAACACAGGTCAGCTGGTCACAGAGTATACAAAAAGTGTGACTATTTGAGGGCTTCTTTTCTCCAAGCTGCACTGCTACACCTGTGAAATCCCACTTTAACCCCAGCTTGTAACCTTTAGACATTTCTACTCCTTTTTTCTTTTAAGTTAACTTTTCAGATTAGATTAGGCACGAACATTACTCAAAGAAGAAGCTGGAGCTCATGTCAGCTTCTCCTCAGTTTCTGAGGGTTGGTTCCAACCATCTAATGTGATTTGTTGCCTGAAAAAGGGAAGAAAACAAAAACATAAATGGCAAAGATATGTTGACTTGACTACAAACGTATTTGAATCCAGGAGATGCCTCCCTTGAGAGTGCAGTTTACTTGAATAAGGAAGTAATTTCAAGGAAACAGGGCTCATTGTGAGGTGAAGGAAAAATTCAATATGACGGCAATTCAGGGTTTGTTCTGATGAGCTACATTAGTCTAAAGTCAGTATTCTGGTCTCATGGGTTTCACAGAATGTTATTAGTCTACAAAAAAACCTATATCAGACTTTAATCACAGCTTTTAAAGTCTCCAGTGTCACATAATTTGCTCCTGACCCATTAGCAATATGGTGTATGAGAATGACTGAATCAGTGATAAGAAGAAAGAGGCACTTTCTAGCTACACTAGTTGTTTACCATCTAAAATAATAGAATAAAACAAGATAATGGTGAGCATCAAATCAAAAATGACCTCACATGAAGATTTAAAATGTGGATGCAACATCTAGTATAGTATAAAGAAAACAATACAGTGCAGCTCCTCTGTACACTACATAATATTGTTTTTAGGCAAAAGCAAAGTGTAGTGTTTTGATGTCTATTTTATTTCATTGCTGTAAAAGTAATATATTTGGCAGTCACAACAGCAACATAGAGCAGCAGCCTCAAAGCAAGGTTATTCAGCTCCCAATCTGTTGGGCTGAGAGAAAGGGAACGCAAAAGATAAATTCTCCATAAGGTTTAGCAGCCCCAAGCAAGGTTGGTCCCCCTCCAATATCCTAGCCTAGGCTCATCTCCAATTCAAAACACACATAAATAACGTCGCTGTGATTAGCAATCCCATCAAAGTAAAAACAGGCCACTTTGTGGAACATGGAGGGTTTTCGCAATTGAAGTAAACATTTTCAATTGCCTCGGCATCCTAGTCATGATTGGGTGCAAATGAGGAAAGGCAGTCATTAATTCTGGGTGGTGGGTGGGGATGAAGGGGGGAGTGGGCAGAGGCATGGCACAGATGACTGGCTGATAAATTCACACTCATTCCAGCAGCTGTCTGGGAGAGTAAAGTGCCTGTATCTCTACACATGGCTGCCCTCCTGTTCCTGCATCACAACATACTGAATGAAACAGTCAGAGGGAAATACAGACCTTCAAAAGTCTGTGTGCTCTCCAAGGGGATGTACAATCTGGCATGAAGTGTCTGGCGCGGAGTCTCGGTTCATCAGCCGTACTCAAAATGCAAAACGGCACAAACCTGACCAATTTTTACAAAAGTTGACGAAATCAGGAAATATTAGGGGGTCGGCTCTTCCATCAGAAGTTCGGAGACAGGCACCTTTTGAATGGAGCTCGCGCTTTCTTTGAACTTTTCTCTCTTGTTTTCACATCAAAAGACATGAAAGGGGCAGCAAAAAGCAGGATAGCCAGCCCCCAATTCCTCTCCCTTGAGTCACCGCTGTCTGCAGCAGTCATGTCCTTTCAAGGAACAACCAGGACTATAGACAGTCATTAACAATAAAAGTTTCTCCCTCTCTTTCTCTGATGCTGCCTTTTTGCACTTTATCCCTCTCAGTCATTAAATCCTGATCCTCATGATGAAATGCTGTTTTAAGGATGTTCACAAGAAAGAAGGCCTGTGTCTCAGGGTATAATTAGCGCTGTGCCATTTCTCCTAGACCTGCATGGAAAAGCTTCAAAAAAATAATTCGTACCCCCTAATTTGACCATCTTTTTTTTTCTAACTAAATATAAGCTCTCTTAGAAGCTAAGGGTGCCCGTTTGTATAATGATGCTGCAACACAACTAGAAAAAAGGATGTCCTTCCTGAAAAAGCATCTTTTATCAACTAAAATATTACAGTGTTGTTTTTCTCACAGAAACGAAAAGACTCCAGCGGGTTTATAAATCACACTCATCAGCGGTAGCAGCTCTTTAGAGATGAGTTTTAAGTGAATAAAACTGCAAAGATATGAGAAATCCCTTTGAATGATTCTCACTAGGTCTGCACGCTCACTGTGTTCACTGTTTGTTTTTGTATTGGTCCATGAAAGGTTAAACACCATATACTACACTCACAAGCTACTTCACTAGGTACACCTGTTCAACTGCTCTTTAATGACACCACATAACCATCCAATCACATGGAAGGAACTCGATACATTTAGGCAATTCAAGGGACTTTGAATGTGGTATAATCGTTGGTGCCAGATATGCTGGCCTGAGTATTTTAACCTCCTAGGACCGGCGTCCACATCACATTTTGGGTTGTCTAGACCACAATACTAAATTTTGCTCTTTCAAATGGCTTTCAAATGAGCCATATTGTTCAAAGGGGCACAATTGTTGTTTCTCATTTTGTTTTTGTACTCAGGCAAAATGCTGCTGTGTTCAGACACCAAATAAAGAGTTTTGCACATCATTACTCGATTGTAACTTTATAGTGTCCTATCAAACACTATAAAGCCAAATACCAAAGAGAAATTAAAAATGTATGCCATGAAAGAGTTCGGGTCTTAGGAGGTTAAAAACCACAATGTCACAGAGATTTCTAGGGTTTACATGTCTATGAAGAGAAGCATCTCTGAATGCACAACACTCAGCACTGATCACTGACTGAACATTGAACCTTGAACCAGATGGGCTGCAGCAGCAGAAGACCAGACTCCTATCAGTTCGTATGCATTCACCAAAATTAAAGAACCTAACTGATTATTTTTGCTGTCCAGCCAACAAATCTGCAACAACTGTGTAACAGACGATGACGATATTCACCAAAATCTCTGAGAATTGTTCCAGCACTTTGTTCAAACGATGCTATTAAAGCAGTTCTGGAAGCAAAAGGTGGGCCAACCCAGTACTAGTACTAGTAATAAGTTAACTAGTAATTCGGTTAAGTTTAGGCACTAATATGATAATATCATGCTTCATTCCATATTAACTCTTTTTGACTGTTTACTTGCAACACTTATCCTCTGATAAAGGAGCAGCTTGGGAAAATAACCTTAGTGGATATTCTGTCATGACAGGTCTTTTTTTCATAGCCTCACCCCTCAAACTAGGTAATTACGGCTCTTAGCCTGGGAAGTAGCACTGATTTAGTTTATTACAGGATAGAAATTATGTGAAAATACTGCTGTTTACAGCTCGGAAAGAGAGAAAAACACATTGTTAAATTCATTCCTCACACTTTTACTGCTGAGATTCTACTTTTGGAGAGGCTACAGAATGGGAGGAGATTAGCAAAACTTCCATAGTTAGGAGCAGGAATGTGTCAAAACTACAGACAAATTGAAGAGGAAACCAAGTGGCTTGAAAAGAAATCGAAATCAGCCATTACATGTGGTGAAATGTTGATTTGAGAATTACAAATAAAAACAGAGGATCAGAGCTGTGAGCCGACGGCTATCTCCTCCTTCCTGAAAAGAAACGTTATGAACATAACCAGCCATTCATGTAAATATGCACAGATGAACAAACCGCAATGGACAGCCAATCAACAGACACAGACAGAAGCAAGCACTTCCAAATGAACAGCAGGTAGCAAAAAGAAAGATTACCTGTCAGGGTTTCAGCAGCTCCTGTTGCAGCACAGGTGAGAAGGAGAGCAGAAGAGAAAAGAGGAGAAAAAAAAAAACAGACAAGTTGTGAGCAGACAGGATGTAAGCAGGGAGCTATATTCCACTGGTAACAAAAAGCATATTCATAATTTTTAAATAGGCTTGTTGAAATTCATTAAATTCAAGCTCCATATGCTATTTGTGTAATTTTCCACCAATTAAGACAAATACAAAAGCCGTCATAATGAGTCATTTTTACAACACAGGTGTGTGCGATTCCGACGTAATGAGCCATTTTCCTGCCTTCATCTATTTTCCGATGTTACATCAATATAGAGGTACAGAGGGAATATTTGGACTTTGTTTTCTACCCCTTGTGTCCCTGATTGAGATTCCAGCCAGCCCCACTGTGGAGCAGCCACTGCCTGGAGACGCTCCCCTGGGACCCGCCGTGTATCCTGGAGAAGAGAGCACCCATTCGGAACGGTGCCCACCCAAACTGGCATCTCACAGGGCATGGGAGACTGGCGCGTTCCCAAGTCCCTGCAGCATTGCTCAGGGCCTGTACCCTCGGGAGAGCTTCCATCATTCATTGTCTGCTATTCATAAACAACTCTGACACACACACATGCACACACACACAAATCTCTTGCCCCTTGCTGCACATCTACATTTTTATATTTCGCACCATCTTTTATTATATTGACATTTCACACAGACTTTGGTGCTTCTTTACTCTGGCTGTGAGCAATGGGAGCTTCAGTGCCAAGCGTGCTGTACAGTATGGTGAAGTGACTGCCTGTCTAACTTGTCATTGCTGGCTTAATAAGGGTGTAAGGTATGACACATGTCCTTGTTATGGCTCCTTTGTGCATTTTCGACGTGTCAGCAAGTCCCTCGGGACACAAAAATGTGAGTGACAAATCACACATGATGGGAAACAAATTTTGAACGTTGTCCAGGAGCCCGCAACGATATCTCACTAACTTAAAGCTTTGCTTCATCTAAAACACAGCGTGTCAGCCAAAACTTGCTTATATGTGATAATTCACCAGAATGAGGCTTCTGGGCAGTTGATGTAAAAAAAAAAAAAAAAGAACTCACGAATAATAGACGTTGATAGACTTGAGCTTGAATGAGCACGCTGCATGTATCCCAGTCCAACCAGCCCTCAGGACAGTCCATAATGAGGCTTTTGAGCTGCTTTAATTGCCAGGTAATTATAATGTTGTAGCAACATTATGTAAATGACTCATTATCATCTTGTATGTGTACCATATCTGCCCTCGTTTTGCTGCAATACTTTGTCAGGACTATAACCCAGAAAAATGCGTCGGCCTGATAGCGGGGCATCTCGGTGTTTAATCTTGTCAACAGAGACCTATATCTAAACACAGAGACTTGTGATATAGTGTAGTGACACCTTCCCTAACCCTTCAGTATGATCCACTTCCTGCTGGTGGCCTCTGAAGGGGCTATAAATAGTGTTTTGGTGGCGGGGGTGCTGTCGTGCAGCGCTCCCCTTCTCTCCTCTGTACCTGCAGCACATTAGGTAGAAGTTATGAGGTGCCAGCTCGCCTGTGATTAGATGTCATGGCTGTCGCTCTGCTTAGACAGTGCTGATAGACAGATTTCTGGGGAAATGCATGTGATGGCATTCGTGCGAGTGCACCCATTGCACCAATATGTCAATCACACTGGATGAGAGCAGGCAGGCTAACCGTCCTCCAAATAATGTCTGTCCTTGTCGCCTCACCTCTTTTCCTTTTCATCCAAATCTCATCTTCCCGTTCTGCACAATGAGCAACATTATGCTCAGAAACACAAAAGTGGAGCATTTCACACTCTCCACCTACATTGATGCTACATTTCCTGCTGGAAACCGGCTCATTGTGAGCATTTGAAAGGGCAGACTCTTGCACTGCAGTATGTTTTCTATACGAAGTGAGGCTCTAAGTGCACCAGTATTCAGGGGTCTACGTTCAACCCATTGCCACCCCAGTGAATCCATAATAATGCACGCTGTTTTTTAGTCACTGAGGCAAACTAAGATCTCCGGAGACAAGAGTGACTGTGTGGCAAGAGTGGCACATAGTCTCTCTCTCTCTCTTCCTACTGCTCGGTAAAAGCAGTGGGGTAACACTAATGAGGCAACATTTCTTCTCAGTACTAGAGTGATGCCTTTGAATTAATGTTCTTCCTTTCAGGTAAAACATCCCTTGCTTATTTATGCTCATGATCTGCAGCGTGTTGCATGTCAACCTAGTGTGTGATCGCACTGCATAAGAGGACACAACAGAGTGGGATGTTGGAGCTTGGTGTAGTTCCCCATAGAGACACCCACACTGGTTACCTTTGCGACAGTCCATGTGTGTGTGGAGTAATGCTGTCTTACTGTGGGTAGCCCACTGTGTTTTCATTTAATTAGTAGGATCAGAGGTGGGCTTCAAACTTTTTCTCTTCAAGGAAATCGGATGGAGAAGCGGACTCCTGCAGAGTGGACCCAATAAACACAGGCGACTTTTGAGGTCAGAATTTTCACAAAGCAAACTGATGAAAGAAACTCTGCTTTCCTCACAAATAAGATCAAAAACCAGTCTCTAACACTTTACTCTAGTCTTTCTTATCAGTTGTAACTAGTTTGAAATCCCTATTAAACAATTTGTTCAGTTTCCGCAGACATGCGTTATAGATGCCATTTATTTTTTCTGTGAACTGCAGATGAAATGGTTGGAGGCGTCTTCATGACATCTGAGCACGCTCCATACTTTAGCTGAAAGCCTATCTATTCATTTATCAACAGCAAAACAAATTCGCAGATATTCCAGGTTTGTACTGTAGGTAGCCTATTGGCCTAATAGTGTGCATACAAATAGCAACTCCAGGGCTGAAAAATGAAGACTCAAATGTCAAGGCAGCAGTTCCTCTGATGGCCACTTGATGCAGGGTTCAAAGGTGAGTCAGGCCCCGAAGACTCACGAGTTAAAATGATAAGTGATCAGGGTTTTTTTTTTATAGCAGCTTTCAAACCAGTACAATAAGTGCAGTTTTAATCCCCAAAGCTAATATTTTACATCATGACAATTCACTAGCTGGGCCCATGTTGTCATTTTCTCAATGCAGCTGCTAGGCCTGGCAGATCCTCATGTACTAATAAGAAGTGAATAAGTGAAAGAATTGAAAAAAGGGGAGGGAGGATGGGGCACGAAAGCGGGAACGAACAGCTTGTAGAACTGGGTCATCATATATAGATAAGATCCAGAAGGGGCGTGTTTGGAGGCGCGGTCCTGCTCCTGAAATTCAGATAATTTATCTCCAATAGTGTATAACTGTTTTAACAGCCCACCTATTTAAGCTACATTAAGCTATAATGCTAGCCATTGTTAGCAGCTTGGCATGACAGAGCCACCTCTCTGTCATGCCTGTGGGGTTGGAGTTTTAGTTCAATTATTATGGCCTGCTGTGTCGTTAGCACCAACAAAGCGCTCCTGCTTTTCTTTAACATTTTATTTGTATATTACTTAGCATAAATTAGCAGATACTGACTGTGGGATGCACCCAAGCAGTATATATGGATACACCTCATTAAACAAGCATTAGCTGCTGTCTCAGCATTTTACCCTCTCATCCAAACTATGATCACTTCTCAAAAATAAAATAAATAAATAAATAAAAATGTTTGCAGCTACATTGTGAAAAGTGGCTAAGCCCATCTGTAGTTACAGTCTGTGGGTGCTCAGACAAAAGTTCAGTGCCAACAGCTCTCAGGTGGGAGACCTTTCTTATCTACCAAAACAAAGGATTTATTTTCCCATTTGGGGTGGAAAGTGATTCATCCCTTTGGTATAAATCAACCTTGCAAATTATGAAATACTTCTTTGAGTTATGGGTTGTTGCAAAACACAAAGACTAAAAAGTCTACTGAGCCTAAGGAAATAATATTAGGCTTACTCACTGCTTAATGTGTCATGAAAATAGCCATTAATTGACTCCTAAAAACCTTAAAAAAAAAAAAAAAAGCAAACAGACCTGAGTTGGGATTACATAACATTTAGTCAAGCAGATGACTTAAAAGTTGACGTGGTTGAAATCATAACAGCTACCGAGCAGCTTAATCTCTACGACAATGGAGCCAACGTCATCCGCCAATTAAGACTGAATAATATGGCCTAAATCTCTACAAAAAGCTTCTGAGTGGACCTCTCAAGATTGTGTGCTCTTGTTATACTAAAAAAAAAGAGCTATTTTCTACTCTGTAAAATGGCAGAACTAATTAAGTTGCATTTGATTTATGTACTTGACCCACTTCTTTTATTATCACCTCTCCGGTACTACTTAATCCAGCCCAACCAGTCAGTGAAATATCAGAAAATGCTCACCTGTAAACACGGCCAGGAATATTCAGATTAAATTTCCCCTGAGTCAATTGAGACATTATAATCAGGTAGGCTTACAGGAGATGCAAAGCATGTTTCTGCTTGATAAACCGCAACAAAAAGGAGATTTTGCAAATATCCCCACAGAAGTGGGTAATTGCTCTGTGTTAATGGGATATGCTTTGTAAAGGTCCAATCTATTGCTTGATTGTGTGAGCAGCGCCAGCAAGACACATGTAGCTGACGCGAGTCTCTGCGTTGGGAGATTAAAGGGTAATCCTTCAGAAATGCTGTCAGATAAAAAAAGAAAAAAGTAGCTATATTGAATTCGGTGCCCTGTCCCCCCTCAGTGAAGTGCTATGGGCATCTGCAATTGCACAGAAATTCCCAGAGATGTGTGTTCTTGTGAATACAATTTTCAAATTAAGACATGTCAGTGTTAGAAACGCCTTTGAAAGCATAAAAGGTGAATAATATCATCGGTGTACCTGACTGGGTGCTGTCATTCACAATACACATGAAAATGTCTCTGCGGCTGACAGAAAAAAAGAGAAAAAAAATTGCAAACAGCAGCCAACCGCTTTCATGACAGCTCCGCACAGCTCAGGTAGTGTTCGTGTCTTACAGTCGTGTCATAAAGAAGAAAAAAAAGCAAGGGGGTGGGGTGTGAGCGTGTGTTTAAAAAAAAAGCTGCTAACAAATTTCTGATGAGTGTGGATGCCAGGCTGCTCTTCCACACGGTCTCACATGATAGGCACCACACAATCCCTGTTACCAAGAAAAGTGGCAAAAATAAAAGCAAAATAAAAGAGACAGTGGTTGCTTTAGATCTGTCAAACTAAAGGTAATCCGATAAGAATTACAAAACAACACTTTTCCATAAGATATATTGCAAATCAGCAAAATATGAGGAAGGGAGAACGGTATAGCAGCACACGATTAAGTCATGCTGATTGTGACAAATGCAGTAACTATCGGGGTCTATGAATCACTTAGCAACTGCTTTTGCTGGGAGGTACAATGATTTCCTTTTTTTTCCTACCAGGCACAATGATCCACTCTGTTATGTTAACAAGACTAGTTGACTGAGCACGGACTTAAGTGCAGCAGCGGCAGCAGCACTACGCTCTGCACCCAAAACCATGCACCAGGGAAGAGACTCGTGTTCTAAGCCGAAGCAAAGCTTAACCTCTGGCAAAGTGACACATCACATCTCATTCACGTTGTCTATTTCGGGTGATGCTGCAACTTTTTGGTGTCTTTTTTTTCTGCTCAGAGGCAGCAGGCACTTTGAAACCTCTTTTCAGCCTGGTGTCAGTTTTTAAAAGAAAGTTGCAGCAGGAGTGCCACGTTTGTTATCACAGTAGAGAAACCGATGCTCTGATTGTGCCCAGATAAAAAAAAAAAAGAAACAAGAAATGTTTCAGATCAAGACTCCAAGAACTGTTTATGGGGAAGAACCACTGCTATTCTGGTTACACTGTAATGCCTCACCTAATGTGCGGTCTCATGCAAGGAAAATTCACATGAGCAATACTCAAGCAGGAAACGGTGAGAACGTGAGTGCGTCCTTTTTAGCTTGTCTGCCAGCATATTTGCTTACTCACTAGGAATGTGTGTACATCTGTGCAAGCACGCCTGCGTGTATGTGTGTGTGAGGGGTAATTAGGACATTAGGAGAAGCTTCTGACAGGCTTGTCATCGCCACAGCCTGCCCAGTGGAAAGGAGCTGGTCAGAGGGGTAAGTGGGGGTCCGGCAGGGTCAAGAGACAGCTGCTGCACCACCACTCACTGTCTGGAAGCTCTCAGAGAATATTAAACCACCGGGGCTTCAGCCAAGATGCTCCCTTATTTATGGAATACACAAAGGCTTTCCAAAAGGAGGCAGTGGCTAATTTATGCCACTGTTGTGAAAGTGCTGGTTTTTTTTGTGGTTTTGGGGGTTTTTTGATCATGAAACAAAAGAGCATAAACATAAAAAGACCAGAATAAATGGCGATGGCATCGAGGTAACTGAGGTTATTTTGTAAATCAGCGAATTTGGAACACAGCGTCTGTTGTTCTCACTTTTTCCACTCACGCTTCTTTTCTTTTTTTTCTCATGATGATAAATCTGTGCGGTCTTACACCTCCTGTGTATCTGTCGCCAGCGCAGAAAGGCTCTATTATTACAATATGAGACATATTAAATACATCTCCAAAGGCTGATGACCTTGGTGATGGCATACCATTAATTGTATAGATGGATTATTATCATCACAACAATAACATGGCTGCCTTCTTGCTCCACTCACCCAAACACCTGGGCCCATTCCCCGGCTGCGTGTGCTCATATACTCATAATCACTTCTATCAGCCCAAAACGTTAACTGCATCCGGGGACGCTAAATACGTCCATTTGTTTGCAGTTGTAATGTCTTTTGTGCGCCTCAATCAGGCACCTGTCAGACACACACCTGCTACCTCAGAGCTAAGAGAAAAGGCAGAGGGAAAGCCTTTTGTTTCCTCACAGAGTTTATAATCAGCACGTTGTTTCCAATCTTCTCCCACCATTTTTCAATTTCCCATTTCCCTTTTCTCAGTCAAATCACTGCTATCAATCAGGTGCGTGTTTGAGAACGAGAGAGAGAGAGGAGAAAGAGAGGGGGAAGTTCCTTGATGGAACCATCTCCAGCCCCAGGCCTCATTAGTCAGAGAGTGCAGAAAAGAAACGTGTGCGTGGATGTGAGTGGCGCGCGCACGTGCGAATGTGTGTGCATGTGATAAAAATGAATACAGGGAGAGTGTGTCTGTCAATATGAGGCCATTTAGCATTTCCTATTCCATCCAAATGATGCACAGCGGACATTATGCTCTCTATTTGAGTTTCTCTAAATGGATATTCAACCCAGTAAGTTCTATTATATTTTGCCCTTTCCCTCCACTGTGCTTACTGATATCATGGCAGAAGATGACCTATAGCGTTTCAAAACAATTTCTGTGCAACCATGACAACATCTTCTCATATCAGCTTGCAGTGAAAACATCTCAAAAACGAATGCAGCTGACTGATGTGGCAGTCAATACACAACAGCTGCATAGGCACAAGCTATATTGATTAATGTGACAAGATGGGCTCAAAGTGCATCGACATCCTTGAGGAGAGTCGGCTTAGTTGCCGGTACTGAACACTGCTACAAGAGGAACAGCACAAAGCCCTCGGTTAACATTCATGAGGCACAAATTAGGAAACAAATACAAACACTGAATAAAGGATGGGCAAACACAGCGAGCCGAGATTTTTGCCAACGTGGCAATATGTTCGATGTTTTACTGAGTGTATTGATTATAAAAGAGATCCATTTGAAGTGGCTGGACAAAATGGCAACTATAGTAAATTCACAATGGCAGGGTAATATACGGCTTCACTGCTTTCATTTATTCACAGCTTGACATTTCCTCCCTTCCACAGAGTGTGCTCTAACTGTGTGCCAATGGCCACATCATTTAGACTGGACCCGCATGAATATTTAACATTAGCGCCTGGCTCGTAGCACGCAGAAAATGAATTATTTTTAGTGGGCTTTGCAGAGGCACCGTGAAAAACCCCTCACTCCGGTGATGAATCGCTGGAGAGTTTATGTTGTATTAAGCAGGCAAAACAAATGGCTATCAATCATTTGAAGCTTTCCATGCTTGCCAGCTATGCATCTCTTGCTCCCCTTTCAGAGATTCAGTCGGTTTTCAGAGGGATCAGCTGCCAGCTCTGGGTTGTGCAAAAAAGGGTCAGCCTCGAGTTCACTGGTGTTTGTTGACAAGCCCTTTTTAGAAGAGGCAGACAGCCTGCGACTGAATGCAGCTTTAGGTAAATGTAAACACAGCTTCAGATGTGCTTCGTGAGTTAGCATCGTGCTACGGTTAATGGAATAAAAACCTCAGTTTCCATTCTTCCGTGATGCCCTCTTTTTATCTGTCTGCAAAAGCTGCTTCATAATCTCAAACTTAACTTTTGAGGTTTTCAACATTACCCTTTTTTTCCTCCATGTGCATTGCACTCTAGGTCATTACACATCCATTGCATCATGTGAAACGCTTCCAAACTTTATTCAGCCCGACACAAACGTGACTGAGACTTACACAAGATGCATTTCACGGCGCACGAGCTATAATGAACTTGTATGGTACTGTATTATTGCACAATCTGTCAGAGACATTATGCAGCTACATCAGCGATGATAATAAATCATTTTGAAGAAAGGAAGAGAACTAAGCTCAAATATAAACCACAAATAATTTGTTTTGAACGCGCTCCAGTACATCTTGGGAACTTGGGTTTTGTGTATACAATTTTTAACTCTGGAAAATATCCACTGTAACGGAAGGAGATCAACCAGATCCGTGGCTGGCCAATGATCAAATCATGTTTGATGTTTGAACTACCTAACCTCTTAAATCCCACTATCCCACTGTTGGGAGAGTGAATTAAAACTTGTTCTGTACAGCAAAACACTCTTAATGGGGATTCCAATTTTTCTGCCTGACTAAAGACTATATGTCAGACTGAATTTCAGGGAAATGTGTAAACTGAATCTAGAAGAAGCCCAGAATTTGACAGTTTAGAGCTACATTAACAATGTGTTTCCAACAGATAATACAGCTTAGCATATATTCATTTTTTTATATAGTGCCAAATCACAACAAGTCACCTTAAGGTGCTTTATATTATAAAACCCTACAATAATATACAGTCAGCACAAGTGAAACAGGCAAAAAAAGAGTTGCTCTTTCAATTTCCATCTTGCATTTATGCAAAAAGTCATTTATTAAACCTCAAACTTAATTTCTGCAGTCCTAAAAAGAATTAACACACTGTAAATATATTACAACTCTAAGAAACTGTTGGAACATGCTTCTATGCATCACATATTGTGTGTAATCCTATCAGACAATCTGTGACCTTGCAACTATTTAAGGGATATTTTAAAGAAAACTGGGTCAACAGGGCTTAAATTGGTTTGTATGATTCCTAATAACAGAATAAAATAGAGCACGTGTGCGACAACTGCGCGACCTACTTTTTAAATGTATGTTTGATATAGCGTTTGATAAGGTTTAAGAGAATTTTGGTTCCAGAGAAGCATGCAATCTGAGATCCATGAAAAGATCTTTTGTACCATTTCGTGCGAGGGAAAGGTTCAAGCTGAGGTTTGAGTGAATCATCATTTGTAAAAGCTGATTTAAAATGACATCTGCATCAGTGAAAGGCTTGCTGGATCCTGATAGACCACTGCTGAGGCCGCTGGTACAAAGGTGTGAATGCTGCAAATAAATAAAACTGCTTGCAGAAATTAAATTTCAAAATAAATCCTCGAATATTAAGAGTGCCAACAGATCAAACCTAAGAGCGCATAGAGAAGTAGTGCTTATAGATGATTAAATCAGCGCCTCATGCTTCCCCCGTACCTGCTTTGAGTTTTATTTGATTGGCTACGCAATTACCTTAACATTGGTTAATTGCTAGTTAATCTACCTCTCAAAGTAATCACATAACCCTCTGGTCTGCCAATCAGCAATTTAAAAATCACGTTTAAATTCAGTCAGCTAAAATATACACGTACGCACGAAAGGGTGCCCAGGACGCCGACGTGACACGTGGAGTTTACAGATTCTCGGATTACTTGACAGTTTCATTAAGACAGATTACCGTGACCCTGAAGTTTTAATCTACCAGATAAAGTGAAGCTGTTTTTACACCCATCGTCCAGGATGCACTTCATTTCCAACAACATCCGAACCTGAGATGAGATTTGGCCTCCTTCAAATACAATCTGAATTGATTAAACAGAAACTGGCAGGCTGAACAGAGCAGAGGAGAGTACAAACCCGTCCACGCAGCCAGTGGCGACTGTGGACACAAGATTGAGGGTAAGATATCCGTGAGTGGCCGGGCACCTGAGGCCGAGAGATAGTACTGCTTACTTGCAGAGGAGGGGGGAGGTGGGTCAAACGGGAGAACGACAAGGTGGGTTTTTTTTTTGCCTGTGTTTTCCCTTGAGGTTAATATTTTATGGATGTGTGATACAGTTCAGGTGACAGTTTGAGATGACGGAGAGTCAGCGTGCAGGCGGCAAGAGTTCAGCGATTTATTAAAAGGGAGGGAGTGTGGCACGGGGGAGATCTGAGAAATGTGTTAGTAGCTGTTAATGCGAGGGGTCTCAAAATGACTAAAGTTTGTGCTCGTACATGCAGTCATGCACATGTGTGTGAGATGAGCTTTCTGCAACCCGAGCCCATTAGAAAAGCAGAGGCACTGGCAGTACAGATGTGTCTCTCTCTGAGTCCGACATGAAACACAGGAAACGGCCTCTTTGATCATTATCTACCTGTCAGTCTGCCCTCCACGGGGACCACCTGTTACTACTGCTGATGTGCCGCAATGACAGGCCAGGGGCACTCACACAAACTTAACACACATCAGGCAAAAAGAAAGAAAGAAAAAGGAGCACCTCTATGAGTGTGGATGGTGTCTACATTCAAACTTTTCCCCATGGAGGTATAACCATGACTACGAGTACTGTGGGTAAAACGCAGGTTATTTTTCTAAATTTGGATTCCAATTAGCCTCAGTGACTGTGAGGCTCGCTTGGGTCCACATTCGCATTCATACCAACAGGCAATTTGGTCTCCGATCCCCGTGATTGTATGTTTGTTGGATGTGGGAGGGAAACAAGCTGAAATCCATGTGATCAAAGGGAGAACATATCTAGGAGTGAGTCAGAAGCAAACAAACTCACACAGGTTCATTTGTTTGACTTCCTCCTTCTACAGCTACGTACTGTATCATACAACCTGCTGAGAAAATTTCTACAAATAAAAAGACACAGCGACTACATATAGACTGCGCTGTGAGGTTAAGCCCAGTGGCTCCGTGCGCGATTGCAATCAACAAATGTGGTCATCTTTCGCGGCTTCTGTGTGCCCTCACGTAAAAAGGAGTTATTTTCTTGCACCCACAGCTTATATGATAACGATGTCAATTAATTCTTTTTTCTCTTTCCAAAGGGAAAGCAACCTTAAAAAGATGGTTCAAACAAACCAGAAAAAAAAACATTTGTCAGTTTCATTTACTTGTTGTCAGGGTCTAATATTCCAGGGTTTATTTTTATTTTTAGATCTAGTTCTTTTGTTTTAACTTTTGACGTTCTAATAAAAAAAAAAACTTTGACTAAGTATCTCAGCTATAGCAAGGAAAACTGATGCGTGCTTTAGAACAGGAAACTACAAAAGACTGTGATAAAAAAAATAATATCCCTGATCAGATGCAAACTCTCGTCTCCCGCATCAATCGAACCTTTAATCCACCTTCTAAGCCCTTCCAATCCGCCTTGCTAGATGAAGGACACCTGCCTTTCTGCAATCATGCAGAATGCTGGTATTAAACATAATTTGTGAGACGTGCAACTTGATGAATCCAATATTAATGCAATTACCAGAGGCAGTGGGCTGGAAAAGTCGACGTTAAAATGTTTCTTGTTTTAGAAACTTCCGGCAAAACTGCCGCCGACAGGTGTTATTATTTTTTTTATTTTCTCTGTAAAATAAAATACCAATAACGTCCACTGTAATTGTGTGAAAACACAAATAACCTGCTAAACTGACCCTTTAAAGCTAGACTGCTGTGAAGCTGTCAGCAATAAAACGGGCTCCGTACTGTGCAGAGACCTGCTGGCTTCGAGGGAAATAAACTTTTCTAACCAGTTCCCAAAGTGAAGCTGTCTGTACGGTATGTGAATCGTTTGTGTATCTGTGGGTTAACAACTGTTGGTCATCGTTTTGAAAAGAAATTCTTCAGAGACTCGGTTTGCTTGGCTTGTTAGGGGAATATCAGCACCTTTATGATCAATCAAAGAGTTTCTAAACCCTCGTACCCTCTGCTGCCTTGCTGCTTTTTCCCTTTTGCTCCTGTTCTCTCAATTTTTTTTGTCAACACTGACTCCGTCTTCTGTAGGTTAAAGTTACCACTTTAATCTTTGCTTGCCCCCACTGGCACCCAGCATAAACAAATGAACACTATAATGCAGCAGCATACACACATTTATATGCACAGCCATGTTTGTCTGTCTTTGTGTTTCGGGCAAGTTTGACTCCGTTGTTAGCGTACCACCCACATGACTTGCGGTGGTCACATTTGGTTGCGGCAATTTACACAGTTTAAGTTGTAATGGCTTTTCCACATCTTTCTCAGAAACAGCTCAGACACCTCTGTAACTACTTTGGGAATACACTGCGCGGCCACAGCGCCAACAGCATTAGTATGAATTGTACTGTCAATTTAAAGGGAATGTTTGAAGCTTATTCTAATGGGAATGAGTCTGTTCTGAGAGCAGGACACGCAGGACAGTGGAGGAACATGCGGCTATGATGTTGTGTGGACGCGAGCAGAAACATTTCATTGTACATGCTAAATTTTCTGACGCAGTCTCACGTAATGCCATCTCTGTCAAGCTTCAGATCAGAGCGTCAGATCTTTCAGCACAACATCAAAGACTCCTCACAACCAAGTGCGCGCCAAACAAACCAGACTCCAACAGACTCACAAATTCACAGGAGCTTATTGCATCTGCACAGCCATATAACACAGTGTCTGCACCTTAAAGCCGGCAAACACACTAATCACCTCAGATGAAGAAGACCAAAGCTTGTAATGTCCTAGCTTATTTGGATTTTTTAAAAATATGTATACACCAGACACGACTTCAATGTATTGATCACTTTTAAAATGAATTGAATTCATTACAGAACCATACTTGTTCTTATAATGATATAAATTTATTTTAAAAACATCCTAGCTAATAGGAGTATATCTACCACCAGTTCAACTGCTTGTAACTTTAAATTTTTACTGATAAATTAAATAAATGATGCAGTTGATCATGTGGTGCGCAGCGGGGTACGAGCATGCATTTAGATTGTTGCTTAAAGCAGCTGTAATCAATATTCTTATAATGGCAAGAAACTGGTTCCTTGTAGGGAACAGACAGAGAATTAGCGGCAGACGCTGCAGCAGCACTCAGCTTTACGGAGCTTTATATTGCCTTTCAGTTCATTGCTTACAACTTGCTGCCCAACTTTACTGTTTCACTTCACTGCTGCTGCTCTGGCAGTTTCATATTCAGCTGCAGCAGGCAGCTGTTTTCAGTTTTCAGTTACAGAAAAGAAAATAAAAAAGCTGTAAAACCATATTGTACATGACCTGCCCGGTAACAAACAAGTGGCAGACAAAGTTAGAAACTAGCGGGTGAACACAGTATGGAGCAGCAAACGAGCTGATATTTCCCTAAGGAGTTTGTGGAGACAAGTACAGAGCTACAGTAAAGGGAGACTGAATATTCATCAGGTCACCTAAAAAACACAACACAAAAAATGCTAATGTTGCTTCGTATTTACTGGATGTGCTAAAAAAAAAAAAAAAAGATGTTTGCCAAAAGAACTTGAAGGTGAAATATGTCAATCTTGTAGTTGTAGCTTGTGAAATGGAAACTAGAGTAAGAATCACCAGGGCAAATATAAACATTTATAACTAACATTTTAATATTTTTTCATTTAGCATGGTGAGGAACTTTAACTGCAGCTACTTAACAAATGCAGTGGATTAAACAACAAAGGCTCCTAACTAGAAACAAAACTAGAAGTATATAATTCTACACAGTGCTCAGCCACCAAATGTAGGGTGGGTGCCACAGTTGTACAAAATTGACAGTACTTGTAATTAGCATGTTTTTCTAATGGTTAATCCACCAGTATGTGCATCAAAATGATGTAACAAACTAATGTTGGCAAATATGCCTGTAAAATATGTGAGTTTCATACAAATATACCTGAAGGTTACATCAAAATGGTTAAGTGGTTCACACAATGCAGAGACTAGCAGGTAAATTGGAAATAGCTTACATTGTTAAAATTTTAGGTTTCATTTAATTTGATCACAGAGATGCTGCAAACACTTTCCAGTTTTTTTTAAACAATTTTAATTATTTAAATAAATTTCATCAGTAATTGAAAACTATTGAAATGCCAGGCTTTATAATGTATTTTTCCACTTTTTAAAAAAAAAAAAAAAGTATTTTTTTTAATTGTTTCTAAAAAAATATCTTGGTCTTATTTCAGCTTTTTTCTTGTAATTTGTTCTTGCTTTTAATTCTAGGTTTCATGTTTGTTTTTCTTTCTTTAAAGCACAGAGTGGCTCTGTGAAACATACTGAATATTTCTTGCTGTCTTGCTTGTTTTAGCGATCGGTGCTTATTATGCATCCTTCCACAGTTCATAACAATAACACCAATATCATAGTTCTGTCACAAAAAGGTTTATAACATATAATATCAGCAATCCAGTGGATATCGCTGCTGCTGCTGATAATAATAGCAATAAAATGTGAGATGTTGCACAGTAGTCCTTGCCAGAAGATGCGTCGAACGTGGAAGACACGATGATCACTGAAGAAATAAAGACAACCATTTGGCTAATCTATGACACAGCACCGCTGACACTCATACGATTAGAGATGCCTTTCAGTCTAAATCAGGCCTCTATCTGCATGCTTAGCACTATTACTGCCTTTATGGGGTACTACCCTCAGGGGTCTATTGCCCACACGATAGTGGATGCCAAGCTCAAATACACTTTCTCTCACACAGTCACACCGAACGGGATGAAGATGAATCAAATATGATGATTAACAGAAAAAACATTCAGTGAAAGTCTTTATAGAAAGTGTTTCCGTGGGCTGATGGCACAGTCAACGCGGTGGAAACTCCCCAGCAGTCATGAATCACTCGTCAGGAGTTTCCTTTCTCTCAAATTTAAATGCAAACTTTAACATCAAAGGTGCGACCATACCGCTAATGCAGCAGAACAGACTGTTGGAGCTTTCATGCCCAGAAAAATAACGTTTGATAGAATTTTGTTTTTTGCCAGACACAGAAAACACTGGCAGTAGTGTGTTTTCCAGGAAGATGAGGCCTATGCATAGGGTACTGTTTGTTTTTCAGACAAGAGACTGCCACTGGAATGCCAGTGTAAATACTCGGTTTTGTCAGTTCTCTCTGCTGTTGTTTGGGATCCAGAGCAACCACAGGATCAGCATCAGAGAACATTCTTATCCTTCGGCTTACAAACATACCAAACTGGAGCTCCGCATCCTCTTCCTAGCCTTACTGTTCTTTGCTCTGAGCCAGCTCTACTCCCAGAATTTCTTTAAAAAGCCCTCACAACTGTTCCTCACATTTGGTTTGTGCACAAGGTTGATGGAGCCACAGTTCAGTGGCAAGTTCAGATGGGGAGCTCTGCCTTTTGCTGTGGCGGTGAAGAATTATTAAAAGATTCTGCAGCTTTTTGGCGAAAGCAATAAAATGACATGACAAGAGGAGCGACGAGGAGATGTTTTTGTTTGTATTGAGCTCATGTTACAGCAAAACCCCCTCAATATGTTTCACCTTTCAGTTTAAATTTGCACCTTCCTACTCCGTTTTGTATTTACGAGGAGCGGCGCAGGGTTGAGCAGTGGATTTTTAAAATGAAATTACTAGAGTCAGTTTCAACAATACAGAATACCTCTCATACAACCTGGCGATAACAAAGAGCTGTATAATGAGGTAAAATAAAGGCTAAATGAATCCAAATCAGAGGAGCCATGAGACCCGTGGAATGTGCGCTGAGAACAATTAGCTAGCTCATCCAGCATACGAATCAGCTCCTGGCACATTACGCACATACTGTAAAGCTCATTACTGCTGCAAGGCACACAATCAGTCGATCAAATTCAGCGGCGGAGCGCGCTCCGTCAGGATCCGCCTGTCATTCAACTCTTTAACCCGCTGCTGCGCCCCAATCACCCAGCGCAGACACAACAACAGCCTCACGTTCTGTTTTAACAAGTCATGCTTCGTTATGTGCGGGACTTTTCCCAGACTTTTGCGCTCTTTGATGGATGCTGACTGTTGTGATGCTTTCATCTCCTTTCTCAAAAAAAAAAAAAAGGGGGGAATAAGAAGAAAAAAGAGAAAGAATTCTTGAACGCAAACACCCATGGTTAAACATAAAAGGGCTGAGATATTTTAAAACTGACATCACTTCAAAGGGAGTGAACACATTCAAAGGGTATCACAGGGAAGAGACTCAAAAGCCTGCTAGTCACCTGTAATCCACTGCTAATACTTGGTCCCCACAAGCGCGCATTAACATTCACGTCGTTCACACATGCCCCGGTTCGATGTATAGATGCGCACGAGGGTCGTTAATATTCAACCTGCAAGAATGTCTCACATAGATATTCTGGACTCGCTCGATTTAGGAAACAGGATCTATACACGAATGCAAGGATTATCTCGTGAATATATCAGTGTCATTACAGCAGCTGTGTTATAGTGACAACTGTTCTGTTAGCCGGCATCTCTTTCTCCACTGCTCTTTTTGGTGTCTCGTTCTTTCATCACTTTAGCTCTTTGACTCCTGCCTCCACATTCTTTGAATTTGACGCCAGCTCGCTGTGTTGAAAAGGTATAGTTTTTTAAAAAGAGGAACTACCTTACTTTTAAATAAACCAAGGAAGGAACCGTGCCTTCAAAGTCTTGTTTTTTTCCCTTACCACGGAAGAGAAGCTAAAAGTGTTTTCAAAGTTGAAGAAAGTCTTTTAAAGTACTTGATGGAGCACAAACAGGCATTTAACTGAAGTGTTTGTGATCACAGTGGTGTTTGTTTTTTCCTTTGAAAGTAGAACTATGAGACATGTCGCATATGTTTAAATGATATATAGTAAATAGGAGGTATTGGATTCTAACAGGAAAAGTTTCTAAGCTGCATCCATGCTACTCGTACAGAGTAATTTAATGTTATGCCAGCTCAGAAAAAGATTTTGCTTGTGTTTATCATTACTATTTAGGAAAGATCAATGATACGCATGATGCAAGTCACAAGGTGAGTTCACGTGCATGTAGTTTCTGATTTAAACATGCAAGTCTTACAGCATGCACACGTCCAGCTTTTCCGCATATCTTAGCTGTGGTTATCTGCCGATGCAGATCCACACTATTTTTTAATTAATGAGAGAAAGAGACAACATTGAGCTGGATGTAAACAGATTTTGCGAGGAAAATAGGGAATAGGTGCAGTGATTGAGTGAAATGTTCATATGGGAAGTAAGTATATAAAACAAAATCACCAGTCTTTTGGATATTGGCTGCTGTTTGTTTCTTCTATGTTAAGATGATCCCACACTGCTTTAATAGTGTTGAGGCCTGGGCTCAGGGGAGGCAAATCGATGACTGACAGCATTCCAATGTATGTTTTTCTATCCATTTATGCATTTACTCCACTGGCAGCGTGTTTGGGATCATTGTCATCCTGAAAAATGAAGCTGTTGCCAGTCAGATGTTTTCCAGATGGTATTGCATGGGGGATCAAAATCTGATTTTCTGCATTTATAATTCCATCAGTTTTGACAAGATTATCAAAACCACTTGTTGAACTGCAGGCTCAAACTATGACTCTACAGCCATCTGATTTACAGACTTGAACCAGAAATGCAACATTTGGATTCATCACTCCATAAAACCCGTGGTCACTGATTCTCAGGTCAGTTCTTGAGTAATTTGGCAAACCTCAGCAGTTTTACTCCCATTGTCCTTTCCACAAAGTGGCTTTTTGACAGCTACCCTTGCAATGAGACCATTTCTGAAACAGTAGATGGTCCGGGTGACAGCCTGGATGCTCTTTGCTATTTTTTCCCATTGCTCACAGGTATGAATTTCAGATATTGTTCATCTGCTGCCTGACATTTCTTCTTTTCTTCCCCACTTGCCCAGTGTTCTCAAATTTGGGGGGTGGGGGGTGTAGGGCACGCCATACTTAGATATGCCACGTTTTCAGCAAAAATACTGTTTATGCCTGTCAGACTGTTATCTTTGGCATTTTCTGTTCAAATAAAGAAACGGGCGCAAAAAGTTTGTTTTGCAACAGGTTGCTACAAACAAAGTGCCTAAAGATGTAATTTAAAACTGTTTCTTTGTTGAGTTGCCTGTTATGTGTAAACATAACACTGAATCATCCTTTGAGTTAGTGCCTTTATATGCTTGAATGATTTATAGTTCAGTGCTAAGTTGCTTAAAAAAACTAAACATTCCTCTGAAAGTACTCAGGTACAAGGACTGGACTAAATTTGAGTGAAAAAGCACCCAGTGTCCAAAGAAAACCCCCAGCAAGTTCAGCAAGTCTGGAGGACTATTCAAGATCAATGAAAAAACAACAACCCTACAATAAATTCTGGCTTCTTGGAGGAAAATATAAAGAAGTGAGCGGTGGTTTTACAGTCTAAATCCAGGAATATATATTTGCTGAACTGCTGTCATTTATTAGTGGAATAATAAATGACAACAGGTCTGTGATAAACAGAAGTTAAAAGATAAAATATGTATTGGTGTTATTCATCACATTTATTTGCACTCTTCCCATTTCTTTTCAAGTGAGAGTCACAACTGCTACACTGCTGTCAATTACAGTCACAGTACTTTCTCTTTGTCCTTTTTCTTCCACACACACACCTCCTGTCTGGAGCTGCCAAAGAGCTGGAGTGAAATATTATTGAACTGGACAGAGGGCAACACTTTATGTTACCATAAGTACAATAAAAGCTTACAAACAAGCATTAAATCCAACCAACATGGCTCGTGCTTCTATCTTACACCACGCCTCTCTGACCAAACATATTGAAAGTGAGGAAGTCAGTCGAGTCTTGTTCTTGACTTGACTGACTTTACTCTTGAATCTTATCTTGACCACTGTTTGCAGTTAAGCAATAAAAGAAAACATAAAAGCAGAAGCTTACCACCAAACTGTTGCTGCTTTACTTAGCTTAGATTACTGTAGCGCCCTACATGCTACGCTAGCTCTGCCGCTAGCTGCTAACTAGCTAAAGAACAACAGAACAGAAGACACTGTACCATGCATCAACACACTGTCACCAAAATGCAGTCAAGCTTTTTTGGTCACTACTGGACCTTTCTGCAAGTCTGACATGCATATCTCTGCACTGATAAAACAGACAAATGTACGGCATTAATAACAAAGAAAATAAATTAAATGATTTCTAAATGCACATAATGTGCACAGCCACAGTGCGCTTTGTACAGTGGTCGAACAATGGGGCATTGTGCATCATGTCAACATCAATATTACTGCTGCATATAATAGGTTCAGGTTCAGATATCAGTTCAGTTCAGTTCAGTTCTTTTTTATTTCAAACATATACATTCACCAACGTTTCATAAAATCATTCCAGTTGTTTGAAAAGGAGTAGGCAGAAGTATATACTTATTTTGCCCTACCCCCTCAGGTTTACATCCTCATCATCTAATATGTAACAAACTCATAGAAAAGCATTCATAAACATTAATCAAGCACAGGACAGAGGTGCTTCAAAACTGCAATAACAGCCAAGCAACACAGTTCACAAACTGATCCGTCATTCAGAGTTTTTCCACTTCCAGTCTGGCTTAAGGCATCTGCTGATAATGAGTACGGATCTGATACCAGTTTAATTAAAAGGCTGGATTTCTCACTCAGAGGAAGAGACTGGGAGTCAGTCTTTTACGTTTAAAACAACATTAGGTTCAAATTAAAACATAATTTCGGGCCTATGAAAACAGATAGATGAGTGGTACTTAATTCTAAGATACTCAAAGGCAGACATGGATTCAAATCGTTCACCTAATTTATTTATAGTTGCTTGATTTCAACGCAAAACGATTGACAGGCTATGCTGCTGTTTCTTTTTTACGGCCACAGTAGTTTAGTGGACAGAGTTTAGTGAGGAGTCATTACTTTAAATGTTGGAAAAACTTGAATTTTTTCAACTTGAACACATTTGGGAAGGATGAAGCATTAATATGAAACGATAATATAAAGGACGCTTGTGTTGTCTTGGATAAACGCCAAACACACACAAGCACTATTGTTCAGAAAGTAATCTCTGGCACGAGAAAAAGTGAAAGTTTACACAATATATAACAGAAGGAGGCTGTGAACATCGGCCAGCATACCCTCGGTACAGTCATCGTGAAAAGCAGAGTCACACATTTTGGCAGAACACACACAAGCTCTTAAGGGAAAAATGAGCTTCATCTTTAAGCTGCTCAAATTTCCATTTCCATTTGATTGCTCTCTCAAACGGCTGCGTATTAGTTTGGCACAGCGGGCAGATAGAGTCCACTCTATAAAACAAATCTTTAAGCCATTTTGTTTCTGGGCATCTTCACTTTGACCCAAAAATCATCAGCTTGTGCCAAGTTACAAGTGAAGCGAGTGAAATAAAGAGATAAGTTCTTTTATGGACCACATACTGCACAAAAAATGAATATTTCGGACTTTTTTGTAAGGCCTATAAAAGCTAATATCACTTTTCTTTTTAATTTTGAAATTTGGTGCTATATTAAGAAAACATCTAAAATGCCTCCAGGCCTCAAAGCAGAGTTCTGCACAAAGTCATTTTAACCACGGGCCATCGTGCCAAAGAAATGGCCCTTACATCGTTTTTAAATTTGATTTTGAATTTGCATTGTATCCGACTCCTCTGAAATCCATCTGCAAAATATTTCTGTGTGCTCTTTATTTGAAACGAATAACTCTTGATGGATCGGAGCTGACAAATGAGAACAGCGTCGCAAGCCGTGAGCCTGCTCCACCTTGGTTGTTGCTGATGATGATTTCTGCATTTGTAGGATAAAAAAAAAACAAAAAACGCTGAGAAGCGCTAATCTCTCCACTCTGATTATTGCTGTCACTTTAGATTTATCCATTGTATGTGTGCAGATTTGGCAGTCTATTTCATAGTCTTAAACACATTCTCTCTGGGAAACGCTAAGGTCAAGAGGGATCCATAAATAATCTCCAAGTCTGTGACTCTTCCAGTAAGCGTTATTCAAAAGGGATCAATAGGATGTTGTGATTCAAACACAAAAACCCATTCTTTTGCTTATCAGCAAAGCTCTCTCGCAGCACTTTGTGGTGATCAATTATTAAAATCAACTTCACATGGCCCCCACGTGTCAACAAAACAGGGAAGTCAGATTTATTCTATAGGCAAAGACTTTTGAGAGGTAATTTTTCATCTGAGTGGCCTTTAGCATTTCTTATTAAAATACATTATTGTTCTTGTAGATTTATTTATTCTATGTGATAGCTCATTAGTCAGATTAATGTAATATACTCTCTTCTCTCCAGAAACAGTATGCCTGCGAAGAGGTCCGCGTTGCTGTATAAATAAATGACGTGAGGTAAAGTTCAATTCTCTTGCTTTTTTGCTGAGACACTGCCTTTCATTACGCATCTATTTTTAAGGATGAGGAGCTGCTAAATTTAACTTTAAGTGGCTGAACAGCAGCTGAGATCAACTCTCAGCTCCAATGTGCAAAATTGACTTGAAGTCTCACACGTAAGAAGCATTTCAAGGCTGAGCCACAGCACATGGCACTGTACACTCTTAAATATTTATTGTACCGCATTAAATCATATCAGAATTCAGTCTGTATCGCTCATCGGATGATTATTTGCAGCAAACACACTGATACGCGCAAGCATTAAACACATATGGCACTTCACATGCGAGGATTAATTCTGTAAATACACCTACATGCTCTTACTCTGATCTCAGTGCCACTGTGTGAACGGTGTGTCACCTCAATTATCACAGAGAATGGGAAGTTATTTTTATTCTGGAACTTTATGTGATGGTGAAAGGAAACTTATTTAAATGAAATTACAGATTTACATGTACGTACTGCTGCCCAGTGAAACGTACCTGTTTAAGCAGCTGCTCAAAACTGCAGTTCGCTATCTTAAAGTAAGCACCTCGTGAATTTGTGCCTTTACTGCCAATGAGAGACACAACCTGAAAAAAGAACTTCAGCATTAGAAGGTTTTACATACAATATCCATGGCAGCATACTTGGGGTTGTTGGATGCTTTAGAGTTAAACAAGTATTAGTTTGATTCCTTGATATCTAACCAGTTAACCCATTAAATAAAGACTTTTAGACACATTTACCCCAGCTAACTTAAGTTTCATGGCTGGTTCACGTTAAACTCAAAGTTTTTGTGAATTTGCATTTGTGCAAACTGAACAATTCCAGCTATGACAGTGTCATGAAAATCCATGAGCTGGGATGCTTCCACAGACTCCGGGTTCTCTCCCGAGGCCACTGACAATCATACAAAAAAATAGACAGAGCTCGGGGAAAAGCAATCCCTTTGGGATTACGTTGGGAAAGGAACCCTGTGTGAAAACTCTGCCAAATCAAGCATGTGGAGCTACCTGCTGCGGTGACCCCTGGTGAATAAAGGGGGGCCCAAAGTAGCTTCTTTCGTGAAAATATGTTTCAGATATCGGTTAAACCTCCACACCTGCTGGCTGTGAGGAGCAAATATTCACGGGCTTCCAACACCACAAAATTAGGGCTTCATTTTGCACCATGATGTTACGCATCATGAGGCTGAAGTCGGCATGGCAACAGTGAGTAACACCTGCTTTGACTAGTGGGCCTCACCGACAAAGACGAGGAAACCATGCTTCAGAATTCGTGGTTTGCTAACGCTGTCGTGGAGAGAGAAACTAGACAAAAAATCTTTGTTTGTCTGAGGAATTTATCTCAAAGCTCAAAAGAAGCCACAGCATCAAAGCTCAGTACAGTTTTAAACTTTTATTCAGCTGGAAGATTCCTACACCGTTTACAGTGTTTACTCTCACTGTATTTTTATTCTTATGAAGTAAACACAACAGAGCGGTTTAGCAATTTTACTCACACAGATTTTATTGGACCACAGTCCTGCTTAAGACAGACAATGAATAATGTATTTTGTGCAACGGTTAAATTTAAACATCTATCCAAACCAGAGTCAAACTATTCTATTCATAGTCGATCTCTATTCTTCTTTCCTAGGATAACAAAACAGTACACGAGATGTCAAACATACTGCCAGTCGTTCACACAATGTGTGGCGACGCTCACGCTGATGAGCTGTATTTTTCAGCGGCCACATAATGTCAAATGTTAAGAACAATATTGATGATAACAGTAAGTGTTTCAGAAGATTAATATCTTCATTAAATAGCAAGAACATCACCATGTCAGGAATTTAATTACGCTCACCACAGAGTCTAAACATCTCCTGCTTATAATGTCATTTATATACCATTAACACAGCAATTTGAGACATAAAATGCATCTAGAAAGAAGCAATGTGCCACCTGGTTGACACCTGATGAGCGTAATGACTCTTTTTATTGATATGTGTAAATGTTCACTGATAATGCTTTTAATTTGTTTATCCGCTCATAACTCTTGTTTAAGGTTAGGGAAAGTTTGCCGGTTAAATACTGAACTGGTTTAGCCGATTTCCTCCTAATGACGCACGCTTACGATCACGCTGCAGAACACGCAGCTCTGCTAGTTTTTACAGTTCCTCAAACCCGCTGATTTCCATTCGTTTTTGTTTAGATAAAAGTATCATGTGGTACTGCAGAGGAGTATTGCAGTTTCAATGTAATGCAATACTACACTAGACAAAAGCTAAACCAGTAAAAACTCTTGAAAAAAACTTGTATATATTCCTTTATGTGCATGTTCACACAGGACCGCCCCCTCACCAATTTTGTGCTGCACAAAAAAGCAACACTTCTTGGACTGAAAGTGTTATTTTATGCCAGTGAATATAACCCTGTTAACAAATGTGTTGATTTTCACAAGTAAAACACTAGAAAAAAAAGAAGGTTGGTACACAATCTGCCAGTGCATGTTTGTTGTTTACTCAAGGCCCCTGGGAGTCAACCTATACTGGGATTTTCTTCTTCTGGCACTAGATAAAGATTAAAAAAAAATGAAATAATGATCTCCATTTCTAATAAAGTCTTCCAAATATATTCCCGGGCTAAAATAAACGAGAGGTTTTTATTTCACTGCTGTTTTCAAACAAATTCCTCGATTAAACGCTAAATCCATCCCGCTGTAAGTCTCCAAAGAATATAGTGCATTGCACATCAAAGCATCTAGTTTGCCTCGCGTACTCCTGTGCAAAGTAGGACACGCCTTCACTCTGGGGAAGCACTGCCCATCTCTGCGGCTATTTGAGGAACTACAAAGTCCCAGAGGTCTAATTTCTAAAGTCAACCACATTTGTATAAAAAAATAGTACCGAGTCATCTCCACTCTAAATGCCAACCTATACTCCAGGAGAAAAAAAGGTGAGGTTATGTCTTTTTCTTTTTACTATGTCAGGAGAAAAAAAAAAGACAGCAATTACAGATAAACACTGTTTACAAAATGTTCTAATACTGGCTGTTTGAGATGATGTGATTCCAGTGTTTGATCACAATCCTAAGGCAATTTTTCAAATCTATCTGCACTACAAAACAGTCTGATGGAAAATGCATTTGCTGTGCTCTGATTACAGATTATTACAACCCAATGAACAAACATTTGTCTTGTCAACATCTCCAGTATGAACTACTTCCTCCTGATTGTGATCCTATTTGTATTTCACCACATGCTATTTTTCATGTCAAGAAGTCACTCTCACGTGTATTGCTCATCAAATGTGAGAAAAGCGATTTGCGAGGCGTCACGTCGACCACAAGGTATGACAGAGGCAGACGCAATTTAACCGCAACATCCCGGGTATATGAGGTAAATCTGGCTGAAGACCATGTCTGCATATCATCCCCCCCCTTCGCTCTTTTTCTTTACACATTTGTCCCGTCATCCTCCACTTCACAGTGCTCAGTCCAAGCAAAAATGCCAAAAACTGGACTTATGATATGACACACAGCTTTGTAAATGGATAAGCCAGTCATGCCAGTCAACTTCTGCCTTGAGCTCAGAAGTCTATTATTAGCAGACTTATTACTTTTTGATGGCAAAAAAGATAATTGAAAGATTTTTTTTTAAATTATGATTTTCTTTCAGGACATTTTATTAAGAAAATGATTATATTAGAACAAACCTATGATGTAATGATGTAAAATGTATCTACTTACAAGTATATAATTCAACGCATTAACATCATTCATGTGAAAACAAAGTTTCCACATGCCTCTATGCAGAATACCTTTAATGCTTTCACAGGAATTAAGAGGGATAAGTGGCAGCTGCTAAACAAATTCATCAGCAAGTGTGATAACCTCTATATAAGCCAAAGTTTAGGGCAGTTTGCTGTTCTGGAGCATTCAGGTGCGCTAACACAATACCACAATGGTCCCAGGAGTGGACCTCCCAGGTAAGAGAAACTGCACTTGTTAGGAAGGGTTGGCCAGTGAAAGCATCTACTCTCTCCAAGACATCTGGAATAATGTCCTTTGGACAGATGAGACAGATGTTGAGATGCCTGGCCATAATGCACAGAGAAAATAGCATATCAGCAGAAACACCTCACACCAACTGTCAAACACGGTGATGGACGGCTGGTGACTTGGGCTTGTTTTGTAGCCACAGGACCTGGACAACTTGCAGTCAGTGAGCATTTTAAAGGACTCTAGAGTCAAATGTGAGTCCATATATCTGACAGCTAAACTTTGGCCAAAATTGCGTCATACAGTACGACACAGCATGCAAATCTATAGAATAGCTGAAAAAGAGTTGTTGTGTACCAATGGTCAACAGTCCAGACCTCAGAGTGATTAAAATGCTGTGGTACGACCTTCGGAGAGTTGTGCAGAAATAAACAGCAACCAACATAAAAGAAATGAAGCCAAAGGTGTTTCTTCAAGCTATTAAAGTATGACAGGACTGTTAGGAATGCTGTGAAATCTTCTTTTCTTTTTCTTTTTTTAACACATATTGTAAATTATTTATTTTTAAATAAATAATTGACAATTATAGTGTTACCCTAAGAAAATCTAAATGTGATATTGCATAAAATTGACTGTAATTTGAAGAAAAAGTCACTCTTTCAATAGTGAGCAAAACCTCACCAAAGACATCAAGTCAGAGTAGATGGAAGTGTAAGATACAAGACTAATCCTGACATCTGACATGATCTCAAGCTTTAATCAAGCCACAAATGCTGCCAGTCCACAGGAGCAGCCCTATTTAATAACTGTTTTTGTTTATTTTCTTCATTTTGCAATTTTGGTTTAAATCATGTTTGTGCTCACTCCAGGTCAGGGACGAGCTGCTGTACCAAATGAAGGAGTTTAAGTATCTCTGGGTCTTTTTCCACAAATGAAAAAAGACGGGAGCAGGAGGTTCACAGATGGATTGGTGTGGTGCCTGCGGTGCCTGTTTTGGTAATAAGAGAGAGTGGAGTGTGAAAGCGAAGTTGCCGGCTTACTAGTCGATCTATGTAGTACCCTCACCTATGCCCATGAGCTCTGGGCAGTGACCAAAAGAATGAGAGTGCAGATACAAGCGATGAAAATGACCTCCCCCTGAAGGGTGACTGGGCTCTCCCTTAGCCATAGGATGAGGAGACTACTACTGGACTACTCCTCTACATTGAAAAAAACCAGTTGAGGTGGTTCAGGAATCCAACAAGGATTCCTTCTGAATACCTCCTAGATGAGATTGATGTGTCGCTGTGTATGGGAATGTCTTAGGTCTGGGTGTCTCCATAGACTGATGCCCCCGTGATATAAACCTGGATAGGGATCAGTCACAAAATGTATGGATTGACAAAACTGTAGTATTTTGGACCATCTGACTCCATGTTGAAGAACTTGACCGGCCTGCACAGAGCTTTGGGACGAACTGGAGCTACAAGCCAGACGTTATCACCCAACATCACTGGCTGACCTCACTAATGCTCTAGCAGCTGAATTGGAGCAAATCCCTTCAGCCTGGAAAGCCTTCATAGACGGGTAAAGGCTGTTATAGCAGCAGACTGAATCCCAAAGTTTTGGAATGAGGCATTTAATAATCACATATGTTTGGCTGTTTGCATAATTTACCGAGGGCTCCACAGCCAAGTAAACTGTCATAAATTCCCCTATCTGAAGACCTGTCAGCATCACTTTGCTATCTTCCGTTCCTCTCTGCAGTCGTTGGAATCTCAAAGCCCGTACGGTTTGTGCAGATTCTGGTGCAGCTTTAAAGTAATAACTGGCAGGTTTCGCTGCTAGACTGACCATTTGGTGCAGTTTGGCAGTCTGAGTAACTATGGAGTGTCACCGGGAAGGATTTTCTGTCTTTTTCAGTATTCTTTAATTTATTCTATTATGAGTTCACCGTTTTTTTATGAGTCAGATGTGGGCAAGGGGGCAACACATATGAAGTCTGAGACAAACAAAACATTATCATATTACAAAAACAATCTCACAGCCCTAAAAGTGCCACAGTCTGGAAGATAACAACTTATGCAAAACAATACTTCCCACAGGATTCGTCTTATACAACCCTAACTAAAGCTTTGAACTCAGTGAGAGAAATTAATTTCTGAAGTTTAAAGTTTTGCTGCAGGCGATCCAACACAGCGGATGAACTTCAGGGTCACTTTGCTGAGCTGAGGAACTGAACTGAGAACGCTACTGACCTCCTCACTGTTATCCTACTAATAAGAGGCGAGTAGTTTTAATAATTAATGGCCTTAGTACCCCCTCAGTGGTTATATTTACGAATTGCTAGCCATCGTCATTTGATTGATTAAGACATGTTTACAATTCAGTGGCTGAGATGAATAATTAAACAGAACAAAATGTAAAGCTGTCACTGTAATGGGGTTGTTTTCAGCGACTGCAGGAGTATAAGCACTCTTGTTTCTAAGGTCCTTTGTTTTATCTACTGTTTTATACTTGCAGTTTTCTTTAAATAAACCTGATTTTGTTTTATTTTTTATTAAAGCCGACTTTGAGAATGGGCTTTGTCCCACATGCATATTTTAATTGCTCTCTTTGCCTCACTGCGCATTTCAGGACATCTAACCTATGATGTCACTATTGTAAAAACATCATTTGAATTTGTTTCGCTTATTTATTTTATGCTTTAATTCATTTAGGCTAGACACTCGTAAACTGAAGACATTCACTCGTAATAACTCGCTCCAATCTGGTACCCTATTTCCGTCCGTTTTCAGACTCTCACAGATCCACAATCCTATGCAAATGCATCTGCTGTTGATGTATCAAACATAAACCCTCCACAGCCCCAGCCTCTCCAGCCTGTGGTTGCTGGTGTGGTGTTCCCTGTTGAGGCCACCTTATTAAGCTGAATGACAAACACTTCAGTACTTGAAGTGGAGAGAGGCTGCTGGGAGAGGAGGCGTGTGCTTTCCCACATTTCAGTCACATGCTACTTTTCCAGAGTACCTTTTTTTATTCTGCTGTACATTTTCTGCCGTGCTTTTTGTTGAAGTTAACTAATGAGCAGTGCACTAAGTAGGCATTTCACGTGTAACACTGTATATGAGTATTTCCATGTCACAATGCAGTGACTGCACTGTACCTCAAAGGTACTTATTAGGCAGAAATTGTTATTCTGCAATAAATTACTAATTAAAAATGTTCATACAAGACTTCCAGCATGTAAACGTATGACACACAGTGGACAGTATATCTGTTTACTCGTTTTTAATAAGTTTAAATATTTTCTTATGCAAATCAGCAATAATTTGAGGCTATTGTGCATAGAACAATGACATATTACCCCCTTTTAAGTTTATACAATGAACTTGTTACCGAGCAAATCCTTATTCACACATCCAATAGTTAAGGAGCATTAATTTGAGCTCAGGATTCACTCTATTTTAGCTTTGTCTTTGTTCTCTAGCAAGTCCTAAGGGAATGTGCGGCTGTTTAGCTGCTAAATGCTCCAGTGTTTTCACCCGCTAGTCATTAATTGTGTTTGCTGTTTGGTACAGTAGCTGTTTCTCTGAAAAAGGACTGCCTGCTGTGTCCAAAATCAACACCAAGGGAGCGATGAGAGTGAACCAACATGGAAAAGTTGCAGGACCGACAGCAAAACATTAAGCCGAAACTCCTCGTAAAGCTTTTTAAAGCTCGGGCAAGCTTTAGATTAAGATGGTGTTGAGCAATATTGTTATTGCATAAAATTCTGTACATAAAAAACTTCCAATGCATAACTTTTGCTTGAAGCGGAGCATCTTTATAGTGCAACATGATTTAAAAACTGCATATATTGAACACAATGTCAATAAAAAAAAAACTTGGAGAAACTACAAAATCAATACGAAATTTTTAGACATCAGCTAAACAGTAAACTCGGTCCTGGTATTTAAAATGTGTTTCCCCTGGAATAAACTAAAACTTCATATGACAGACCAGGCCCACACTGAGAAGGGTAGCAATGCTTGAGGCTCTCCTGCCTCAGAAATGCAGTTTAATACTTGCTTTTGCTCCAGCACCAAGATATTTCCCCCACTGGCTTTCTAATTCAATGTATGACCTCTCGCCAGAGAGTTTTAAAAGTCTTCAGGCAATGATCCAGCAGCTTTAGGTCTGGCCAATGACAGATGAGTTGCAGAGGCAGGAGCGAGACAGCTTGCCCTGGGCAAACCACAGAGCTTTGGTCAGCCTGCAGGGGTGAACTTCTGCAGCAGTGACGGGAAGAAAAAAAGCGCATGTAATGTTATTTCCAGGCTACAATATGGCACTGTCCTTTCAAACCCACCACCAACCACAGCATGCATTATGTGCAACTAAGCAGCAGGAGATCATCATGATACAGACAGTTTTTCTTCTCTTATTCTATGCCAAAACACACTGGAGACTTTAACTGGCAGCATTTTAGCATAGAAATTACTCGAATCATTTTCATAGACAGGAAGTGGTCACCTGGAAAGGAAATTTGTGCGCAAATACAATATGCAGCTTTTTCTGCACTTGGATGAAGATAAGTAAAAAAATTGAACTGGATGATCAACACAGATCACAGTCCACAGACCTAGCGGTTAATGACACCAAAGGGAATCATTATGAGAGCAACAAGAAGACAAGCCATGCTACCCTCTGGTGTTACTAATTGCTACCACAGACTTTTGTCCATGAGGATTTTTTTTTCTTTTTGAGTTACTGCAATAAGGCAAAGCTCATTTAGTAATTGGATATGCAAGCAAGAAAGTGAATAATAGATCTCATGGAGTGAAAGGAATGTTTTGCATATGAGTGGAAGCTGCTATTTTGCATACTTTAAGTAGTACACTTGAGTATGCTGGTCATTTTTTTTCACTGATGAATGAGCTTTTATGTCTGTATGATGTGTGACATGCACAGGGACACCGGTTCTGTGATTAAAAGACTGAAAGTTTTAACCACACTTGTTTTGATTTGATGTTAAAAGGACTGCCTTATGTTTCTTGTTGACAGTTCGCAGCCCGTCTAATTCTGCTTCAGTGTGTCACCACATGCAGTAACAATTAATTGCATCAAGCATAAAAGACACCGATGAAAATTAATTCACTCGACATGCCTTTTAAAATTAAACTCTGGCCATTTAAAGATAATTTGCGGCACATCTTCTGCATTATATTTAATAATGCATTGATTGCAAGTAGATTTATGATTCCCATGTCTCTGTAACTGTTTCTCTTTGACTCACACGTGCAGTAGATCTTTGCTAAGCACACTGTGCCATTGTAGTCCATTGCTGGAGGGAGCCTGCCCTCCAGTCACGCCGTTATCAGACAGTTGATGAAATGTTAACAAAGAAGACATTAGAAAGCAAACGGGAGACAGCTGGTGCAATCTTAGCAGAGCAGAGCAGCAGTGGAGATGTCAGACAGACATTCTGAGTTGCTGCCAAAAGGCACAATATGGTCACTAAAATTGCACTGCATGGACAATTTGCTTTTTTGTGCAAGAAAAATGGCTCTTCAAGACTTAGAGTACAAGAAGTAGTTCTTTTCATACCGCTTTGTAGGAATCTGCTTTAAAGGAACACCTTTACTTCAGCTTTATACGCTCAGTTAGATCAAAGAAAATAAAAATATCTTGCTACTCTTAAAAAAAATCAGTTCTCAAGGTATTTTCATGCAGGAGAACTCGTCTTAGTTTTTTGTAACGCCAGCCTGTGCACAGTGTTGATGTGTTCTTCTGAAAAACGTGTGTAATCACCTTGAACTTCACCTATGATCTGAGCGTTTCAACACCCAGAGGTCTCACCCTAACGCCCGGCTTAAAAGGAAACTGTTGTTTAGAGACACAAAACATGAATGGAGTCTTTCCTGAATGCGAAGCACGGTCACGAAATCGTGTTAAATCGTGTGCAAGAGGAAGGAGCTGCTGCCTTTGGCAAACGTTTAAAAGGGGCATTTTGTATTACACATGCAAAAAAAATGGGATGTAAAACGTTAACATGCATTCCGTCTCTCCCTGTCTTAAATCAAGCTCAGTGGGGGAATTGCACGACTGCACCGTGCAGCCACTGCTTGTTCCAGTTTGTTTCACGGAGGGGGACTAAATAAAATAACTGAGAAATCTTTTTGCCATCGTGTTTGATCGCAGGTGGCTCAAGATAACATAGCTCAAAGTCAATTACTGACAGTAATGGATCATGTAGACAAAAATGACTTTTATGATCTAATGTTATGGTTGAGAATTTTTCTGAGTCATCTACTGCCCCAGGGTTAGGTTACAGAAAAGCTTAATCAATTGTGAACAACTGGCTCGGTCCTGTTGGTTGTTTCTTTGAGTTTATCTTTCGAGCCAGAAGGACCAATTTCTGGCCTGGCCTGCAGCAGTCAGCAGTGAGTGCCGGCAGTGCAGCGTGCACATTTGTCATAATTGTCTGCAGGCAAGCACACAAAAACAGTACTTACAGTTGTTGTGCTGGTTTTCTGCTTTGACAAGTAAGCATATTGTAGGTGAACACACCCAGCAGTACGACTGGCTGGAGGACTGAATAGAGCACCGTGAAAATAACGAGCGGATTCAGACCCATAAACATACAATTTACTGCATCTGATCAAAACTGTAAATGCAGGTAACGTTTTTAAGTGAGAAAATAGTAATAATTTTATTTTGCTGAGATTCACATGGAGCACTGAAAGGGAGGCATGTCACTGTTACTGTGTGAAAGGGGAGATCTGTAATATCTTTTGTTGTATCATAGATACTGTCATTCATCAAACCGGGTGACCTCTGGCCAGTGCCCTTAGCCACATCCACAGAGTCTAGCTATGATGGATGCCTTATTAGAGTCCTTTATTAGTGTACTTTAGCCGGGAGATAAACTTTGTAATTAATGTCTCAGTTTGAGTATATCTCATTTATTTCAATCGGATAAAGGTGACTCTTCCAGCCGACCGGAGAACAATGGCCATCGGAGGAGACAGCAGTTTGGCAGCCGAGCGGAGCCTAGGAATGCTGAATAACAATCCCATCATCCATCATGGTCGGCAGACTGCGTTCGTCCCGAGGAGAAGTTCCAAGGAGCAGTTCACAATCAGGAGGAATGGCAAGGCTGAAAACGGCCACTTCCACTCGTGCTGCTTCTGTATTCTTCAAAACAGAACAAAAGAAACTGTACTTTTTGTTCTGCATGGAAGAATATGGCAGCAGAAACTGGTTGTATTTCTTTACCTAACTTGGCTGCGTGCTCTTCAATTAGAATTCAAAGCATTTTAGCAGCCAGGGGTGCCAATATGTACCACTGGCATGCTGCTGTAATCTACAGTTCAATATTACCCACGCATCATTAAAATCAGACTTGATGAATGACATAATGATGAGAGCAGCCCGAGCTGTGCTCAGCTACGGTCTGTGATGATGGCAGTAGTAATTTTCCTGTTAGGCCGGCCCCTCCTGTTTACTTAACCTTTCCGCAGTCCTCATTAACTCACCAACACCAGCAACTATGTTGGGTTGCCAAGGGCAAACACAATGGGCAGATGGAGCTGAGCTGAGACCATCACTTAGCCGGGCTGAGGTCACTCTTCTATCCTGCTGGTTCAAACCCTTCTCTCTGAATCTTAACATGTCATTACATTATTCCTGCTGCTAGCTACGCAACCAGCAATAGCCAGTATTTCACAGGCTTTCATTTAAGAATGAGGGGAAGCACGAATAAGCGAGGCGTCACAGGAAAGAAATCTCGACACTATTTCCTTCTGCTGTAAAGGTACTCTGAGGTGTTTCACTAATTTATTTATTTATTTCACAAATACCCTTCAGTAAGTCTCCATGAGAGAGGACAAAATGCAAACCCAGCACTGGGGGTAATGGGATATGCAGTCATTCATTCTGCTGCCGGTTCATACTCTTTGGCCAAATGACACCTTGGAAAAGAGCCACCCCGATACAGTAGCACCTTGTGAAATCACAGCCATTATTAATCCAGAGAAGGGCATGCAGTCTGATTACACACAGCCATAAAAGACACAGTCACAAAACACGTCGCGAGTTAGCCCGTCTATAAACGAAAGCTTAACACGGCCCTGAAAATGTGTGCAATTAAATTTCCAGGAAATCCAACGGCGTGATTAAAACACGTCTTAAAGCCGCAATCTGTTATTTTCCTCACATTCAAAATTACAGAACATCCTACTGTCGCATTTTACAGAACTGCCATCTTGTTGTTTTTAGTGAGAGATGAATAATGAATTTATTATTCACTGCTCATTGTGAAGTTGGGCAACAACGTTAATGCCATCATTGACTTGTCAAACCTGGCCAACGTTCCTCAGTCTCATAGCACATTAAATAGCGTTTAGCATACTGAGTATGTGGTGCAGTTCATATTAAAATTGAAATGCTGCATTAGCCAGAGCAACACATCAAGCGAGTGTGTCTAGACCTTTGCTGCACATTACTCCCTTGTTTAGTGCTTACTGTTACAAAACGTAATAGAAAAACAGCAGAGGAGTGAAGAAGTCAATAAAGGGAGACAAAAACAGAACAAGTAGTAATGAAGCTAACACTAGTAGAACCTACATTACGTTGATTTCATGCAAAAGTTTGAGGTATTTTTTTATGTATTTTATATCAATTCTCTGTCTCACTCTGACACTGTGCACAAAAAATGTGGAGTGAGCAAATGTGTCCTTCAACAACTGTTTTTTTGTTTTTTTTTAACTATTTGGTCAGCTCCCCCCCTCCCAGATTGGCAAGGACATTGCCTTTGAGTCTGGGCTTTCACTGTTGGTTAATAAATAACAAAATAATCAACAAAGTATGACTGTGAACATTATTTGCAGCCTTGACTAGAAAAACCTTCCAAAGCCTGTGTGAGAACATTTTTGACTGTAACTGTCAATAGCAGAAAAACAAAACCAAAAAAGAAGAAAATAACATTTAAAAACAATATTTAAAAAATGAAAACTAGTAGGAGTGAGGTTAAGTTGGTGCATTTACTCTTGGTGGCTAGTAAAACAATTACAAGAAGATGGTTAAGCCCAGTCAAGCCTACCCTGGATGACTGGTTTGGGATCATTTTAGAGATATTTAGGATGGAAAAACTGACATATCTGTTAAGAAATCAAAAGGCCAAATTCTACAAAATTTGGAACAATTGGATCCTATTCATTACCCCCACAAGAGCTGACTTTACTTGATCTCACTGTTACTTGTACTTTTGTAACCTACTTATCTAATTTCTGACCATTGCCAATTTACTTTATTTTGTATTTTTCGCCATGACAGCAGCACAGGCGCACCCCCCCCCCCAGTTCATGTTTATAGTTCCATATAATGTGTTCTATCTTTATGTAACATGAGTCCCCTTCTGGAGAACATGTGATGCTTGTAAAACTTTATTCATCAGGCAACTCTCCTAGTAATATCCATTAGAGGATAATATGCACCTGTCGATCACTGTGTTTATTATTTGCTCTCCTGGACTTAACTCTAAAAACCTGAATGAACTCTTTTTTCATGTTATTCATATATTGCTATGTTGATGGATTTTTCTTGTCCAAATAAAGATATAATAAAAAAAAAAAAATTAAAACTAGAGATTTTTTTTGTGAAGCCCCTAAAAAAGCAGCTACGGCTGCTTGCAGATTTTTAACTACCTGCATCTGCGCTGGTCTCCCAGTTGACCAGTTAAAGCAGATGGCCGGTAATGTCAGCACTAGCAGGAACTTTGTCTCCCAAGCTCGGCTTAGCCTCTGTCGGGTCCCCCTGGTTATTTGAAATGCTCACCAAAGGTCACGTCTGCCATGTTAGAGTAAACAAGAGGCCAGTTATACCAACGTGTTTTGTCTCTGTAACACTCTCGGTGGGACGCCCACACTCTGTTTTGTTTAAGTGGGCCTGTCTCCAATCAGTTAAATCAACAGCAGCCGTTTGGAACGGGAGCTGGAGTGACAGGTGAACTGTGGCACTGTCTGCTTTCCTTCCCCGTGTTATCAGCTCCCAGGTTTGTGAATGGCAGGACTTGAGCCACTCTCCTGTCGATAGTGAAACAACCCACCGGGACACACAGGAAATCCATTAGCCCAGTACTGCTGTTTGACATGCTCTCAGTGAACTGCACCTATCTTGACACAGTGCAATTTGAGGCTGTCCTGTGACTGAATTACTGAGGGCACTGTTGCATCAGTTTGAGGGACTCGAAAGAGAGAGACAACCATAAGAATAATAGTGTTTCTTTTATCCAAATTTTAAAAAAAAATACATTTTCTGACTTTCGGACATGACTAATTTTTTCACGTATACATTCAATGATGGTAAATATACCACATATGAAGATCTTAGGTAGATAATATTTAAAGAAATGCTTCACCATTGTAAATGCTTGTCACCACTCTCAAAGGCAGCATTCTGCCTGTTATAATTATGGAGTTTTAGTCAATAGTTGGGTAATTTGGCTGAGTAAAAATACTTGCAATGCTAGAAACAGTGCTTTCCATGGAAACTAGCCAAAGCCAGGTTAAAAAGTCTCTAAATGTTGTCACCCCCTAATTAGCCTCTTCGTGACATCGTCTTGTCACATTTGCGTTCTTCATAGTGTCAGCTGCTGTCAATCCTTTGCATGTGTTTCCCTCTGTGCTCACATACAGTTTTTAATACAAATTATTTCTCTAGAAAACCATACTCATACTCTGATTCAGTTGCCTGACAATAAAAAATAACTGCAACATCCTCAATAAAAAAAAAAGCTTTATCAAAAGTTTAGGAATTTTCTTTACACTGTTGCAGCTTATGTGTTCTATGTCAGCTGCCATGCAGTTAAATGAATGTTCTGTTCTCCCTGAACAAAGCAGATCTAAAATATGTGTATCTATGGCAGAGAGGTACTTGCACTTTTCTGCAGTATGGCCAGTCATCAGAGTCTCCAGCTTTGTAACCAAAGACTAAATTCTGCAAAGTTAATGAATATCCAGAGACAAAAACAGCGAGCTTGGTTTTGTTTAAAGATATCTCACTGACTCAGTTATTGTAATTAAAGAGACAGAATATGAGGTGTTTGTAAGTAGAATTTTTAAATTTTAAATGTTCCTTGTTACTTTGTTAATGTCATCAAAGTATTTTACATAAAACATCAACTCATTTAAAGAAAGTAGCACTTTTTTTCATGAATATCCCAGATAAATTTCTCAGGCGATCCAACCTAAACAGAAGTGCCGTTTAGACACCTTTTTAGAAAAAGTGACACATTCCAGTCAAAGTATGGCTGTCCACTTTCAAACTCTTTCACACCACAAAGTATAGTCCTCACTAAACAGGCTCCCAGTTTGTTGGACGTAAAGGCTGCTGACTTTCATGCCATCTGGTGACCTCCTCAAAGCAACTAGGAGACATTTCTCTGGTGGCAGCAATGCAATATAGCACCTATGACTGTATTATTGGTTATTTCTCTGCGGGTGTCCTTCAGCCCTATTTAGGTCACTCCCTCCGCTGTGTTATACAAATAAAATTATGCACAGATTGCAATTCAACTGCTATTCCGCCACTTGGCAAATTGCTATGAGGCCAGGAGAAATTGAAAAAGCTGGCAAGGTCTCAGCTACCTGACAGTGACTGTGACTATGATGAAGTATCCTCCTGTTACCGCTGTTGACTTTGCCAAATATCGGAGATCTCCACAGTCTCCACCCCATGCTCTGGGCCCGCCAGCTTTATAAACAGAGAGCAACCGGTGCCAACATTTCTATGAGTAACACCAACAGACCAGCCTGCAGGATCATGTCTCTCTGAATATCTTGCTGAGAGGTTACTTCGTCTTCATGTTCTGTTTTGCTCCTCACTTAATTTTGAGATCTCAGAAGCGTATTTCTCTTCCAGGTCTCGGTGGCTTGGAGCACTCTTCACAGAAAAGTTGTGAATCCAAACAATCGGTGGCAACGGATTGTGTTAAAAAAACACACGCACAGAGTTCAAAAACACATTAATGAGCCACTGTAAAGCACAAACAATATGTATATATGTAATCCAACATTTCTTCTAATCATGGATTCAAATGTTTTTGCTTGTTCTTTTTAAAGTGACCTTACTTTTATGGTGATCGAGGGGGTTTGAGTTGTATGTGGAGCTGGTAGCTGTCAACAAAATCTGCCAACGCTGTTTGGGGGCTGACATTTTTAGCTGCTGCTTTGTACCGTCTATAATTTGAACATTTGACACCAGCTTAGTCATTAGGAAATTAACTATAATCAAGAACGTGTAGTGCTGTAACCTCGGCACGCCCCCATGTGACTCCATTTATCGGATCACAGCATCAAGTAACCAACTGCCATAGAGAAAGACAGACGGTACTAAGTAATAGCTAAAAATGCCAGAATTTACCAACATCAGTCTGGAATAAATCTGATTTGATCTTTAATCAAAATTGAATATACCTCGCATTTGTTCTGCACATTTTTAATGTAGAGGTTCTCAAAGTTTCAAAGAAAATTACAACTGGTGTGTGCAATTTGTCTGATTTGTAGTTATAACTTCAATTATTTTTGATGCTTTATAGTTTTATTTTCAAATCATTAGTGAGGCGGTTATTACAATCATTAACGTTAAGAAGAGCTGAAACAGAAGAGCTGAAGTTAAATAAACAAATCGTTATGATCTGCCATACGATAAAAAAGGAACAGTTATGCAATCTTTCTTTGTCACTACGCAAAGTGTGGGCCACACTTTGTGAACCCTGGTCTTGCAGCGAATGCATATGACAACACAACCGAGCGTATGCATGTCAAACAACGCCGAGTCCCACACACACAAGCAATCACAAGAGCTGAACTCAGAGGAAGCGACAGGTTATGACAGGAGTAAAGTGGTTATCTGAGATAAGAAACGTCTATCCTTCAACCGAAAATCATATTCTCCCTCCACATTTTATCTGTGGGTAACACCTGTTGCGATGAAAACAAGTCGAATGGATATAGACACATGAGGGATATTCACTTGCCAATATTCTCTTAGATCCAGGGCAGGGAAACGAAGCCACACTGTACATCCCGTTTGAAAAAAATCACACTTTAAATGTGCGTATTTGTGTATAGTCACGTGGTCGCTGTGTGAGCACTACCGCCGCCTTCAAAACCAAAACTACTTGAGGTGTCAATTTCATCGAATCCCACAATCATTCCTTCTAAAATCTCAGCATAAACACTTTGCATTCATCCAACCAAGCGAGGCCTCAGAAAGTCTGCAGGTCACTCCGGTGAATTTATTGTAATGTGCCGCCCGGTGTCCATCAATCACATCAAACTGCTCTTTAAGCTTGGGGACATTTTGTATTTCAGACGAGCCTCACTAGACCGAGCACCCTGTGTTTAAGGCCGAAAGCTTACGCTTATGTGGCTGCTGGCAGACTGGGCCCTGAACTACATGTGGCGTGGAAATCTGATCCATTTATCTTTTGGATTGTGAAGATGCATCTGACCTTGCTACCCCGAGGAAATGTTGATAAAGCTTTCTGCCTCAGAATCATGGTTGAAAGCATTAAGTTTTCTCTGGAGCTTTCGTGTTGCACACCGGCTCACATGTGCAGACCAAACAGAGGAGTGTGGAACACTGTGGTACATGCTGTTGCTTGAAATTGGAGATTTCTCAGTCGTGTTTTTCCTGCCAACACATTGTAACATTTTCAGAATGTCCATAAAGATGCTGAAATGTGTAACTGCGTGTCGGTTTCACAAGAAAATACTCCACATTTGTCTTTGCACACCTCAGCTGCTATGATCTGAGACTGATTCTCAGCATCCAAATATGTTGAAACATCACCGGTTGTCAGGCAGTGGAAATATCTACCATGCCTGACATAAAGAGAAGCAACATGACAAATTAGGTCAGAGATAACAAGTGTCAAGACTGTAGCTCCATCTCCACCTCTCTCTTCTTCCTCTCTTATAGCTCCCAGTTTCCTCCCTGTGCTCTCTTATAGACAGACCCGGTAAATACCACATGTGCATGCAGGCTTCACCTGTTACAGCTGCTGCCCATTATCACATAAGCCTTTGCTTTTTTTACCCATTTCTCTCCAGTTTGTTGTCATTCTCATTCTTACAGCTGCTGTTATTGGTCTGTCCTTGGAGTGATGTATTACAACTATTTGTTTTTTCTCATTTTTTTAAACTTAACTGGCAAAATCGTTTGCCCTGTACTGCATTTGTCTTGTTGTTGGGTATAATCATATCATATTCTACTATTGTTATTTAAAGGACGCAAACGAACAATTAAAGTCAGGCTGCCTGTTCAGAATCTGCTGGGATTTACATGTAAATGACAGACAAAATGTTATTACTTACATATACGATCAAAAAAACAAACAAAAGACCTTTCAAGAATAGCTCACACGCTGCCTAGCGATGTGAAAAGTACCTTTTTGTTCAAAGGACACCACCTTTTGATAGATCCTGTCCAGACTACAGCAGCGCTTATTAAGTTTTTCAGAGTTTTTATGGCAGTCTCTCACAACAACAAATTCCCTTCCTGCTCCACATCATTCGGCTTGACTGCTAGGGCAAAAACATTATTTGAACTGACGAATAGGTCTACCTCATTCTAACCCATCACTTTCCATTGCTGTTGACACTGGGCTTTAACCATTATATGAGAAACTCCATCCTAGCTCCTTGACTTCAACCACCAGCTGTTCAGGAGACAAGCTAGCGCTGCTGAAAGAGAATACACCGCATGAAAGAAGACAAAGATTTTACAAAAGTGCATGGATTGTGCAAAGATCCAGCAGTATCAGGCATCCTGAATGCTTGCAAAGCCAGATGGATATTCTTCTTCTTCTTCTTCAGATGTTTCTCTCACGCCGGTTTTCTTAAATGTGAAGCTTCTGCCTTGTCAGTTCTGCTACACAGCCAGCAACCCGATGTCACCCTCCCTGCCTTTAAACTATGACACCTGTCACAGAAAATCATGTAATTTGGTGAAAATCTCCGACCCTCCGATGTCCTTCCAGTTTCATCGACTGTTCTCTTGCTCACTCTGACTTTCTGGTGCTGACACTTATGGTAGCCTCCCTTTGAGAAAGGAATGGTGCAGCTTGTTCCCCCTGCCCTGCCAAGCTCCATCTGTTGACCTCTGCCTGTGCTCACTCATCTCTGTAGGGTCTTTTACCTGTCTGTCGCCTCCTGATAGGAAAATAGCTATACTTTTGGCACTGATTAGCTCTCCTTGCCAGCATGGCTCATTCTGGACTACTGTCTGAAACAAACCCTCTCATGAGGAAATAAGAAGTAGATCATGATTAAAGTCTCCTTGTTCTAAATGAACAAGTGCAGAGGTCAACAGTACACAGGTTTGCCAGTTTCTAGTTCTTCAGGCTTTGTCTCTTCTTTTATGATCTAATTAACATTTTTGGTCCCACACTGCTTGTAAGTTCATCCAGCACACCACTCCACCAAGTCTGATCCTCAGCTATTTCTCAGTGATGCCTGTGCAGCTTATACACGTCTATCCTCCCAAGAAAAATGAGAGTGCCAGTCATAAAGCCAAAAGCAACATATGTTTAGCTACAAGCAACAAAGTGACACTTCTCTGTCTGGAGCAAAAGGAGAAAGTAATGCTAACAACAAAGACACAAAAAAAATAAAAACTCGCTATTTGGACAGAAAAACTGCTGAAATTGAAAATTTAAGGAAAGACAAATATTTTTTCTACCGCCTAAGCACCGCTAACCAGTGTGTTTTACTTTGTTTCTGCGTTGGCAATTCAAGGTGATTTTTTCACGATAGCGAACAAACAGCTCAAAATGGAAAACGACGAAAAGATAAAATTAGTGATCACTTTTTTAATGGCTCCAGTTCCAGAAGTAAGTTTCCCATTCATATTCAGTAATATTACTGATATTTTGGGCTCACTAAGAGACCTGATACTCATGGTTTTAAACACTTCCATAATAACCCGCGACCTCCACCAATAACAGACGAGTTACAGTTCAGGATTGTGGGTAGAGCAAGTAAATCACTTTTGTCTTAAAAAGGTTCATATGTGTTTACTTTTGTTTTTATCTTCTGTTCTGTTGTGAAGCACTTTGTGATGTTTATCTTGAAAGGTGCTCTACAAATCAAATTGTATTCACTTACTGACTTTACAGATGATACAGATGTGTTTTCACAGGAGCACATACCATCAGTTTGCCTTGTCGTAGGTGATTAGTAAGTCTACTTTAGATGGTTATAACATTATGGCTCATAATCAAAATCCCTAGGCAGAACATGAATGTGATATTTACTTCAGGAATCTCCCTGTTGTGCTCTATACAAGCCCTCAATGACCCGCTGAGAAAGCAAAGTCGGCATTACCAGCAGGCAGCTATCCTGTCTAAAGAATGAAAATGACAATGAAAAAAAAAAAGATTCAGAGAACATGTTCAATGATGAGCTTTATTTTGTAAAGGATTAGCAAAATTAAAATTCATTCTTCTTGTTTTATGTTTTCTCAGTGTGAACTGGAATGACTGAAACCAGGAGATGGTGACTGGCATCCTAAAACGTATGGAATACAGGGTTGTACAAAGCTCCAGTGCTCTTGTAATTAAGTGATCAAATTATTTAAAAATATTTATGTCTTTCCTTAAATTAATTTTAAAGGCTTGTTGATTCAACATTAATATATGGAGGGGCTGACAAGGACTTGCTGTAAAACATTTTGAGCTTTCTGTGGTTTTATACGCACACTATTTGTATTTGTATACCAAAAATGGACGCGGGTGTGATGAGATATGCGTCAGTGGTTTTTTGAAGTCCTGTCTGGTGCCTCGTCTAAAACCTTATGACTGTCGCCGTGGTATTTTTTCTTTTTTTCCTCTGGCGTGCTCAGTTATCATCTAACACTGTCAAGTGTTGTTGCAAGCTGTACTCGAATAATTGTAGGGTTACATCACACAGCAGATACCTGCTAATGTGCTCATGCAAATCACAAATGCGATGAACATTTTCTTGTTAAAACTTCTTGAGTGCTCTTAGTATAATTAACAATATAGCATATACAAACGCTACAGACACGGCCAAGAGATCCATTTCAGTATCTCAAAGCAGCCAAACCCCAATAATTAATAACTTTAAGTCTTAATTTGATACAGATGGGTAAGAAATAACAGAAATCCCCACCTGTAGCTTCGAGAAAACTGATTAAATAGAACAAAACCACTGTGTACCAGGCTGTAATCAATGTGCATTTAAGCTTTAAGGTTTTATCATGAAAGCCAATTGAGTTCAACCACCAGCTTTTCTGTTTACAGCCAGACTCTAATAGTTGAAATTGAAGAAATTGCAGGATTTTTTTATACCGTACATTTGATGAACAGAGGTTAGGAAACAAAACAATATATATGTTTTAAGAGGAGCAGTGTCTAAAATGCAAAATGATCTTTAGTTTTTGCATACAAATGCTTTAATAAGGTCTTGATAGGTGAGGTCATTAGAAGCGATTAAAGTGTCCAGCAATCATCCTGCTGTTCTCTTGCTGTTTGGACTGTAGATGAGCTCAGTGGTTGAGCAGGGAGCAGGGTACCAGCATTAGCACCACGCAGAGCAGCAGTGCTCTGATTTACTGTTCCCAGGACTGGTGATTGAGGAGAGCATTACGTCACAGCTGATAGATCAGAGAGTCTTACGGCAGAGTGGAGCTCCATCAACTGCTGCTGACAGTAGCGTTAGTGCTGACAACCAGTGAAAATGGATTTATGGAAAGACAAAAAAAACCCCACAGATACTCTATGCACTGACACAAAACAGCAAGAGCGCTTACAGGCACAAAACACACACATACATACACACTAACTCAATATTGCACAGGCCCATAATTCTTGGGGGCAAACACATGCATTCAATAAGATACATGAAGACATTATTGCAGCAAACCCAGATCTGCACAACACAGATGCTCCAATAAAATGCTTACTGGCAAAGTGCTAAACAGAAACACTTTAAGCTGTCAATCGACGGTATGTTTGTGGTAGTTAATGCATTTCTTATTATTTCTTCCTGGGTGGCAGTTACTGCCATCTCACACAAGGTTTACTCCAACAATCCAATGACATACAGGTTATAGGGACGGGAGACTTTAACTGCCTGTGGGAGTTCTTGCTTTTAATTTGTCTCTCATGCACTTTTTGATTGCCTGGCCAGTGTGATACCCTGTTTTGTTCACTTTTGTTTTCCAAGCCTGAGTCTTCAGCGTTTTTACTTAATATTCAGCTTTTCGAAGTGGGAGTTAGGGGTGAGGGAAAGACAATCAATACAGTGTAGTACTGCCATATTTTGAGGGGAAATATTATATCAACACAGGAATACCAAATATTGACATCTTATTATTAGATTATTATTATTATTATTATTATTATTATTAGATATTAGATTTTTAGCTACATGAGGAGAAGTGATAGTCATGAGTACAGGAGGAAGTTGGTCAAACAAAGATTGGGGCACAGGAGAAAGAAATCAGAGAAGCACTGTCTGCTTTGATTGTTTGCAACAACGATGGGACAAAAGAGACGTAAATGACACTTGGAAATATCACAAACATGACGGCTCTCACGCAGCACCAGCCTGTGATAATGTTAGCTGACGATGGCAAAGCTAACAGTACATCAGCTCAACAGAAAACCCAACACGCTTAGCTTGAAAAAGCTACTTCCTGATTTAGAGTGAGCTAAGAAAATCACACACACCCAGACCTGAATCCATACAACTTTGTGGAAAATTAGCACTTTTTTTTACATGCTCAACACACAGCCGTACCCATATTGTGTCATGTCCATGCTGAGGAAAAGCTGAGTGTAGTAAAAAGAGTTGCAAGCCATGGACTTCACAGGCTATGATTCATATGTGATTACAACTGCTCATTATGTCCCAGACGACTGGTGACTGCTCTCTCGTGTTCAAAACAGCTGTAATACTACACAAGTGTGAATTCATTTACCTCGGACTAGACTAATATAAACCGTTCAGTTTGTCAGCTGTTTGCAACATTTATGACAGCTTTTACTGACAGTTTGTTCAGTCTGTTTGTGGAAAATCCCATTTAGCAGCGGTAAAAATGACTGAAGTAAGAGGAACGACTCAGAACTTCATCTTATTAGGTAAAGCAGATACTAACAAAATTTACCTTTGAGGATAATACCGAGCATATCGCAAAATGTTAATATCCTATTAAGTAGCGTGATAGAGTAATATTACATTTTGTGGTCTCTGGTCATTCCCAATTCTATGGCCGTCTGCTTTTTTTTTTTTTTTACTCATTGATTATTTTTTTAAAGTGTCATGTGCTTCGGTTCCCTTCCCATCTTTATCTGCTGATATTGCTTTAATTCCTTCTTCTTCGGCTGCTCCCTTTAGGGGTTGCCACAGGGGACAATCTGCCTCCATCTCCACCCTATCCCCAGCATCCTCCTCTGTCTCATCACCCCTCTGCATGGCCTCTTTCACTTCATCCATAAACCTTCTCTGTGGTCTTCCTCTTTTCCACCTGCCTTGCAGCTCCATCATCAATATTCTTAAATGTAAATTTATGTTGCTGAGGTATTACAGCTACACACACCACACTTCCGTACTATAGCAACCTATAAAAATTACTTTATTCATCATTTTCTGCCCATAATTCAACTATGAATCCCAATAATCAGTCACCTTACTTCTGCTTTTAATATTTTCAACATTTGAAATCTTTTAAATTATTAACTGTTGTTTAATAATTTATAACGGAGATTTTTTTTTCAGCTCCATGCGCCGTTAAATATATATTTTTGCATTACAAAGGTAAGCAGTGATGTTTTTTTATTAGATTGATAAAACTCGTGGGCATCATAAGTCCTCTCTCTTGATCTCCTACTGCTAACAGCAAAAGAAGTTGTACGGCTGCCTGTTTTGAATGGAGTTTAGCCAACTTTACTCATCTTCGGTGCCAGAGCTGAGCATGTCAGAGCAGAACAGAAACGTGCTGCCCTCCATTTCCATTACACATATCTGTTTCCTTCACATCTAATTTAGTAGCTTGGTAATTAGGAGAGCAGGCTCGGGTTGTAAAAGTTTATAGTTTTCCATGCTGTTAGGCTGTGTGTACAGTGTGTACAGTGACGCAGCTATTTATCAAGGTCTTCCCAACATATGATCGGAGTAACTGAAGGTTAAAGGGAAAGCATACTATATCCTGCACGGTGTGTTTAACTGTGACCTCCGGAGAGACTGCTGAACATCGGCTTGAAGCTAACTCTGGTACGGCGCATCAAATGGTATCTAATGTTCACTTCAAAAGTAACAAATCAGTGGGATAAATAAAAGTGATGATTGCGGACCTTCTATATATCTTTCAGGTGTATGATTAATTACGTTTGCTGTGCAACGTGTGGTAAGAAAATGGATGATTGGATAGAGGTTTCATCCTGGTGCATAAACTCACCACTCAAAATCAGGATGCTTGGAGAGGTTATGATGTATTCTTTAAAAATTAATAAATAAATAAAACTCAGAAAGTACTTACATGGGCCAGAGAAAGTGCATAGTTTACTTAAAATGTACCTGTAAATCTGAAACTTTGAGTTTATTGAAGCCAGAAGCTATAGTTACATAATGACTCAGTTCACTGAATAAATGCATGATTTATCTACAGTTATTAATAATAAATTATGTTTTTTTAGACTTCACAAAGAACTTATAGACCTACAAGGTATTGTGATGAGTTTAATAATCACTGACACGTAACATGTTGTTTGTAAAGATGGAGTGAATCGAACAAGCCACTATGCAGAGTTTTGAAATATTAATTCCAATCTAGTCCCACACTGGTGATAGACATCGGTACATTACACTGTTTATTAATTAAATAAGCCGGTTTTTCAATTATTTCCAGTGTGATGAGTGTTTATTCTTGAACCACACGAACTAACCATCCACCCAGCAACAACCACAGCAGCGGCGTGAGTGCTATAGGCCCTGCATACCAACTGCTTATCAACACAAATGCAAATGTGACCTTTAATATTAGAAACAAAATTATGAATGAGATTCAAATTCAATAGCTGGCAGACACGAAGCATATCGTCAATATCCATGAAGGGAACCTACAGCTTTCGCTCTGTTAGCGGTGCAGGTTAATTGAAGTTAGCCCTTTGAAGAAATACAAACAGGTCGCTGACTCAACAAAGGATGACAAAAGTAGATGAGTTATGACATTAATACAATAGTGTACTGCTGAGTAAACGGGGCAGCCTTTATGTGATTATTACTGACTAACTCAGTCTGCAACATGGAAACATCATGGAGGAAAATTCAAACCACTGCACAACTCAAGTAGTTCGTGTTTGGACACATTTTTGGCTTTTAAACACTTGGAGCACAAATAATAAAAGCCAGAAAAAACAGTCTCAGGTTAGTTGGGCTTATTTGTAATAAAAGCGTAGTGAACTATGAGTGCAAGAGCAAAAAATGACCAATCACTGGTGACAATGGGAAGTAAAAGCTCCCTTTTAAAAAGAAGAAACTTCCAGCAGAACCAGGCCCAGGGAAGGGAAAGAGAAGAGAGAAACAAAACTATAAAAGAAACTATAGGAGAAAAGGCTAGAGTTTAATGATGATTGAATACATCAGTGGTATGTAAACATACAGAGAAAAGAGATGAGTGAAGGAAAATCACTCAATGAATTCCTCAAGGAACACCCCCCCCCCCCCCCCCCCCCCCGCGCCTACTGCAGCATAACTCAGCAGGGCTGATTATTCAAGATTTTGTATGTGAGGAGAAGGATTTAATATTCGGTTCTTAACTTAACAGGGAGCCATTGAAAAAAAAGCTAAAATGGTAGAAATATGGGCTCTCTTTCCAGTCCCAGTTAGTGCTCTCACTGCAGCATGCTGGATCCACTGGCAGCTTTTCATGGAGCTTTTAAAGCGACTTAATAATAATGAACAACAACAGCCCAGCGTGCAACACATGCATGAACTAGTTTTGCACCATCACTTTGACACCGAATAATTCAAATTTAGAGATCTTGCGCAAATTAATATAGTCCTACACATTTAATTACTCACTGAAGGACATATCCTGCTCAAAAAAACAACTTAAGGCCAAGGTAATGGCATCAAAACTGGTTAGACACAGTGTTTCTAAGATATTTAGGATTGAGTACAGTACCCTCAGTTTTATCTGAATTTATAAATTGAAAATCAGAGGCCATGCAGGTCTTTAACTACGTGATTTGTGTCATTTGGCTTTGTGGGTAAATAAATCTGCAAAGGATTGAAAATGTATGCAGTAGAGATGGACCGATCCGATATCACGTATCGGTATCGGTCCGATACTGACCTAAATTACTGGATCGGATATCGGAGAGAAATTAAAAAATGTAATCCGATCCATTAAATATCACAAAAGCAGCTCACAAAACTTGTGACATGGCATAACCCGGCTCGTAACCGTAGAACGTTGGAGCAGTGTGCCTCATGTGATAGAGCGGCTGTGGCGTGCAAGACCTGTTAGCGGTCTGGTTCAGCATTTTGAGCCTCGCTACCAAACTGGCATTTCATCCCCGAGGAAGTTATCCCAGAGAGAAGTAAAGCAAGTGTGTAAGTTCATCTCTGAATGTTTGTAAAGCATTCCAGCTTTAAGCTTAACAACAACTCCCCCTCCCTCTCCTGCTGCTACTTCAATCATGAAACTGATTAATGATCAGCTGATTGGCTTTTCTGTCGCAAGGCGGTCTCTCTTGTTTGTTTATTGCCCACTTCACGCCAGAAAGAGGAAACCAGCGGTTGAACAACAGCTTGATAATCTGTTGTTAGAATTTATTTAATATTTCTTTCTACACCAGGATCTTTTTCTACGTAGCTGACGGCTGGTAACTGTGCAGGGGCGGATCTAGCAAAGTTTAGCCAGGGGGGCCGATAGGGCATGAACAGGGAGAAGGGGGCACAAAGACATACTTTTCTTTCTTATTCTCATTTAAAATGTCCAGCTTTTAATAAATAATTATCTGAATCGTACACCCAAAGTTTTAATCTGATGTAAAATGTATAGAAGTCCATTACTGTATATAGTAACTATTAAGTCTAATATACCCTAGTAAGCTATAGTACTTTTTCCTTTGGAAAGGTACCATCTGTGCAGTCTGCAATTCTGTTAAAGAAAGATGTTGAATCTATTTAATTATTCTTGAAAAATAATTTATTTCTGTGCATTTTTTTTTCCACCCTGCATCAAATTAAAGTTGATTACGTAGATTAAGCATCATGAGGTGGACGGTGGTTCCCTATTTTTTTTTTTTTTTGTTGGGAGTTTGCAACCCTATTATTTAGGTTGCTTAATATTTAAAATACCAGAATAGGGAGGATGGACTAGGTTTAAGTTTATTAGATTGATCAGTTTTGCTGTACTATGAAATATTTTGGGTGCAGTGTATTTTTTACATACAGGTATAACAGAATAGCTTTAGTGTTTGTTTGTTTTTAAACTTGAGTATGAACTTATACAAAATGCAGCAAGATATTAAAAAAAACAGTTCTATTGATTAAAAAACACACTATATCAGATTCATATCGGTATCGGCCGATATCCAAATTTATGGTATCGGTATCGGATATAAAAAAGTGGTATCGTGCCATCTCTAGTATGCAGTGCTATCTAAAAATATTGCCCAAGGGAAGTCGGTCCCAACACAAAACCCTATGGAAGTCCATGCCTAACTTTCCTGTGTGAAGAATACTCCTCATTTCCATTAAGAAAATAATAATAATCAAAATCAAGATAAAATGTTCCATCAATTGTGATTTTGATTTGAGATCATATTGCCCAGCCCTAGTCCTGCAAAACTGCAGAAATTGGCAGAAAGAACTCACAGTATTAAAAGCTCAGATCTTATTACTGCATTCAACCTTCAGACTGTTTAGTTTAGCTTAGACATGCATGAAAACGTGTCACAATAACAATCTGTTATTTAGAAGGAAAGCTTAAAAAAACAAATGTCAGTTATGTGTGATTTATGGTCATACCTCGGGGAATAAGTAGAAGATTGTGGTGCACATTGTGCAAACACAGAACTTGTACTAGTTATATGTGTGCAAATAGAACTAACACAGTGTGCTGATTAAAACAACATTTTTGGTGGTTAGCTTTGTGGGTTTTGTTTGTACTGGCTGCAGGAAATTCCAGTGTGGGAAAAATGTCTGTTTACAGTTTATAGTACTGGTATAATATCAGTAAAATGTATTTTTCATTTTCAACTCATACAACAGTATGCTGTATTTGCATTCAACTTGTACCAACTCTGCATCCAAGGCGAGAAAATCTCAGACTTCTTACAGACAGGATCACCACTCCACATATTGCTGGCTGGTTTAAACTCTAACAATGCATAACATTTTATGAGCTCATCAAACTTTCCAGGTGTAAAATCTTATTCTGCATAGTTACTGGCAGAGCCACAGTGTCTTCAGATAAAACAAGGGCATCAAAACCTATGAAAAGAAGTAAAATATGATCTTTGGGAAAATGGAGATTGTGAAGTTAATTACTAGAAAACCATATATATATTGCAGTTCTTATACTATTACTGCCACACTAACCCTTGCAAGTATCTGGACGCTTAAATCTCCAGTAAGGGGTTAGAGAGTAATTTCATATAGTGCAGCCATAAAGAAATAAATTCTGGACAAATAATTAAAAAGGCTCCATTCCTGTTGTGAAGGACTAAAGTACAAATGGGACACAGGTAGATGTTTCAGTTTACAGACCTTTTAAAGCAGCCAACACGTACAGATGTGAGAATAATACTGCAGAGGCACAAACAATGAAAGAGCAAGGATAAAAACTGCAAAAGGACATGTGAAGAAAGATGCCACCTTTTGGGGATGTTTTACTTTTAGATGAGTCCAAAAAGTAAATATTTGTTGATGATTTTGATTTGTTGAAGTCCTCCGACAAGACCGTGCCAAGGGTACCATCAAGCTAGTAGGTGAGAACATCAGAGTGTGGGGCTGTTTTTCTTTCAATCATGGACGTGAGTGTGTATGTACTGATGGAAATATGAACTCTGAAGTCTGCAGAAGTGTTTCTAGTTACAAACTGAAAGAAAAATGAAAGAAAAAAAAATAACTCAAGTGACAGAAATAGATCCTTCAGATCTAAACCACACTAGCTGTCTGTTAAGATAATATTTTGCCCAGGGGAAAATCAAAGTCTCAGAAAAGCCCTCCAAGACCTTGATTGAAATCATACAGAGCTCCTATGGAATGCCATGGAGAAGGGAAAAAAAGGAAAACCTCTGAGCAAGGATGACAGAGCGAAAGCTTTGCTGGCTGAATCCATGTTCAAATGTTAAACAGTCCTTCAAGCCAACGAACGAAAAAGTGAAAGAATATTCCAACTGTCCGGATACTTTTGGAATATTGTGCATGCGCTATCATTTGAATATTTACCGCAATGTTTGAGGGGTTTTGTCATGCATTTTAAATGGTCTTTAAACGTTTTGTGAGCCGCTGTATATTATTCGTTTTTTTAACTTATTAAAAGTATTTTTCATCGCACAATGACTACAATTAATCTGTTCTTTTACAATTTCTTATCTATTGAAAACACTTGTACACATACTGTACAAAAGCACAGACACACATGCATTTATTCTGAACGAAACACTTCTATGATGCTCAATGTACAAAATGTAATTGAGATATGTTTTGGAGGCGCTAGTTACATTTCCAATTAGCTGCACAGCTGCAGAGCAGGAGAGATAAAGGAGTCCCTTCAATTTTCTTTAATCAGATGTTAGAATACAAAGGCTCAGATAAGGATTATTTCTAAGACGATTGAGCGATGACAGGCTGTGTGTAATGTGTATTTGCAGCATGATGTGTGCTTATTAACAGTAATCTATAGACTTCCTGAGGGCTTTAGAGTACGCTGCCTCATATGGCACCCTAACAAAATCATGGGAGGTGAATTCTTATAAATAACAACCGCTATGAACCCACAGCTACGGTTACGTAAAGACATAATCTTTTCAGTTTTACATAAAGCATAAATTCACCACCGCTAGGCTCTCGAGGTTGCTGCCTCTTGTCTTGCCTTGAGCAAACTCTTTCCCATCCCATCCAGGCTGGGAGTGATGAGCCCTGTTATCCAGATTGAGGTGAGAGAAGGGTTGGTCTCCTGCCTCTAGCACCATCTGCCGCAAAAGGCCACTTTTAGACATGCTGAATAGACAATACTGTACTTGCGAACACAGGTGGTGATTATCAGAGCCATGACATCATCAATACAGACAGAACAGAGGGGTGCTCGGCTCTTTTAGCGATGACTGGATAAACTGGATTTGTCCATAGGAAAGACTCCACAAAAATCTCCTAGCTTGAATAGCTGCAGATGTGCTTTAAATCCAGTAGTCCCACATTTGATCATATTGTGCTGATCAAAGTAGGTCACAGGTGTTAGCCCAGGTTCTTCTTACTCAGAAGGGGCAGTTGTTTGTGTAAGAAGGCATGCTTCTATATCACGCATGGTGATCCTCAGAGTTCTCAACTTGGCCCTCTCTTTTATAACATACGAGCTTCATTCAGCACTCACTGTTTCTCTAGGATCATTGCTGTTGTCTTTCCTCCTTTTCATTGTGTTAAATCTTACCTGAATGCTCCAGACCAGACCAGCAAACTACCTAAACGTCTGCTCAGTTAATTGATTAGCAGCACCTGGCTGCTACTTACCGTCTTAACCTCAATGAAACAGCATTAGTGTACTTTGGTTTTGTTTAGGACTGCAGGGAATCACGTGGAAACTGTTTTTTCCCCCCACAGGACTGTAATCTATCTCACACGCATGGCAAATTTAGAATCACCTATTAATCTAACACAAATATTTTGTGGTAGGAAACAGAGTAATCAGAGGAAACCCATGCACGCAGGCCCAAGGACAACACGCAGAAGGGCCCCAGCTGGGGTTTGAACCAGGAACGTTCTTGTCATGAGGCCACAGTGCTAACCACTGAAAATGTACTGAATAAAATTTAGAGAGAAGAGAGACTTAATATTCAAAATGACGGCAAAATCCTGAACGTAAATCAAAAAGCTTGAGTATCGTGACACATGATCATTTTACAGTTAGGTTGCCAAAGAGACCTCTACAAATCTGTCAGAGCTCAGGTCAAATAGCTTTGGAAAGAATTTTCCCAATCCTTTCCTGTGCTGTACAAACGAAGGCTTCTATTACTTTTCATTTTTCTTTCTATTACTTTTACTTTTCACAGCCAACATTCACGCCCACTTCAGGTTATGCTGGCCAACTGTCTCAGAAAAAGCAGTTTGAACTGCCGGGAAAGTGTGTGAGAAGTGTGGCCTTGTCCACATATTTACACAACATCACATGGTGCTTTTCAGAACAGCTCTAAAAAAACTATTCACCCTAGTAGTTGTCACGACAGTATATGTAAAAATAAGCCTGAAAAATATCTGTAAAATACATTTTTTTACTTTCTGGAAATCTGAAAAATAACATTTCTTACCTGTCCCATTAATGCTACACTTCACCATAAAATATAATGATGAAAATTCATTAGAAATCCATTTTTTAAATCATTTTCTGGCATTGCTAATGTCTTTTAGTAGTATTATTTATTTATTTATTTATTCGGTTGTCGGAGAGCACATAAGTCAATAAGTCTGCATTTTTTCACCTAAAATGACATACCATGACTTATAACAAAACTTAATTTCTACTTAGGTTTTACATGGTCTGCACTACCAGATATATAACCAGATATAAATGGGGGCATATGTGACAGCAGGGTATGGCTTGTGGCTTGGTTATAGGAGGGAGAGGGTGCAGCATCAGTTGGGGAAATAGTGCACCTGGAGTGCATTTGCCTCCCCCCTTCATATAGTAGGTGCCAAAGTAAGAAAAGTTTAACAGATGGAAACTGGGCGAGCTGTAAAGCATTTTCCTGCATGGATGTGTATAGTAGAGGGATCGTGTGATGTAAAATCACTCCCTCTCTCTGTGGTTATTGAGAAGAACCTGCTACAGTATTTTAGTCTGATCTGAGTATATCAGTGAGAGTCCTTCGGAGCAAGCACACGACACCCATTCTAGTGTGTTTGCTTTGCTCTCCTGCTGCCCCTGACAGAACTGATTTAAAAATGAGTTTACAGGGCTCTGAACAATTTAGCACCTCCATATTAAGATAACTTCAACACTAGCAACATGCAAGTGCAAGCTGCCACATTTCAGCACCACAGCTTCATAATGTTTCCAAACTGTTTCCATAATGAAATACATGACAAAGCACTAAATACCCAGGATGTGTTAAAAATTTCATCCTCGCGCTGACTTAAGCCAGAAACAACCTGCGTGCGGAGAGAGAAAAATGTCTTTCGAGCTATTAGATCAGAGCAGCGGTCCAACCTTTGAACCTAGAAACGAAAGAAAGCCAGCCTCAGAGGGAGGGGGGTATTGACTGAGGGGAGAGGCAGGGCTGCAGTAAGTGGGATCTGAGGTGGGAGTTTCCGTGTCAACGGGCTCATCTTACAGCCTCCCTGATGGACGATGGTGATGTCCCCCAGGGTCCAGATGGGATTCAGTGGTCAGCTCGGTGACAGCTGGTGAAGGGTGGTCAGGGCTCATGCATAATGGAGGCACAGCAGACCACACCACAACTTGACTGCTTCACTGATGTGGAAGTAGTTCCATCTCAGTGTCAATACTGCAGGGTTACTTGAATATTAACTGCTGTTTAAACTCTGCGATCAGGACAGGCATTTAAGCGCTGATTGATATTTGCCTGTTCTTAAAACAATCTCTTTTTTTTCGTATTTTTATTCTATGGTCAGTCAGTATGGGCCATGACAAAAGTAAGAGAAAAAGGATGAGGTACGAGCAGTCAGGTGATCAGATTTATGTACAGGGGACATTAAAGTATGAAAAGTATGAACTACAAAATTAATCTGCAAAAATATTAAGATATTTTAAGCTGACATGATAAAAAGGGTTAGAAAACGACTGCATATATCACATCAGGGAAACATCACTGATGCGCATTCACTGGGAGTCGCGTTTGTGCCCACATCATAAATCCAATAAATAAGTCCAATATGCACTCTCTCTTTTCATGTCCCCCTAACTTCAGAAAGAAACCTCCAACTGTTTAGGAGCTAAATGGTCTACTTCGTCCACTAGCAAGTTGCTAACGTTGTCTCTCCGCCATCTGGTGCTGAGAACGTAATGTAAAGTGCATTCATCAGAGCTATAAAGTGAAAACGGCTCCCTGCTGCTGCAGAAAACGACGGCTATGAGCCAAAACAGTAAAACTGCAGCTATAAAACCAAAACAATGAGCTTAGAGACTCTAAAATGCTCTGTAGAGCCATAAGAGGAACTGCAGAGATGTTCTATTTCCCTGTGGGATCATAACTACATGTGAAGAATTTTACAGTGAAGTCAGTTGGCTTATTGTAAATACAAACATATTGATTATAGACGACATTTTAGGTTATCCAAAATATAGATCGGATAACAAGTGGATAACTATGTTATATATGTGTGTGTTTCAATCGCAGTATAGCACATTTTAGTCCCGCTCAAACTGGGAAAGCAAGCTTCTTTATTTACGCCTGCTAGCAAAAAACTGAAACCTGTCATGAAGCTACAATGTGGCTGGATGTAGGACCAACAGGGTAAAGAGCATTTTAAGCAAAAAATAAAACAAACTGAGCCCTTCATCAGGACACCAGCAATAAGATATGAATCATCAGTATAAAAAAATGTGACACTTGGGATGCTGACAGCTACACCTATATATGTAGTGAGCACTCTCACGGATACAACAAATATTAGCATTATTAGCATTAGACTCTGTAAGGATTCTGCCAGGGAAATTTGGATGATTCAGAAATCAGTGGTTCATTTTTATTTATATAGCATCAACAATCTCCACCCCCAACAATCAAACGGCGCCCTTTGAGCTAGCTCCTGATGAAGGAAAAACTCCCTTTTAACAGGAAGAACACTCCAGAAGAACCAGGCTCAGGGAGGTGCGGCCATCTGGTGCAACCAGAGAAATGTGGGAGTTATGTTTCCAAGTGGTTCACCTTCAGCTGTAGATCTGACAGCTGACTAGATAAAGGGTAAAAAACTAACACTTGTTAGCTAAAAACATTTTGTCTGCATTTCAGACCGTGGTTGCGTATTATAGGGCCAACTGTTTCCCCTCCAACGTGCACAGTTTTGAACTCCGTCAGTATTTCTCTGTTATTTGTTTGGACCTGGTCTTGAACTCTAGGTTTGATCTATCTGCATAATGAGATGAAATTGAAACTGAATTATGATGGATGCTACAGTTTGGGTAATAACTTTCTCATCTTCCATTTTCTCTTCTAAATCAGTTCTGTCCTGGGGCTTTGTTTAAAACCTGTCTGATTAGCTGATGGCTCATGTGCATTCTCCTGGTGGGGCTCTTTTTAATGCTGAATTTCCACATCTCAGCAATGGCATTTAGCAAAAATAAGACCAGGTTTTATGCAACTGTGATTGCTTTTCAGAAACCTTACAGGATAGACGTCTCTAGGTGTCTTAGTTCCTGTCATGGCTTCCATTTCCAGCACGAGCAAGTCCCCACTTGTCAATGTGTTGAGAAATCAGTGCTACTAGCTATTCTGTTGTCAATGGACACACTGCAGTACATCACCTCAATCAGTCATCCCAGCCCTTGTAGGCAGCCACCGCTAGTAGCGACCCGACCCCCATGCCCAATACAGCAGCAGAAAAGTGCTTACCTAGGAGAAAAAGACAGAGAGGACATTAAATCAGTGAGCATAATATTCTAGTGAGCACTAGACTCGCTTTCACAGATTAGCCAATCTCTTCTCTGCACAGTGCACTGCCACGGAGTTGTACCTCCAATTGAAATGGAGAGAGGGGAGATTATCCCATATATTCTGGCGCTCAGCAGTTTATGTGTCTAAATGCAGGCAGCAACGAAGGTCAATACACATCTGTGTTTTTCGAGGAACGAGTACTTCATCAAAACACTGAAAACCTTCATCAAGCTAAGAATCTAAAATCTAGGTCTTCTAGCTTTGATTTTTGAATATTCACAGAGCAAAGCTCAAGAGGAGAAAAGCAAAGGAGGGGGGAAAAAGCAAGTTTGGGGGATTTCGTGCTGTAGCCCGGGAGGGATTGAGCCCTGTATTCAGTCCACGGGCCTGTGTGAAGTGTTTTTCACTCGGCTCGATCAAAAGACAAGGACGTCTTCCAACGCCGGATGTTACATCACACAGCTTGATTCTTCACACTCTCTTATCCATTTCTCTGCTTATTTGTACCCTTTTAATTCCAGGGATCTCACAACCCCTCCGCCGAGCCAAGTAGGCACACAAACAAGGCAAATGAACAATCTGAGGACGGAAGCTGCACAACTTCTGAGGGAAAATAAATGGAGATGCATGCAGTGTGTGAAAGACTCGAGTGAATTGAATCCCAATCAATCAAGTACCTACTACTGATGTAATGTAGTAGTGGAAAACAGAGAATTACAATTGGGTGCTAAGATTAAGAGACGACAAAATGAACCAGGATTTGCTTCACTTAAGTCCTACATTATAAGAGATGTTGAAATGAGGGGTAACATTTCACATTAAAGCCCTAACAGAATTCATAAGCACTATTAAGCTTTCTAAGAAATTAGCAATAACAAGTTATAATGCAGTTGTTTTTAAAGGTTTTATAGAACATTGAGCATTTTGGGTTTTGGCCTTCTGGTTGTACAAAACAAGACTTGTTTTTCTTCATGTTTTATTTATTTTTAACCTTTTACAATGAAACAAATGCGAAAAGAGCAAACATTAACATTGCTATTACACAGGATTCATACTCGGCTCTCTTATCAAAAACTTCCAAAATCCAATAGACAAAATAAAAGACTGACCGTTCAGGGTACAAAGGAAAAAACAAACAATATTGGCGGAGAAATGCCAAAATGTTAAAGTCAGAGCAGAGTCAGAATATCAGTCTGTAAAAGTCAAGATAAAGACAGAGCACAGTTGTACAGTTAGGATCTAAGTTTGTGATTGAGACATATGAAAGGTGCAGGTTATGAGAATCACCCCTTTCTCAGTCTAGAGCTTGCTTTTGATTGGTTCAAAAAGCTCTTGGTCTATCAGAACAAACATAGCCTTTCCAAAAAAAAAAAAGTGTTGGCAGATAATCTGGCAAATTACCAACGTCACACCAGAGATGTATTCATGGACCGCGCAAGATTAAGTGTGATAGTGAGCCTTTAACAGCAGCACATCTATTGGAGGAGAGATGGATTCAAATAAACAGTCTAATTCAAAGCTTTTAAAATGTTAGTGATTTCAGATAAAAAGTCCAAATGATGCGTCAGGAAGACAATGTGTAGATTTATTGATAATTGCATGTTGCAGTCTGAAAGCATACTTTATTTATTATTAATCTGAATCTGCAAAACAGCTGAAAACAGAAAATCATAACAAACGTTGAGGACTAGAAAGTACAACATCTCCTTATTGCATGTGGAGGTAAATACAATAAGCGATGCTAAATGGTGTGGGTTACAATACTCTCTCGAGGAGGAAAGGAACAACAGTTTAAGCCACAAAGTAACAAGAGAAAGGCAATGAGAGCAAAATATTGCTGTTAGCTTTGAACTATGACTGACAGCAGAGGCAAGTTAGCCTGGTGCCCTCGTGGCTGATCTGGGCTCATCATTAAAAACAACCTCCACCCTTCAGTCCATTGGACTATGAACCCCAGGTGCTTCAGAGATGGCTTTCTTTCTCTCTTTTTTTAAAAAAAATTGGCTGAGCTGTGACAGCCAATGGAGCAGGACAAAGATCGACTCACACTGAAAGTATAGTCCATACAAAGCCTGGGAGACACAAGGGCAAAGCACACTGTCTAGACTGCTACTGATAATCAGTCAAAATGCACGGGTGGGTCAATGGGTAGGAGGAGTTCAAGGTTGTCCACCTGAGTGTGTCTCCCTTGGTGGGATATGGCAACTGCCCATTCGATAGAATAACACACAGCTTTCTGTGAGCTCTGAAAAAACACAATCTCCAGAGTAAAGCAGCTTTTTGCATTTTATTTGCTCTTAAATAATGAGATATCTGTTCAGTGATTTCTGCAGTAAAGCCTCGGGGTAAGTAAGTTATCAGCACAGAGATAACATTTAGTTCATCGTAGCACTTACAACTGTAGCTTTACTACGCTCTGTGCTTCACAGAGCCGCTCTTTCACTGTTGTTCTGAAGCCTTGATGCTCCAACCAAGAAGGACACACTCTAATTTTCCAGCCTTGAAAAGTGTTAGGTTTAAAGATCGTTTCCAGTTTTACAAAGAGCTCTGAGCCATGAATTAGCAAGAGGGACCTGATCTGCTGAGCAAGGTCGGAACTTTTACAAAGTTACACAAATGCAGATAGAAAGAGGTCATCCAGCCATTGCCAACTCTTACAATAAGCGCTGCTAATGACAAGACAGTTCACAGAATTGGGGGATAAGATAATGCAAAAAGGCCAGACCTCCTGCCATCTCAGATCTGATCTTATTATCAATAGACTTCTAATTAATTAATAATATTCTTGGTTATTATGAAGAAGTAAAAAAAATATGCAAATTTAAAACATTGTGATAAAAGATGGGTCTCTGTTTTTCGTCTCCTGGTTGAAACGAACTTGTATTTTTAGATGATATTTTATCTATGAATAAAATTGCTATATTTTATTAAAGTAGATTTTATTATTTCCAATTCATCCATACCCAAAAGTTCACGTATTCAGAAACATCTCTCTTTTAAAAGGCTTCACCAGAATCTTTAAATCATCATAAATGAGGAGTCCCTTGACTTCTTTAGAGAGATTTTCATTTGTCTATCAATAGAAAAAATAAAACCGTCTGTTTTTTATTGGCACCCAGCGATGAATGTGAAAACTGCAGTGGTGTCACAGACGCGCGAATAGTTTCATCTCTGGATAATTTATGCGAAACACAGAATGACTATTCAATTAAAGAGCAAGAGTTTGTCAGCTAAGACCATTGATTAACAATAAATCCACTGATTAAATAATTAACCTCAAACCCAAAGTAATTACTTAATCACTCTGGGTGACACCTCTAGCTGTGTTATGTTTCTGCTGCTTTCAAAGTTACAAATTTACTATTCCATCAATACGATGTGCCATCGTGCGAGTTAAACCACGCACAGCAGCAGACCTGCAGCCTGGCTAAACTGGCACTCTGATAGGGAGCAGCGTTCAACTGAAGTTAAAAGAAAAGCGGATATTTCCCCAGGCGGTGTTATGCAAAACAAGCCTCTGAAGCCATCGATACTGCCCTATGTTTTGGACCGAAGACTCTGTGCTTGCCCGTGGTTGTCAATCGGCTGCGCACACTAACAATTTGCTCCTGTGTCAAAAACAAACACATGAAAAGAAAACAACAATCCGAAGCGGCACAATTTCAGAGAGACGTGAGGGGCACGGTGTCGGTACCTAGTGGCACGGGCAAGATGGCACCGTGCAGCATTTTAAACGACTAAAGCAGCTTCATTATTTTAGGAGGTTTGTTCCCGAGAGCTGCAGCTCCCTGCGGATCGCATCAGTGTCAAGTCATCATCCGTGACAGCAAACTGCCTCTGCTGAAGACAGCAAAATGCACCTCCGGTAAACACGCGGCAATGACAACGTGCCCCGTGGTTTAGTCTGAAAAATTCAGCATCTTCTGACAATGAAGTTAGACCACATCAATTATCAATTACACTTAATGGTGGAGGAGAAATTGAATTAAAACAGAGTCATGGCTGACCACAGGATACGAAGAGATATTGTTCTTGGCAACCGCATTTTATTCATTCATCATTGACGTAAAGGTAATAGGACTTCAGAGCTGTACTAATGACCAACGACAGCCTCTCTGTAAAATAGATGAAAGGTGTGCCATTATGGGGTGGACTCATGAGAGGAGAGGCCATGCGGCTAATGACTCATTAGAGACATCTATAGCCAGACAGGCTGGGAGCCAAAAGGCCAGGAGTCCTTTTTAAAGACTCAATACCCCAGCTGACACTAATTGTAGCCGTCAGGATAGCATGGATTTTCATCGCAGATAATAACAGTCTGGTCCCCTGACACATCTTGGCCTGTTACCCACCAGTGGCATTGCCCAGATCTGCTAGATCCGCTCAACAGTATCTCCTACCCCAAAGAGTTGGTGCACTAGAGAACCGCCATAAAACAGCAAGCACTCGGTGCAGTAATGACGGCTTTAGATCTGATAAGACGCTAAATACGAACCATCCGACAGTGAGATGCAGCAGAGAGGTCGCCTTAAAAAGAAACGCTAGCAAGAGTGATTTTCAATATTCTCGTTGCATCATTCAGCTGCTGCAAGCACCTGCAGCGTTGAGCAGACACATCTCTCATTTGGACAGAGGCAAAGCGAGATGTTTTATGGTCTAGTCATACTCCCTGTCACTGTGCTAATGTGATTCAGTTCCAAAACAGTCAGAGGAAATGAGAAAAGCCACTCTTTCCCACCCTTGTAGCACTCAGACATGATACACATGGGGCTTTACACTGCTAGCAGGAGGAAGGGGAAAAAAATTATAAAAACCTTTCATGATACATTGGAATAAGTGGAGGAGAGACACTTACCACCGAGTGCAGCGGCAGCAGCGTGATATTCTTGATGATAGATTTGAATGTTAGAATAGAAACTGTGAAGGAAAGATTGGTGGCAGTTCATTACACTTCAAACTAAAAATGATTGGCAGCAGCCCTCCCCTGGGCTTAGCATGGAACAAGAGCCGGAGTACTGTATTTTACAGACTATCGAACACGCTGGCAGTCAAAATACTTATCAGAAAAACATTCAGAAGAAGCCCCGTGTTTTTTCTTTTTTTAAGTCTACATAATAGGCTTCACGGAAAGCATGAGGATATCAATTGGCCACAATGCCTGCAGTGTTCACTATTAGCCATTTAATAAATAGCTGCAGTCTATCCAAATGCAGGGAAAATGTTCTGACAGCGAATACAAATTCACTTTAAATGGGAAGTCGGTGTAAACCTTTGCAGCGCTGTGACTGTGCAGTATGTATGTTGGACTGCTCATTTTTAACATATTTTCCATTAACCTCAGCTGCAGAGTGCCAGGCCTGTAGGCGATTTGAAATAAGCTTTCCATAAAGGACAGATGATGATTTCTAATTTTCCAAGCATGCTAGACTAGAGTTTTTTTTTAAAAACCCCGTTCGCTGATTTACTCCTCTTTAATTTGTTTGCTGTTGTTTGAAAAAAATAAATAAAAGCCCTCTTTGTTTACCTTCAGTTCTAGTGAATTTAGCCTGCATTTTGTAAGCACCACAGCCACCAGTGCAACAATATCGCCATATTATGCTCACCCCTCCGCAACAGCTACACTGCCTTTTAACGTTTACTGAATTAATGATGCGATGAAATAATGGCCATAAATATAAAAGAAGGAACGCGGTGCCCGTGCCAAAGTCCAGTTGTGCAGCCTTGAGCTGAGCATCGCGCTGTTTTGAACATGGACGAGTGGATCAGACTGAGAATCCGAGGGACACCTCACACTCCTGTGGCATGCCGATCAAAAAGTACTGCGCGCTACTGTCCTTTTTGACTCTGACTGGGAATATAATTAAACACCTAACATGTTCCTGTATGTGAATGAGACCGTGAAATCATCAGGAAAGTGTTTGCTGAGGTCACAAATAGGTGAGCCAAAAGAGCATGTTTTAATATGATTCTGACCTCCTGTCAATCATGCTGAAGGACAGGCATGCTATGAATAAAAAAAAGTAAATGCACCGTGGGTAGATGCTCTTGCCAAGCGACCACTGGAGAGCACACAACCAATGGGATAGTTGGCTTCCTAGAGTTTGTTTTCTTCCTGGCTCTATCTACTTCCAATGACCAGAGGCATCAACTGATGCAGAAGACTGGAGGCCTGGTCCTCTTGCAAGCTGAGATTGTGTAACTTGGTAGAAACAAACATCTGCTGCTTGGACGTCTGCGTACTATTGTATTTATTAAAAGTCGGGTTAAAAAGCAAGGCAGCACCATGTAGAATTCAAACTGTGTGCAACTGTAAAACAGCGGTGACCACTTTGAGTGGGAGATATTAAACATAATCTACCTTTAATTAATCACCTTTATGTTTTTGACCTGCAATTCTTATTAATCATTATCAGTGAACTGTGGCCTCTGTGTTTTCATGTGTGTCATCGCTAATTTCCTTATTGAAACTGGCCTCAGCAGCCTTTTAATTTGAAACACAAACAGGAAATGTCCGCTTTATAGTGAAAGCAGAAGAGAAATAATAATAAAAATGACTGACCACAGGCCTTAGGTTGGAGATTGAAGCCAGAACAGGAGAGTGAAAGGTAGGAGATAACTCCATTGGTACACTGATGGACTAAGTGCTGCGGAAATGGACATTATGCTGAATTTACCCATTACACTAATTCTCTGTCCCCTTTGTTCTGACTACTCTGTCTGAGACTCTGTAATTATTTCAGTGTTGTCTGTAAAGCAGATCAGCACTCTTAAAGCTTGTTTTGACTAAATGAATTTCCAGTAGAATAAAAATGACAGATTCAAAAAACAATTAGTCTTAGTTGTGTTAAAAAAAAAACATACAGCCTGTCCAGAGTGTTGCCATTAAGACTTACAGAAACTATAACTGCACATTGAATCTTCAATCTAATTTCAATTCAAGAAATTCAAGAATCGACCTGTTTATCAACAGGAATGAGCAAAATCTAAAATGTTGCTTCCAGTGCAGTGGTTAGCACTGTTGCCCTGTCCAGGGTGTGTCTCATCTCTCTCCCAGTGATAGCTGGGAAAGGCTCCAGCCCGCCCAGGACCCTGAGTGGTGAAGGGGAACTAAACGACACCATGACTATAATTCAATAAAATGTAAAGGAGACCTGTTGTGCTCCTTTCCACCTCAATATTTTAATTCTTGGACTTTACCTGAGTAGTTTTGAATGAGTCACAGTTCAAAATAATCCTTATTCTTTTTATACTGGGCCTTGGTGCAGCACTTCAGTTTACACACTCCCTGAAACAAACTGTTTAAGCTCCCTTCCTCTTCCCTGCAAGCCAGCTTTTCTGTGATTGGCTCCCCACTACAAACAGCACGTTTGAACAGCAGGTCGGTGGGACTGCTGTGCTCACAGCCAGAGCTATGTGCCTGATATGAGCATGATAAGGATATCAGCACTCGCTGACATTGTTCAGAGCCAAAAGACGAGAGTGGAACTACTTGCCCATAGACTGATCTCAGTATTTGAAACTAAACTACATTATCTCTGGAATAACAGCACCAAAATAGTTCCATAATAGTTGCTGTACTTTTTCAAACTACAGGTACAAAGAATACCATTTTTCAGCCACTCAGATAATGTAAAAAAAAGTTTGCGCGATTACTTTTTATCCACCCATTTGTATAATTGTAATTTGAACTGAAAAGACAGGCGTTAGGCATCTCTTGGATCCAGACAGTAACTCAAAAGAAGCACATCTGCCCTCATAATCAATCATAATCAACAGATTACACCCCATTTCTGTACTACCTCTCCGAAAAAGTACTACAAAGTGAAGGAGAATTTGTGTCTATGAAACTGGGTGTGCTTGTTTTTTAAAGAGCTTCCAGCAGCGAATGAAAACCATGCTACCCCAGTCAACCACCTCAAAGAGAGGAAACAAATCCATAACCACTGGCTTTAAAAGGCCACAGGACCAACAAACCTTTTAAAAGACCAAAAGAGGTGTAAGCTGAGAAACAAAGGTCAATCTAATATGGACTTCTTTAACGATTGTTTCACTCTTTGACTAATTCCCAGAGGCAAAAAAAAGAAAGAAAGGAGCATGGGGAGGGAATGAGGAAAGATCCAGTTAGCTAGTCCACTCCCTGCTCCTTGTGGCACAGCTCTCTCTGGGAATTTAACCAAGGTGAGATAATCTCATATCTATAAAGTGCTCTTCACCTAACCTTAGAATGACTCTTAAAGCTAATGTTCACAGTTTTTATAAAATGTCTAAAGATCTGCCAGTGTAGTGATAACGGGGGCAAGGCAAGTCCTCCCTTATGTCTGCTATTACTAGGCTAATCTAACCTCCCCATGAGATTTTCTAGATTTAATTTAGGCATTTGGAGGATGATGCTTGGCAGCGACAAGGGCCATCCATCTTCTCTTAACAGTCCCAATCTTTATAGAGGCTCCAGACTTCAGGTAGTGCATGTGATGGATAGCACCCCTGGCTGAGGACAGTCCATTAGTAGAAAAAGAAAACCACAGAGCAAAAGCCCAGTTACACTGTCTCAAGTGCAATTCGGGGGTAGTGGCAGCTCTGTATACCGCATTACTAAAGAAAAAAAACAAAACAATGTTTTAGAACAAACGTCCACCCCAGTTAACCATCCTAGCACCCCTCACAGGTTCAGATCATTGAACTCCAACCCTGCAGAGAGTTTAGCTTCGACTGCCACCGAGCTCAGCAGCCTTTAAAGAAAAGTAGCTCAGCTCGATCCAGCAGTATTATTCTGATTTGGGGCGACAAACACAGAATAAGAGGCAACTTGAGGCGACTAGGGTGCATCCACTCTGTACTTCATTTTGAAGCTTCAATTGCAAAAAAAATCTAAGACACGTTCAATAGTTTAGCCCTGAAATAGCAAAATAACACTTCTCAGCGCCAACTGACAGAGCGCTTGATACAGTAGGCTGATTGACAGCGTGCGACAGCTCAGACGGTATTTGATATCAGTCAAAGTTAAAGTTTTTTATGAAGACAGACTGAAACTAGGTCTATATTTTGGAGTTGAAACGGATGTGTAGGAGGGAAAAATAATATTTTCTGCCCGGAGGACCTAACCTTGAAGGTTTAAGACATATACTGCATTTTTGTAACTGTTTAAAAACCCCTCAAGCATTAAATCTTGCTCAACTTTGAATTCATCACCGATGCTAATTTGTGCATCCAGAAATCTCCGTGACCTTGTACTGGCACGACTGGGATGATGCTACGTAAACAGAAAATAAACAGGAAGCAAACTTTGCTAGTTAACCAGTTCACGTGAAGATGATGTGTTTTTACTCCCCCCATGATGTCCAATTAAGAGCTGTGTTTATCAAAGGAGCTCTACATCGGAGCTTTTTACAGGTACCCACCGCTGCTGCCGCCACTTTTATCTGCACAGACAGCAGGACACCAGTTCAAAACAAAAACATGGATCATGTATAAAGTAAAGGGGTGGGGGTGGGGGGCGTCTCATGCATATTTGCAAAGACTTGTTTGCTAAATCACTTTGAGCAAACACAAAAACACTGTTTATCACACATTCATTTGGCATTATAGCAGGCTTCAGTGCATTTCAACCGAGTAAATAAAGGGAAGATAAAATGCAGTAATCCATCACAAATCATCTCAGGCCTCCTGTCATCTCACACAGCATGCTAGCCTGCCTTGGCTTTAATTAAGTTATTCTGGAACTGCTGACAACAAAATAAATAAAGAAATGGAAGGAAAATAGAGAAGAGTGTGAAGTGTGGGGAGTTTCTATGGAGACCTGAAGCATCTGGCTTGATCCCAATAATTTGTTCTCTGCTGTCTTCATCTCTTTTTCTGCCTCTGTCTCTCCCTCTCTTTGTCACAAGTTTCTACGCAGAGACTGTCGTTCCTCACGTGCGTAACCCCCATGACGGCGCAGAATCGGTACCTTTGATTGCAGCCGCTGTCATCATTTCATCCCATCTGGGTAAAGTCAAATTTAAGACGGCAGTTTCGGTGCGTTTTTATCTAAGCGTGTTGTTCTGTTTGTCTCTCTTGGAGACCTGTCCCCCCTCTGAAACAGTTAATATCAAACACGTATAACAAAATCATACTTTATCACTTTAACTAACTTTAAGGCCATGGAATTGAAATGAAATTTTCGAGTGTCGCTGTTGTAAAAACATCCCCAACGAGGTTGAACAGTTTGTTTGTGAGAAATCAAACCAGGAGTGACTGATGTGAGACAACAATCAAAAAAGACCAATACACAAGAGAATGATAGGGCAGCAGGCCGAAAGGATCACAATAACTGTGCTCGTGCTATTTATATGAGAGATATATTCAACCTATATAGTGTCCTGCTGGATAAGTGATGGCGTAAAGTGTCAAACTGTTAAACTGGGGCTCTACTACAGCATTTAGTCTCAATTTGAGCATAGCCTTTTAAAGCCTGGGGCTTGTTGGGAGGAGTGATGGAAGAGATTGTAACAGGCTCTCTACAGCTGATTTAGGGACAGAGACAAGGGATGATAGATGGGTGAACTTTAAATTTGACCCCAAAGGATGAAAACTGTATGGGGGCAGGCTGACATGGAATTCATAAGATAACAAGATTAAAGTTCACTTCTCAGAGGCTCGCTTGTGACTTCTCTTGTATTTGATGCTTATGGTATTTAAACTGCAGCCAACTGTTGAATAGTACATTTGAGCCCATATGCCAACATACAGGTTCCTGCTTTTATTTATTTACTTTTTCTTACATTTCAGTAAATTCAGCTGCTTTTGTGTTTGGAGCTGTTGGTGTAGCAGAGCTATCACTGTGAAGGCATTGCATGGGCTGCAGGAAATTATAACTGCCGTTGCTGTTTTATTTTGCAAAGGTTTTAACAGTGAACAAGAAATTACTTTCCTATTACTTTGGAAAATAACTGGCATCTTACAAGTAAAAATAATTGTTGCTGTCCAACTCAAAAGCCAAACACCACGTCCAGAGAGACACCAGCGGTGCACTTGTGTGGGAATTTGTGACCCTCTCATTCATGCAAATGAAATGGGTTCTCAGTGCATGTACCTCTGGCAAAAAATAAAAATGAAGTCTGCATTTAGGCACCTCTTTGGCAGTGCATAAATACTCGTTGTGACTGCCAAGTGCCTTTAAAACAGTCATAATTGTCCTTGGTACACCTGCACAAACCTTTTCAAAATAATTGACAGTGGCAGGCCGGGTTTTCTTAACATCTCGAAGAACCTATGATGGTTCTTTTATGGGCTTAGACTGTCTCAGTGTCTTCTGTCTCTTCATATAATCGCAGACTGACTCAGCAATGTTGAGATCAGGGCTCTGTGGGGCCCAGACCATCTGTCACAGGACTCCTTGAGCCTGGAGATACTTCTGCATGATTATGACTGTGTGGAGGATTATTTTTTGTTCAGTGTTGCTGCTTTTATTTAGATTTTTAACCTTAATAAAATAAGGTGTTGTGGCTCTCCTAACTGACGATGCTATTTTCCCCCAGAGTGCTTTAGAAATGTGCACTGCTACAAAACTGAGGTCATACAAAGAGATGAAATTTAAAAAAGGAATGTGTATATATCCGTAGTTGCTCATTTGAAATTAGGCACATACTAAGAAGAGCATATAAAGTGGGCCTTTAATGATTAAATGATGATATGAGGGTCTTCTAAGATACACGCTGCATCTAAAACATAAACATTAATAATTACAAGTGTTTTTCTATTTCCATTCTTTTTCAAATGGGAAATCTTTTCAATAATTTATGAGTTTTTCTGCCCTTTCTCTTCCCATTGTCAGATGTTAAGCACCAAAGTTATCCCCTGGCGCTTAAAAAGGAAAGAGTGGGTACACATCTAACATTAAGTAGATACCGGAAAATCATTTAGACTCGATGATGCTTTAAGATGCGTTGAGTGTAGAAAACTTTACATTTGGCATTTAGGTTTCAAGTGTGAAAATGTTTCCTCACATGACAACGAGTGGGCACTTTGGCAGATTAGATTTTTTGAAATAAGACAAAGCAGAATGGAGGATTTCCTCATGGGAGGAGAAACCTTGGCTCATAACTCCATCCATTGTCTCCTAGTCTTTTATTTTCCTCTACTTCAACAGAGGGATAATCTGCTTCAAATGACACCATATTGTTGATAGCAGAGAGGCTTATTGTCCTCCTTTCATGTCTCTGATAAAAGACACAGAGAGCTACTGTTCCAGCCACCGGGATTGAGAAGAGAGTACCATTACACTTCCTCATCTCCATAAAGCCTCCATTCATCCATTTACCTCTCAGGACTCTGGGCTGCACCAGCCTGAAGGAAGAAGCAGTCGAGTGCAGAAAGCTGCTTCACTTTGCTCTGCTCAGTATGGCACCCAAGAAGGCTGATGTGCTGAGTAGTGACAGTCAGCAGATTCGCTTTGTTGTGCACTTTCATTTGGGCAACAAGGGGCCGCTTTCGTTAAGTGCAACTCGCTGGGATGAAAGAATTAGAGTTGGCGAAGGCAGCGTTAGTTTTACTCCATCACTTTGAAATCCCGACTATAACCATCTGTCTAACTCACTCTGAAAATTCAAGCCAGCAGAACCAGGGACAGATTACTCATTTCTGCTCCAACTGTAGACGCAGCAATTTAGTTATGAGGCTTATCCTCATATTTTAAAAAAAAGAAAAGTTGTCCCATTAAATATAAAGATTACTTAATTGTCCTGGGGGACAATCAGAAATATCAGTACAAACATTGCTGATGGGAATATTGGTCTTGCCGGGCTATTTTGCAGAGCGTTTTAGCATATCATCGTTAATGGGCGAGGAGCTCAAAGGAGGGAAGAGAAAAAAGACGCACTTGCAGTTGGAAAGCGTTTACAGAAATGTGTTTTCTTTTTCTCTGACATAAAACGCGCCTGGAAAACTCTAGAAAGCTGTCTGAAAGGAGTTCGGTGCTTCAGTCCAGCATAAGAGCCAGATGGCTAAGCATTAGCAGGAAAGTCTGAAACCTGACAGTCATTCAATACACAGACATCTGATGACCTGGCCGCCCACCTAATTGAAAGCCCCCACCCCCTCCCAAAAGACACAGACACACACACGCAAGCACACACACACAAGCACACACACGCATGCTGAGAAATATGTGTTTACAAAACAGAACCCTTGAGGAACATAATGGCCGGCGAAAGCTTTTGTGAGCTCTGAAGTGAGGGGTGGCTGACCCTCACTCTGCCATCTTCATTAAAGCCTCTGACAGAGCAAAGACAGCTTTAGGTCAATACTGAAGTAGACCAAGGCTAAGCAGGAATCTCCCACACAACACACAGAGCTACACATGCGCAAACGCTGGTGAAATTCACACACGCACACGCATTTGCTTATCAGGAAACAATGATCAGACACGCACATGCTGTCGAAGCCCATCCTCGCACTATAAAGGTCATATTCACAGGTGCGAGGACTGCCTAATTGCACATTTCATACGATCTTGAAGCCTCTGAATGGAAACTGCAAAGGCATTTCTAAAGATAAAAAAGCAATAAGAGCTCACAATATTATGTTTCTCCCCAAACATATTTGGTGGAATCATTGCCATTCAAATTACACAGTATATTTTCCAGCTGATATACTTTAAACAAGATAATCATCAGCAGAGGGAAGTGGGGTAGAAATTTCATTGAGCAAACAATGATTATTTTATTCAAAACCCAGGGGAAAAGAAATAGGGAGAATATCAGATGAGATGATTCAGGGTGAAGCGTGCTTAAAGCCGCGGACGGCCCCGTTTTCGCCGGCATCAACTCCTGTCGCATGGCGCCGGAAATAAAAAGAAAACATTATCCCACAATCAATAAGATAAATGGGAGCAGTGAGACAGAAAACACATTTTAATGTGGAGCCGGACAATATGTTAATATTATAATCTCTTTTTTTTATAATCTTTCCATATTACCATCGCATGACAACATTTTCATATGGTGATACTTTTTTTCACACTCTTCATGTGTAAATGAATGATAACACATTTTTGCCAAAGTCTGTCACAGCGTGAGCTCCAAAACACTTCATACCATATTGTAGACTTATTTTTTTCATGTGTAAGATTTTGCTCTCGTAAATCCGCTTATTGAAACAAACATTCAACGCCAACACGAAAGCACCCCGTGGCTCCGAAAATATGTATAAATTCAAGATTTGTCCGATGCCTTAAACGGCATGATGTTTTTTTAAATGCATTATCCCATCTGCAAAACAGGCGACCAGAGGCTCTCAGCCTGTTATTAGGGGAACAAGTTTATTGTAAGGTTCTGGAAAGGAGGCGGTGAGCGAGGACGGCCATGCAGAGTCACATCTGGCCTTGGAATTGCAGACAAGCTCTTCACCCCATCAAGGTTGCGAGACCAAGAAGTTTTACGATTCTATTTTTATTTTTATCAATCTATAGCATCAATTCACAAGAAAAGTTGCCTCGGGATCTCTTATATTGTAAAGCAAAGACCCTGCAATAATAATGTCCACATCTATTTTGTGAAATTAGGCAAAGTTGGACACTTATGCAGGTAAGAGTACAGGGTGCCCAATGCATTTTCGTTATGAGGTGTCACACAGTTCTGTTTTATCAGACGCCATCCTCATCTTAGTATGCACAAGCAGTCCTTTGGCACTCATGCCTCGGCTATATTGGCCACTTCCAGATAAGGGACACATTTTAAAGACTGGCAAAAGCTCGCAGGAAGGAAGCGGAGGAGTGACAGTGGTTTAAGTGGGTGGTCCCAAACCTCCGGGCCACGGATCGGAGTCTTTTGGTACCGGGCTGCGACAGTTGAGGCTCGGGTGTGAAATTTATGGTTTTCAGGGTTTTTATTGGTTTTTCTGGTTATTTTTTTATCGTTTTTATCGTTAACTCGGTGTACCTGGGTCTTTTCCTGTGTGTTATGAATAAATCTTCCCTTTTTTTGGTACTGGTACTGGTTTTATTTGGTTGTATTTATCCGTGACACCTTAAAGAGCGGTCTAAGAAAATATGGTCGAACATAAGCCGGTCTATGGTGCAAAAAAGTTTGGGGACCGCTGGTTTAAGTCACAGGATTGTCAACCAGGAGACCGTGGTTCGTGTTCTGTAGGGAAGTTTTTGCTTTTTTTCATCTGCTGTATTTTTTTTAGACACATTTTACTTTGTTTGTTCATTTGATTAAGGCACCAAGAAATATCTGATTAGGTCTACAAAAACACTGCGGCCTTCCAGGCTGGGAATGACAGACCTCTCTCAAAAGACCCCAAACACCTTGAGCCTAAAGACCCACGCCAGCAGTTTTGACAAAATGTCACTAAAGGATAATCCAGGTTGGTTGCTTTTTTTCCTCTGGTCACAAAGACAAGCACATTTCCAGACTATTGCCTCATTCATGATATTCATGGATATCTTGAAACCTCCGAATTGCTTCTCTGCTTCTTGGTGATCATGATCTGACCATAATCTTCAGCACATGCACGCCATCATGCAAACCCGCTCCTTGTTTTCAAATTCACTTCTTCCTGTAGAACTTCCAGAGTTTACTCTAGTGAATTCAAGACACTTTAAATAATCGATGACAGGTGTAAAGTCACATGTCATGAGTTCATTTATAACTGACCTATAATTATCTATTATTTGACTGGAAAACAACATAATACTAACGAATAAATCAAAAAGCTAAATTAAATGAATGACGAGAAACGCTTCCTCAATTTAAATACCTCTCTTTTCAGCCTCTTAGCGCTAAGCGGATGTTTTTATTGGTTAAGATGGAAAACTGAACTTAAAATACATCATTTATTGACCAAGCAATTGACCTTTTGGAAAAACAATTTCCACATTACACATATAATGACTATGAAGGCTTGCTGTAAGCAAAAGGTTACAAGAGTGAATATATGTACTGTGCCTCTGACTTACAGTAATAAATGTTTTATATAACAAAAGGCAGTGATGAAAAAGACAAACATTATTTCCAGAGTTGCTGTTATGGAAGGGTCAGAAAGACACATTAGATCTAGCCTTGTGTAAATTATAATGTGGACACTCTGACTTTAATATCATATTTAACTGGAGTACATCTCTCGGGATTCACTTGAGAAAAGAAAAACAACATAAGAACAACAACAAAACAACAAAACCCTTTCCTTTTAGAGAATTTATGTGAACCCTGTGAATGCTTTTAAGGTTTTGAAATGATAGAAGATGCTCGGCGTGATGCTCAACATGATGGGCGAGGTGTGAAGTGAGTGAGAATTGATCTTTAGTTCTTGTCAGTAATAAACATGTCAAAAACTATGGCTGAACTATGTTTAAATCTCTGACAGCTGTGAACTGCAGCTGCAAGTGTGAATGAAAAGCTTCGTACAAAAGTTTGTCTTATCAACAGCACTAAGCCACTGGGATTTTCTGAGCCACGACAGTGTCAGAGTAGAGTCCTTTAGAATCAATATGGGATTTTAATGAATGCAAACAGAGGGATTTATGTGTATAAATGAAGGAAGTTGCGCAGGGCTCATCAAACCTCAGGTGCTTTGTGCACAACTTGTAAAATCATTTCAAAATCATGTGCTTCCTGCACATTACCACCACTCTTACCCAGGTGAGTTGCCCGGCTTTCCTTTAATGTGAGTAGTGCTGCTTCTCCACTCTTGGTTTGACAGCCTTGTGCCTCAGGTGATAGACAATAAGTTACCAACCGCATCCCCTCAACAAATGAGAAGCTTCGTTGGTAAGGCATAACACATGCAGATGTTCAAGCTACCCTCCAACATGTTTCTGACTCTTTAACGACCGCAGGGAGTTACTTCTGCTTCAAAATTCAGAAGCTGTTTGGGTCATTACTGACGAACAAGACCAAGAGTCTGCAGCCTCACATGACGCTAGCATGGCCACACACGCTGCAAAATGCTAATGTATGCAAGGTCACAGTAACAGTATCGATTTGCTGACATTTAGCATCTGCAATCACTACATGTTAGCATGCTAAGATAGCACAAAATCAAACAAAAGTACTGCTGAGAATGATGGGAAGGTCCGTCATTTGCACGTATATGGATATGAGTATTTAAATTTAGATGATGCACCCAGTTAAACTCACAGGCAATCCATCCAACAGTTGTCAAGTTTAATTATACCAAAAAATAGCGACTCGAAGCGTACCGCTGGTGTGTCCAAAAATTGTGTTTTTTTAGCACTTGATGGAAAGTGAGAACTGCAAAGTGTGGACAAAATGACCTATGCTGCTGCTCTTTTTAACTGTGCCTCCTCACTGCAGGCACATTACGCTGCCATCAGTGTTGATGTTGTCTCTGTATTGGGACGGGTTCATCTCTAATTTTATAACAGGTCTAATTATCTTCTGTTTTCGTAGGAGCAGGTCTGATGGTCCTCTGGTCACCGTGAGATTGAGTTCTTTCATTTTAGTAGGAAATTAATTCGCGAATGCGTAATTTGCTTAGATGAACCTTTCTAATCAGGGTCTATTTAAAAACCTCCCATCCACTAGCACCGCTAACTGCACTGCTTGGTTCACACCAGTAATCAGACAACAACACTGCCAGAAACTGAACCTGGATCTGTGCAAAACTGGGCAAGCGTTCAGCCCACTGGAAAATCACAGAAGTGTTCGGAGCAGCCGAATGGCGGAGCTGGTATTGCTTTAAACATAAAGCAGCAGAGAGATGAAACAAGCACTATGGATCTGTTCATTACAGAATGGGTCACTCTGAGCAAAGAAAGCAAATGGGAAGATTTAAAGAGCTGCTCAGAAGGAGCAGGCATGTCTTTAATTTCAGCCTACTTAAAAAAAAAATCAAAGGGATAAGGAGAAAATCATTTATAGCTCATCCTGGCAGGAAATCACAGACAAATCACTGCCTACATCTTGTCACCTCCAACCAACTCATACAGTGTCATCAAAATAATAAATATGTGCTTGAACCCATCAAATGTGAGCTGAGAAATGACCGGAATGACAAAAGCAGCTTCTTGCATTTTGCGAAAGTCAATCCCCGCGAACCTGAATCTCCACGCCTCTTTCGTCAAATTTGAAACTACCAAATAAAACAGACTTGTAAATCATACAGAAGTCCCTCTCGAGTATCAACATTTCCTTAGAAGGCAGCTTCATTTATTTTTCAGCCATGCATATTTAACAGTTGCTCTCACTTGGGGAAAACAGGCCACTTTATGGAAGTCATTCCAAGAATTCATCAACACTGTCAGTGAACGTGACAGCCATATATTTCTATGTCAAAAATGCACGAGCCCCCCGAAAAATGCGGTAAGAAAAACCGACCTAGGGATGATCAACGGTGCTCGAGACACGATGAAGTGAATAAGAGCGATCCTCACAAATGAAATCAGTCATTTCACGCGTTCATTCACATGTGGTGGAGTTTCTCTTTCGACGAAGCAAAACAACTTGTTATCCCCTAAACGCCATACAGGCAATCTCCTCTCAGTGTACTGTCAAATTTCATCATAAGAGTTCAACACTTTGTTGCCTAGATTAAAGTGCCAAAAGCCAGATAACAAAAACCCCAACAACAAACATGCACCACATGGTTTCTAAAGGCATTACAATTCTCTGCATTACGCTGCAACTCACCCAGCTTAATCCTATCTGACAATCAAATCTAATACAAACTCTAACGAGGAAAGTTACAGCGAGACTCCGGCAAAATAATGGATTTGTAGCTTTTATTTTTATGTGTAATGAATGATAAATTTCAGAACAAACGAAAGGCAAGAAAACAATAACAAAAAAGAAATCTTTGGTAGACTACCATGAAAGCCCGAGTTCAAAGAAATATGGACTTGCGGCGTATTGCATCATGTGGGGGCACACCACCGAGTCATCTGCCACAGAGCTCATTCCAGACAAACCTGCAGCAGAGTGTGTGCAACAAAACAGAAAGATTCATTGATCTTTTTTTCCTTCTCCCCATCACCTCATTTAGACCAAAAAAAATAATAATCTCCAGAGTGATATTTATGGGACATAAATAAGAAGTAGACAAATCTAATTTATTTCAGGGTCACTTCCATCAGCTCCCAGAGCCAGTGCAATCAATGTTACTGAAATCTCTGCTCCCCTTAAAGTAAAAAGAGAATAAGTAAAAACAAAAATCTCCATAACTGCCATCATAAGCTTCAGAAGATCTACGTGGCTGTATCATAAAGGCCTAATTTAGACTGTTTTTCTAAGCGAGAGCTGCATGAACAAACCCACCGACTGCCACATGACCTCCGCAAAGAACTAAAACACAGGGTGTTTTCCCTCAGCGCAGCCATAATGATACATTGCTATTTATGTTCCGGCAGCTGGTGGGTGGCTGTGCAGAAAAGTCACTCAGTCTGCCTCCTTTATTTGCCCCCCGAATCTTGTAAGGCACCGCGAGGTTCGGTTTTATGTGAATGCCTCTGTTAGTCAGGATGTAAATTCTTTTTTACAAGCTGAGTGATGGCATAAACAGTTTTTTGAGCTGCGAATATAAAAATCTTGATCATGTAAATAAATTGTGCGTGTAGGCTCGTGCGCCTAATGCCGCTCTTTTCTGCGTGTTTAATGATCAGCGTGGCAGTGGGAGTATCGGCTGCTGAACTTAATGGGAAGGGCAGAGTTGAAAGGAGAGCTGTAATGATTAGGGGAATAACGTATAATTCATTTCGATCATTCAGTCTACTTACACAGCTGGTTCCAGTTTGTGAGAATTTGCTGCTTTGTCATATAATATTTAAGATTTCCATTTAGGATGCCAGCTCTGAGTCTGAAAAGTGTGACGGGTGTCTTTATTTTGTTACAGGCAATAATTGAGGCTCCGCAGGTGTACTTGTGACGGGAATATCAATATTCACCCCCCGGTTTATCACTTAAACATTAAAGATTTAAGAGCTTTGGTGTTTTCTGTATCTACAAGATAAATATTTGCAGGCACTTCCTGTCTATATTTATTAAAGATCAATGTCCACACATGATGGGTCACCGTGTTCTTCTCCTCAGTCGATCTTTGTACTCCGCTGCCAAGGGCACAGCTCGGTGTAACGCACGCAGCACAGAACAGTTGGAACGCTGGGCACATGATGAGAAGTTAGATCTGCTTTCTTTAGGCATTAAATACCGCACGCAATCAAAGGTGAAATTAGCACTTTCTGGTTTATTAAATCCCACAGAGGGAGTCATTTGATTATTCTGCTCCTCCACTAGTGCTTCTTACCACTGTCACACCTCAAACTACAAATTAATTTGTTTAAAATGCAAAAAAGGTTGCACCTCATTTTCTCTCAGATTTCTTCAAGACAGGCGAAAAAGCTCGCAGTACCCGTCGCCGCAACACTCTTTCGACATATCCAGTGTAAGTATTTACATTTTTGTGATTCCTTTTCTACAAAAGCGCAGCAGAAATGTGGCACTTCTCCACAGATAATTAATTGTGAAATAAAGTGGTTGTAGGATGAGATGCGTGAAGAAACTCCAGGTGTAAGGATATTCTTTAAGTGGCACATAACAGTGAATATCAAAGATTACGAGGCCTGTGTGGGGAAATAAAATCTTCCTAAACTTATTCTCCGATTCTAAGGTGCAATATAAAGGGCTGAAAAGATGCTGTTCTGTCATATTCTGTGGTCTCAGACTTACGTAGAGAATGTCAATTGTTTTCTATGTGAGAAGAGGTAATGCCCCAGAGAGCAAGAAAACAGAACATAAGGGCATCTGTAAATATATTAAACTCTTCAAAAACAATTTATATAACACATGTTAATACATACATCTCATATACAACACAATAACAGCCTTATTTTTGAGAACTGGTAGGAATAGATACATCCAGATAAACCGCCTAATAGATTAGAGGCAATCGAAGTGTACATCATGTTTGCCAACAATTCAAAAATACAAATCACCAGCCACTTTATTAGGTACACCTGTTCAACTGCTCTTTAGTGCAAATGTCTAATCAGCCGCTCACATGGAGGCAACAGCAGGCAACAGTAACTCAAACAGCCCCTTGTAACAACCAAGGTGCGCAGAAGATGGGCATCACTCCTTCCAGCTAAAACTGGAAACACAGTCCACAATTTGCACTGGCTCACCAAAACTGAAACACATTCACTGGTCTGATTAATCTTGGTTTCTGCTACACAACAGCAATTTGGCATTGGACAACATGAAAGCATGGATCCATCCGGTCTTATATCAACAATTTATGCTGGTACAATGATGTGATGGTCTGGGGGTTGTTTTTTTGGGCCACTTTGGGGCCCTTTGTAAGAACTAAGGATTGTTTAAATGCCAGAACCTGCTTGTTAACCGTGACCATCCCTTTATGACCCCATCTTTTGATGGCTGCTTCCAACAGGTCCCAAAGCTCACATCATCTCAAACTGGTTTCTTGAACATGACAGCGAGTTCAGTGGACTCAAATGGCCTCCACAGTCACCAGATCTCAATTCAACAGAGCACCAGAATGTGTTCGACACCTTGTTGTAGCTATGCCACAAGACAAAAGGTGGTCCAACCCAGCCCTAACAAGTATACCTAATAAAGTGGCTAGTGAGTGTATATTCAGTTTAACTTTAAGCAAAAGAAAAGTGTCAAATTCCAACTTATGAGAAGAGGCAATGTTTGGCATTTTTGCTTAAGAATAAAGCTCAGTTACTTCATCTAATATTTGCAACATTTCTCCAGAAATGAAAAGCTTTGGCCAGTAATTTCCTCATACCATGCACAAACTGAAAGGCAGATAAGCCTCTGTCAAACATTATCAAAGTACATTAAACAGCTTGTCTAGGTTCAGTATTGATTTCCAGCAGTTCTCAGAGTAAACCTTATCTATGCCTCTGAATGCTGGCTTGCGTGCACTGTTCAGTTGTGTTCAACTTGACAGGGCTGAGCTGTTAGAGAAGACAAAAACAATGCTTAGGCTGCTGAAGCAGGAAAAACTTTCCTCTTTTTCATCTGCAAATTAACCATTGACAAGATCCAAATGGGTAACCTTAATTAACTGAAGCTGCTGTGCGCTAAAGGCTGAACCACCTGGCTGTCAAACAGGGAACACAGCGAGAAACGGACTAGTCTGAGCGCAAGTTTGTGCCAAAACGTGTCTTTTTCAATACAATATTCTAATTGATATCATCTGAATGGACTGCTAAGCACTGACTGTACACACCTGGCCTCAAGGACATCATCTTCATCTCATTTTAATTGCATTTGCAATGAGGAAAGAAATAAACCTGCTTTAACAAATTAAATCTGGATGATTTTGATCATTTACTTAAAAGTGTGGAAATATTATCAGCAAACTGTATCTTTTGTGTCAAAAGTAAAAAAGCACTTGTGTTATATTATTATTTATTAGAAAATTATCAAAGATGCATTATGCAAAGCGATTGTGGAGGAAGATGATATAAATTCACCATGTGGGAGTCACGATTATGTACTTCCCCATAGAGTTGCACTGTCTCCATTTTCTTTATTGTGTTTTTCCCATGTAAAATTGATTTTTGGTTTTCTCTCATAATTTCCATATAATGGAAATGGGAAGCTCTGCTTGGAATTTTTTTTTCCTGATGTACAGTACTAATCTTGTTTTCAGAGTGGCAATAATGATGGTAGAAATGCTCCATAAATGACACAGTATTACACATAAATAACAAAACAGATTTTTATCTTTTATTCACTTTTATTAACTTTGTACATTATAATAAATAGTGAATTTTGTGTTATTACTACTCACCGTCTCAGCTTTGATTGATTAACCACTGGAATACTTTTAGGGGAAGAGTGAGAGAAAATATGAAAATAATATTACTTGACAAATGCTCAGCAGAGCTTACATTTGCTTTAATGTCCTGAATAGTACATCTATTACACGTACAGGCTACACCAGCTCCAACAACCAACCAACAGCTTTATTTTACCTTGTAAGCTACAGTCCAAGTCGCTTGTGTTTTACTATAGCTGTGAATACTCAATAATAATTGAGTGGAAAAGCTTGAAAAAGACATAGAATTATACAACGTTGAAATAAGTGGGTAAAAAAGAGAACTGAAAAGTTTTTATGTTATGGAGCATAATGATTACAGCCTTTTTTATATTTTATTAATGTAATAATGATATTCAGTTCCCAGTTTTAGTTCAGTTCCTCAAACCATCTCCAAACTTTCCAGCAGCCCAGTAAAATGTCCTACTTATTAACATATGGCGTTTCTGAGGGGGAGAAAAAAAGAATGGCAGTCAGGCACTGTAATTTTAAACGGCCTCTGTCGTCATAGGGTCTCATCACACACTCACAAAAGCTGCTTGAAGAATTCCTAAGATATCATTTAAGTTTTTAAAGGTCATACAGTTTGATAATTCACGCTCCACAACCTGGTGACAGATGTGATCAGGTCATGTACTTTCACTTGAGCTTAGGTCTGACCCAGAAAATCGGGCTGAGAATATTCATGTGAGCGTCCTTGGAGGATTCCAGAGACTCTCTCTTTCATGACCGTCATACGACCCCTCCTGTAGCACACATGGGCAAAGTGCCACACCATACTGTAAAAATGCTTCCAGATGGCCTCCATATCCTCCTACTGCCTGACTCTGTGGTTACGGGTTAACTTAGTGACGCCCACTCCGAGTGTATTCACCGTGATTGTAGCCGGTTTCTGTTTAGGCACACACAAAACAGTGCAGTCAGGCTCCCAGTAAAAAACAAACAAACAAAGAAAACCAGAGGACAAAGTCCTTTGCTTGCATTTTCTCTACATACAAATAGACATATACAGTGGCTATTGTGTTAGCTCTGATTTAACTGATGTTTAATTTGTTCCACTGGCAGCTCTGGTTCTGTCCTTCAGCCACACTGACACTAGCACCAGTTATCAGAACATATGAGTCATGCATAGGCTTCTTATTTTGCAGCGATCTCTGAAATCTTCATTCAAACGATGCTTTGAATTACTGCTGTTCTGAAGGTAAGAGTCTTTGATAACCATCTGGATGAAAAAAGAAAGTATTCCGCCTGTTACTCGCACACACACACATACAGAAGTAAATAAATGAAAATATTCTTCTTACTTTTCTTAACGTACAATCCTTTTTATAGTCTTTTATGCTTGTCATATTCTTCCATAATGGCAATTTGATAAATTTGTATTCATTATCTCCTTCATGGTACTTTTTCAATCGGTGGAGTCAAATTGCCTTCATATGGATAAGCAACACAAAGGAAAACAATCCACTGCTTGAACTCATTGTTTTGTTAATTTCTTTACTTCTATATTTTATTAAGCAACTGCTACTCCAAGCCATACATTTCAAACTCCCACTGTTTCATTTTGAGAGCTTCAAACTGGTGACACATGAATGCCTTGGACTGGATAAAAAAAGCTTCGTTAATGCAACGCCTTTGTCCAAAAAGAGACGGAAAAAAAATACTGCAGCGAGTAACTGAGCAAGAAGGAGCAGCCACACAAACCTAATCACAAAATATACACTGAGATTGGAGTTTTAATTATTATCTTTATTTAAACTATTTTGTTATGCGCAAGCTAGGCTTCAGTTCAATTCAACTTCATTTATATAGGGCGAAAACACAAAAACAGTCATCTCAAGGTGCTTTATATTGTGAGGTAAAGACCAATAAAAACACAGCCACAATCCTCTTCTGCTATATTTTTTCTGCTAACACTAACAGATGTGAATCATGTAGGACTATATTATCTAGATTATCACTGTCACTGAAATGTCATTGAAATCTGCCAACCTGTAAATTTGTATTGAAATAACCTTTGGAATGCAAGTGGATACAAAGTTATACTAATCTCATGATTAAAGCTTGACTACCAATAGAAGCGAAGATATAATGGGGGGGTAAAAACAAGGTACCAAGGCAAACAGAGATTGCAATGTCTACTACTGATCAACTGTCAGATATCAAGCAAATATACGTACAAGCGGCTTAAAGTCACATTCACACAGGACTAGCAGAACATGAGGGAAGCAGAGGCCGTAGAAAGGCAATGACATTCAGCGACTTTGTCGAAATAACCAATGTTAAATAACCAAAGTAGGCGGGTCCTGAAGTCATCCTTTCTCAATTCCAAGGCAAGATATTGGATGGACTACCAATGAGAGTGGAGAATACTGTTGATTAACATATGGTAGGGTGGTAAATAATTAGTTACCCAGGCAACTGGAGCCTGGAATGTCTGATAGCGACCAAATGTCATCTACAAAATAATGTACAACGTACAAATCGCTACCTGCCTGTAACAAGGAAGCTGGTGTACCAATTATGTAACATCAATACTAAGAACATTGTTGAAGGTTGTATCTCCCATCTCTTCTTTTCTTTTTTAAGTTTATCAGCCATTATAAATTCTGATTCCGATATGGCTGCAAATGGCTAATAACGGCAGACATATTGGTTGAAATATGGAATATGTGTATCATTTAAAAGTGAAGTAAAATAAGACAACAAAATATTGAAAAAGACACTTACTCTCTGGCTCTGGCCTTACTGTCAAACGTCAGCTTGACCTCCTTCACAACACAGCACAACCTAATTAGATGGGCTGTAGTACGTGTGATTAACTTTGTAAAGTCTTTTCAAAGTAAAAGCCATCTGACGAATCAAATATTGATTCGTGACCATTTTTTCTGTCTTTTTTTTTGAAAAAATAATTACTGAAAACCAAACCTCTGTATCCTGGTAGCTGGTTACAGCCATGCGTGTGTGAAAAGAGCTTGAGTATTAAACTGTTTAGAAGCCAAATATCACACATCAAATTTTGCTAGTTAGCATAAAAAAGTGGAACTCTGAGGTTGCACAGCGGTGCAGTGGTTAACACGGTAGATAGTTAGATAGTTAGTTTTTTGTTAATTTATGTTGTAATTTATGTTAGGTCAGTCTGTCTTGTCTCTGCTAGCCAGCTAACTAGGCCTCTTAGTTAGCTAGTTTAGTGTTAACTTTTAAAATTTATGTTGCATGTAGCACCTTGGTCCTGGAGGAACGTTGTTTCGTTTCACTGTGAACTAAATGTATATGGTTGAAGTGACAATAAAGCCAACTTGAACTTGAACTTGAACTTGAACGGTCACCTCCCCTTAAGAAGGTTTCTAGTTCAAACTTGGCAGGCAGGTGTGGTGTTTCAATGTTCTGCCTGTGTCTGCATTGGTTCTGTCAGGGAACTCCTCACAAAATCCAAAGAAATCTTATGTTAATTGAAGGTTCCAAATTGTCTGTAGGTGCGAATGTTACCCTCAACAACATCTCTGTTTTAGCTCTACAATGGACCTATCCAAGGCGTACACCTTCCGTCACCCAATCTAATGGACAATTTAGGAAAACAGATCGACCGACCTTGGAATTTCAGAAATAATATATTTTTTGTGCCATTATTTGTATTAGTGTTTCAAGAACTGCCGATGCAAGAGAATATAATTTGTCCAAATATCTGAACAGTAAACAATCTTAATAATGTTAATATTCAAACAGAAATATGAACATTAACACAATAATGAAACTGATAAATATATGCAGTCAGTATGCATGGCACATTAACACATTGTGTGTGCGTGTGTGTGTACATCTAGATAATTCTCTGTTAGTGTACATTATTGTGCAGTAGGACATGTTATTGTAGGATGATGCATATTAAATAGCAAGTTCTGTCCTGTCTCTTTGTCCTAACACAGGTTATTAAGCTCTTTGAAAATTGAAATTATGAAGCTGAACTTGCCCCTTATTGCGCTGAATGTTTTACCTTGGTAAGAAAATAATCTGTAGTTATTCTTTCACGGATGGAATATTTTTAATCCAGATGGTTGGAAGAGGTTATATACTCCCACAGTACATGTTTAACGAGTTTTTCGAAGATCACACTGAATTTATTTTTTTGTAAATCCAATGTTTTTGTCCCTGAAACAAATAGCTGAACTTCATTTTTTTAAATGATTAAAGTGATGCTTTAGGCACATGCTTTAAGAGCACCTCAGCAGCAGACTACTCAGTTATTGCACGTTTCCTTTCCCTTCTGTCTAGTGTCAAACTCACTGCTGTGCCAAAAAAAGCAACACAAAAACTTATTCATCATTACTTGTTAATTAAAACTTCAGCTGATCTGTCATAAGGACTGTGTGGGTGCGATTGGATGAGGCTTTGTGCAGCGGTCCAGTAATGTGAGGAAACAACCCAACAACCCTCTCTTCATATGTAGTTCGCTAAATCCCGATTGGCTCATGAAAGTACGTGACGTCACGTTTTTCCAAGAGCCCGGAAAAGTGCGTTTTATGTAGCTGTTGCAATAATAATAAAGTGCGAAGCCCAGACATTTTTATTTTAATCAACTTAGAGCAGTTATCGCGCTGCTGTACTGTCTACCTGCGTTTCACAGAATGAAAGGCAATTTGTCACATTTTCAATGATGCACTTAGTGCTGTATTTCAAAAACAGAGCGAGCAGGAAGGATGTCAGAATAAACACAACAAATCAGGCCTAATTGTACCTAAAATTAGATAACTGTAAGACAAGAGGAGTTGTAATAGTGAGGGAGGCAGCGGATGAAAGCGCAAATCAAGTCAAGATCAGGAAGAGGTGAGTAACAAAGCCCTGCCAAGCTTTACTGTTTTAGAAAAAAAATCCTCACCTCAAGGTTACAAGCAGCCATGCTATGTGCAGCAAATGAAATACTCAAGGAAGACATAAGTCTCATTAAGGCCCATAAAGGACATCCCTAATAAAATCCTCAGTCTGACATGCAAGAGCTCTCCAGTGATGGCTGATTAATTGCTGGTGCAAATGAAAGCATGAGAGGGAGCCGGGGCTCTGTGGCTGTAATTTATCCTCTCCTGTCCTGTCTTGTCCTCACAGCCTGGGGAGATTGCCCAGGAAGACAGGAGACAGAGAGTGGGTGGCTGGTTTGGAGGGGCAAGGGAGGGTATCAGCTTCATATTATGTGGAGGAAAACATGTTTAGGTGGCCAGTGAGATCATTTGTTTAGATTGCTTCAGTTATAACAAGCTGTATGTGATGACATCTGGGTGTTTGGATGGGGAGAAAAATTCCCCGAGCAGGTCAGACTGATAATGATGACTGCAACATGTTCTGTGAAGAAATATGGTGGCAGCAAAGATGACCCAAAATATATTCTCGGCAGTCATACATCAAGTAAAGACTGGGCTACTTTATGACAGCTTGCTCTGTAATCCATCAATAATACAATCTCGATGATTCTCAGTCAGAATATATATTTCATCATCTCCTTTTGTCAGATCTGTGTTTATGATTTATAGAGAGGTTCCCAATGCCAAGAGGGCGTACTTGTCAAACATATGGCTAATGAGTGAGTCATTATTTCCATAAAATGCTTTGATGCGTTGCCTTTGATTATCTCTAAATCAGACCAAAGCGGATTAATCAGTGGTATGGGTAGCTTTAAGAATAGCAGATGATATATGTGGCTGCCTCAGTCGAGGTCATAAGACAGACATGGGGGTCCAAGGACAATCTGGGCCAGGATAATGTCCAGCTGAGGCTAGAAACACCTGCCCTCTAACTGTAATAAGTGGCTGTGTCACACAAAGAGGAGTGAAGAAAGAAACAAAGAAAAGAGGTTAGAGGAAAAAAAGGAAGAGTAATGAGGAGCGGCAAAAAAGCACCATGGACTGAGATTCCTGCAGTCCCACCTGGTTTAATTCACACTCTACGTATGAGAAATAATTTGTTGTCTTTAACAAAAAAATAATTGGCATCACACACTTCCTCAGTGTTACTACTGAGATCCACAGTTAGTAGTGAAAACGTAATTTCTCTTCCCGCAGTTAGAAGCTGGCAACATGACTTTTTTTTTGGTGATTTAAAGTCAGACTATTTCAAGCAGAAATGAGGATTCTGCTACTTGGGTTATTCCACAGTTTTATTGATTGTCAAAATGACGAATGTTCACATAAGCAGCTTAAATGTGATATCAACTCAAAGTACAAAGTCTGCAATATTCTGTGTTTTGTTACTGTCAGTAAAATCCATTTGGTTTTATTAAGTGTTTTAATATTTTTCCTCCCTTGTCTGTGGCTCGCCCTTTTCACACTGATGACATAATTACAATGGAAAAAAAAAAATCGCAAATAATCAATATCATTTGCCTAATGAAAGCGCTCTGTAATTTCCAAAAAGAAGAACAACCTGCCTCACAGAGAGGTAGCAAGAATTTGTTAGGGGTTCATTCAAACTGCTAATTAATACATCTTTAAAATATTTGTGCCAACAGCACAATGTAGATGTTGAACACAATCAATTCTCTGCATTTTTTTTGACTAATTAACAGTAATAAATACATCAAATTAGGTTACAGAGACAAATCTTGTTGATGGAATCCAATCGCCAATGAATGAGATGGGTTTTCCTTATAGACTAGCTTTAAAACTCCTATTTCTTAATTGCAGTAAAGTTATTATTTTGTGGTTCTGAAAGAAGAAATTGTAAAAATGTTTTAATTGCAGATAGATCAGAAACATTTTTTAACAGAAAAGAGTAAAACATAATAAAACATCTGGATATCTTTTTACTTATTTAAACCTCATGTGTTTGGGGGCCTCTTTTAGTTCCAGAGAGGCAGAAAATCACCAAAAAAGTTTAATGGGAAGATTCTTTTTTCCTCGGTTCTCAGGAAGATATTGTATTATATTTTACTGAGCTAATTTATTTCCATCCACTTAACGCTTATCCCATTCAGAGGTGGGGTACGCCCTGAACAGCTCGTCACAGAGGGACAACCAGCCATTCACACTCTCATTCCCACCTATTTAGAATCAGCAGTTAACCTAACCCACAAGTTGCATTCCTTTGGACTGTCGGAGGAAGCCGGAGTACTCGGAGAGAACCCACGCAGACGGGGGTGAATATATCCCAAAAAGGCCTTGAACCAGATGGTGGATTTGCCCTTTCTACTGTCCTGGCTGTTTAGAGGTTCTGATTGTAAAATTCCAACAACATTTGGTGCACACCAGTCCTCTCTCCATCTTTCACCCTTATTTCCTTTTATCTCTCCGCTGTCACCATCAACAAAAGACAAAATATCCACCTAGTTTTCCTTTGAATCCTGCCTGTGTAGCAGTGTCATTATGTCAGCAATTAAGCTTGTGAGTGCATTATTATCACAATCAGCAGCTTTGATTGACAAAACTCCACATACACACACACACACAAAAATGGTTTCCTAACTATGAACAATAGAGAGTTTACTCAGACTGTGTAAATGTGCCGACAGCTTGAGCTTTATCAGAATGACGTGCGGACGGGCAGCAGCATTACAGTCGCGTTAGATTCCTGAGTTTAACAAGCTGTTGCAAGCTGATTGAAGCCATGAAAAATTCAACTGGCCACATCACTGAAACAAGTTTCAAGGGCAAAAAGAAAAAAGAAACGAAGTAAACCAACCTTAAACTCAACTGGCAGTTTAAGTGACGCTTAACTCACCAGCATGGAAGCAATAGCTTAATAACAGGAAACAGAAGCAACAAACGAGCAAAGGCTCGCTGCCAGACTCATTGTCACTGTCTGCCGGTGGTGCGCACGCTGCTGCTCTAACAGGTGATATATCATGTGAACCATCATACAGCTGGATAGAGTGATGATGATTTAAAAGGCTCGGTGAGAGGAGACAGCTTGTCTGAGAGCCTTGTTTCGATGTGTCCGCAGTTAGATGCGATGTGTCTGAGAGTCACCTTCAAACGCAGCTCCTCCAGACTGAAGGCTTGATGGGCCTCATAAATACCAAACATAATTATGATCCAGCAGAAAACAAACCTCCATTTTTCAGGCCATTATGACAAGAGTAAGGATAAACCAAGTAGGTCTTTGCATATCTCCGCTGACTGATATGTCATTGTGATATGTTTTATACTCCACAATTATGCCATCGCGGATGCCTGATGGCCACACTGGCCTGGATTGGCAATACCCGGCCTCGGAGTCAAGAGTGAGACGTTTTTCTGCAAATTGCGTGGGTGTTGATGACACAAGAGGTTATGAATATTCCAAAGTGACCTAGACAACACAAAGAGCGATGGCTGGAGACAAAAACAAACATGCAGTAGGTTTGTCTGACATGCTTGTGTGCCTAGAAAATCATTAAACACAATTATGCATAATCACCGGACAAAACATGTCACCCATCACACTAATAGTTTGTTTACTATGAATATATCATTTCAAACTTTACACGGTACATAAGCACAAGGTGACAGCATTTTGCTAATAATGACACTTACACTTACAATATATTTTGAAAGACAGGTGCTCCCCTGAGGGTAAGCCAACTGTCATTCAGCAGTTCATCAGCCATGGGCTCAATGTGTCATCCACGCAAAGTTTTCTACCTGTGCCGCTAATCACCGAATAATCGAGTCAAAGAGACAACAAATAAATCTTTATTCTGCAAGAGTGATGTTTGCTGTTTGTATAAATAACCCAAGTAACTTTTCAAAGACTTTTGGTTTTGAGTGCGTGACAAATGCTACTATCTCCAAGCTGCACTTTCTGTACAGATGCGGTTCCACCTATTATTATCACGGAAATATAAAAGTGGCATCAATCTTCTTATGCGAGCTTAAGCAAGACATGTCAAAAGTAATTCTGCTTTATACTAATAACATATATATGTGTATAAAGTAAAAGAAATGTATCAATTTCATAAAAATACAAGGTTGCACTAAAAGAATCTCGTGACAAACTGTTGAAGATCGGTAATTACATCTGTGTGAAGGCTTCTGAAGTTGCATTTAATCAACAGAATTACATTTTGATCTATAAGGCACTACAAAACTGTGACTGATATTAAGGGTATGGTTTTGACCTTAAGTGAAGCACAGCAAAATGCTGTTTAATTCATTTTTTCCACGTGTGTCCCTGAACACACACTCCAACCTTGAAATTGGACACAGAGATGAAAAAATACATTCCCAGCTCTCACCACACACACACACACACACACACACACACACATACACACACACACACACATACAAAGTGAAGATGTGTATGAATGTGAGCATCATTTAATACATTGCCCTGAACTACAACCTTGACTGAAGTCACGGAACAGGTAGCAATGGAAACACAACTTCTTTATTCTCTTCAGTATTCATCTCCTTTCCACTTTTCCGCTGCAACAAATGAAGAATGGACATGGGCATAATTTTTTACTCTTTATGGCCAAAATGGAATTTAAACCATGTCTGTAATTGATTGTAAAACTCAAATAGTACACATGAAAGCAATCAGAAGAGTCAGTAAAGGGGAAGAAGATACTTTTATGGGGACATAAAGATCCGTTTCCAACTAAAGTAAAGCTATGCAGGTTCTTTTAATGTGCCGCAGATAGTTACAAGAGATTGTTTAATTTTTAAGCTTCATTAGATTTGAAAGTTGCAGCACTGTCTCATTTTCTATAAAAATGGACAATAAAAGGACCAAAATATTAATCTAAAACATAAGCTTAGGTAAAAAGGTCCAACTGTAGCTCAAACCTAACCTTTGAATAGGGGGCACAGTGGTGGGGTGTCTAGCACTGTCGCCTCGTGACTGTGTGAGCTTCCTCCCACAGTTCAAAGACATGCATGTTAGGTTAATTGATGAATCTAAATTGGCTGTATGTGGGGATGTGAGAGCGTGTTGTTTTCCTATCTGCTTTGTGTTAGACCACCTCGCTGTGGTTTATCATGTCTTTGCTTTAATGGATGAATGGAGTTTGAAAAGATTCAAAAAGTGTCATAAATTAAATATCCAACCAAATATCTCCCATTCTGCTGTTGGAAAAAAGTGTTTTTGCAGAACCCTATGAAGTGAGCTGTGGACCTATTGGATAAAAATACAATCATCCCTTTGCCTAAATATCTTATAAAACATTTGCCAATTTTGTCTAAATTAGCACCTGAATTCTTGACTTGACTAAAAACAGATTTGTGAGGTCACAGTAACCTTATTTACCAGCAGATTATAGTAAGTTCACCCTTGAATCCAAGTGAATATCTGACAGTATTTTCCTCAAGGGGTTCTAGAGGTACTGTGCAGAGGGAGATCCAGAGAAATATGGATGCCCAAGGCCATGGCTGTTTCTGTCACACAGTCCAGTCAGCAACCCTTTGGCAACCTCTAGTCGCTAGGAAAAATGTGCTTCCCTGAATCGTTGCTGGATGTTGGAGGCTATCGTCAAGTGAAATCAGTCGCAAAGAGCCTGGTCCACAGTCTTGCAAGAGGAGTCACGCATGATTTTCATGTAGCATGTTGAACTGTATGCAAACAGTGAAACTTAGACAGAAATTGGTTAAAAAGCCCCTTTTCCATTAGTACCTACTTGGATCCAATCCCCACAGTTCGCCACACTTTTCAGGGTTTTCCATTAGGTCATAGTACCTGGTACCAGGTACTAAAATGGTTCCAAGAGATCCGAGCAGGTACTAAAATGTGAGGTCGTCATACTGCATGCCACCAATTGGCTGGTCAGCGGCAGCACTCGATGAGTCATGAAAGCATCTCTCAATGAATATCAAAACCACCATTTTTTAAGCCCGACAATGAGGGAAATGGCAACAAAAACAACGCTGTGGTCCCCGAGTCTGAGAAAAAGCCACAGACAGAACAGCATGTATATCCATCTTTGTTTTACCGTTCATGACGCATACTAATTACGTCATGGGACGCTCTGACTCGTTGCTATAACAACAGCCACACACATTAGGTGGTACTCAATTGTGACGGAAAAAAGTCGATCCAATCCGAGCTGACTCGTGGTGAGCCGTGGCAAGTTGACCAGAGTTGTTACTAATGGAAAAGGGGCTATAGTGGTCACAGACCTGGTTGCCAGTCATTGTTTAAGATGTGCCTTAAATGTGGGATAAGTAGAGCACTCTTTTATTACCACTGTAAAAATTCAGATATTTAATTCCCTTTACCTACAACACAGTTTGTGCACATATGAGGCAACATACAGTTCTGTTTTTTTCTATCATACATATTGTTTTAATATGTTTTAAACAAGTGAAAGGAGTTTGCCTGACATAATTCAATAGGTTTTTAAGAATCAGAGATACTATTTTAGTGTCTTTTAGTGTAAAGATTGTTGCATTATCTGCATATATTTGAATATTAACATGTTGTCACATATTGCATGGATCATTAATGCGGTACCATCATTACTTCCTATGAGATAAATATGATTTGATGATCTGATCATCTGATGATGATCTGATTACATTTTTCTAGAAAGATTTAAAAGTGTCCTTTTCAATAAAAGGAGCTGATGACTGACGCTGTTAAATTCTTTCTTTACAGTAACCATGCAAGTGTTTATATGCAGTAAACATTTAGCTTTTTCTGTTAAATGTTGCACTATATAAAGAATCGAAATTGAATTAGATGTAAATTGGATGTAAAGTGCTGCAGCCATGGTTTAGTTTATTAGTCAGTAACTCTGCTATCTTAGCTATAGGGGTTGGCCTTTTTGTTAATGAATTACTAATTCTGAATTCTACATCTTTTATTTTTGTCTTCAAAGTAGTTTTAGTAATTCTTGGCAGTTTTTCCCCATTCTCCTTTGTCCCTTAAGTTATCTGAATAAAAACATTTGTTTCGCCTATAGTATGGTCTATTACTTTCGCCAGAATTTTTGTCGGTATGCAAAAAGACCATTTTTAAGCAATCTGTCCCCACCTTTTGTCAGTTTCCTGCATTCATCATTTAGCCAGGGCAGAGTATTCCCTTTGCTTTTATTTTGATTCCTCCTTCTAATGAAACACTTCATTAATTTTTACAAGAAATAAATCACACCCGCTGTCTATGCCCCCATCTGTAATCACTTCAATCCAATCAGTCCCTTGTAGAGCTTTTTCAAGGTTTTGCTGCTGGCTCTTTGGGACAGTTTTACATTTGGATTTACCTTTAAGTCATTTTATAGTTTTAAATGAATTTTAAAAATGCTTTTTGTGAGCTTATCTTCCAAACCAGGCATACCAATCTCAGAAAACAAGCCCAGGAGCTCCATGTCCCAAACACTCACCATCAGGATTAGAAACCAATAAACCAAGACCGATCACACCACTAGAAGCAGTCCACAACACAACAAGTGGGCACAACAGCCCAGAAGCACCTCTACACCCCACAGCCTGCCCTGAAAACCACTGGGAAAGCAGACCAGAACACCGTCGGACCACCAGACAGACCAGCATCCACATCTATGCCAGGAGCGACACTCTGAACATCAAATTACAGCTCCACCACAGGTGACTGTATGACGTTCATGCTGATAATAGGTGGCTTTGAGCCTGGGTTGGGTTCTATATAACCAACCAATATTATTAGTGACAAGCTGTGCAAATCCCAGACATAAATCATGTGCTTGTGGTTGTCTCCTTAGATCAGTGTTTCCCAACCACTGTGCCGTGGCACATAGGTGTGCCGTGAGAAATGATCAGGTGTGCTGTGGAAGATTACATTGTCTTCCACTAGAGGGCAGTACAACCAGTGGCTCTAATTAATTACATAATAGTCATGCTGTGAGTGAGACAACGCAGCGAGTAATAGCAATAGATAAATATTTGAAAAGAAAATATGACCTGGGTCCTGGACAAAGTTCCGACCCAGATGAAGGCCCTAGCATGACTAGTGGTCAGAAGAAAGCAAAAAAGTGTGACCGTGTGATTTTTTTAATGTGAAACATGTGCGTGGCTCCAAAATGTTGGAAAACAATGCCTTAGATGATACCTTGATATATCCACTGCTTAGAAACTTGGAAAATTAGGAGATGTTGGCTTCTCAGATTCAGTTCTTCTTTTGTTTTTACAAAAGTGATGTGCTGACAGCAAAAATATTCTAGAAAATAAGTTATATTATAATCCAGTTTCACAATGCATATGTAGCCATCTTGCCTCAACACTGCTGCCAGGAAATCACCAAGCAATCTCTAGGCCTGTGTCACCACATTTCATGCATTTTCATCAAGTAGTATTACAAAAGAGAGAGACGCGATTTGAGAAAAAGGAATGCTTTCATGTCCTTTATCTAAATAGAATTTAAAAGCTGTTGTTCTGAGGGGTTAAAAATTTCAGCTCTTTCTACCCTAATATCTGCTGCTTCACCTCAAGCAAGGCTGCTTTCTGATGATTCAAATAATTCCAGCCCCTCTCCTCAAATGGAACATTTTGATGGATTATGCAGTGTCAACCTTCACCGCGCTGAGCACATTTGAATAAATGTAGATTTGAGATTTACTGAAAGATGAGGCCAACATGTCAAAGTGATACACAACTGAATGCAAATGCTCTGACTTTGAAGCTCTAGCATTTCGAAAACGCAGAGTGGAATTTTACAAACTTTTATGTGCCGAATCTAAAATCTTTTCTTTTTTTCTATGTTAATTAAATTTATTCAGGTTGTTGTCACACCACGTATTGGCGTATTCCACTGACAGGCAGTAATGAAGTTAATAGTGATTTGCCCGTGCTCTGACATCTATTGTATAAACTGTCTTCATTACAGGAAGGGTTTTCATTCGCCATCATATCATTAGAAATTCAAAGGAAAGAGTTTTAAATGTGAAGAGATTCTGTTAAATTGGCCTGAACGTACAATATAAAAAGGCAGAAGGAAAGAAAAACTCATTTGCGCAAAACAGTGAGAAACAATCAGCATAAACCTTAGAAGATATGACATTTGGGTACAAGTGACAAAATGAAATCATGTACAACAATCCTATTACACATGTATGCCATTTGACAACCCTTAAGTCTACTGATATTTGAACCAGAATAATCCATGTTGTGCAGGTCCAGCCTATTTATTCATGCACAGATCGTGATTCTCTCAGGGTTGGGGAAATCAGCTTTTGCTTCAATACCGCTTTTGTCACATGCATACTTCCCTACCCTCGCTAACTACACTATCTCCCTGCCTGTTCAAGCAAAACTTTATGCTAAGTAAATCATTTACATCTCCCAAGCAGCCTATCTACATTTTCCAATAAAACCCTAAATTGATGGATGTCATCTTAGTGCTCACAGGCAATAACTCCTGCTGCTTCGAAATAACAATATGTTTTCGCTTTATGAGGTCTAGACATGCTATTCTTTTTAATGACATCCCTAGGCCAGTACTGTTTACATTTATTGATATCTGTTTTTAGACTGGAGCAACTCTGCCTTCCTTAGTGGTTTTCTGTACAGAGCTAAGTTTGACTTACGCTGACAACACAAAACTTTTCATTTGGTAAGTTTTGACCACAGAAAGAGGCTGTAAAAATATTTTGTTCATATTTTGTTCATATTCTTTTCTGAGATGCATCCTGTTGATGTTTTTTTTTAAAAGAGTGCAACTTAAAAAGCAAAACCTCAAAAGTAATTGATTTGGCAATTTTACATGTTATGAAAATTAAATTAAACTTTAAAACTATAACATATATTTGCCAAAGCAATTGGGCAAGTAGCTAAATTGCATATCAAGTGGAAGTAGTATAATCAATGAATATTCCTCATGTGGTTTCATATGCACATTGCTTGGGAGTCTTCCGTCATATTGGACATGATACACCCAGACGTTGTATGTGAAAAATATGTAGTCCCGATTGATTGGACAGTCATTTATAAAGAAGGCTATTCACGATAAACTTCCTTATGAATTCTTAGGTCCCTAGCAAACTGCCTAAATCAACTGATCTTTGCAGGGAAGACACCAACTTATGTGCAAACATTTGCTGTGCCTATAAAACTTGAAAAAATGCAAAGCAAATTAGAACTGAAGAACATTCCCTTTCAAAGTAATAGATGCACTTTAGCACTGCAAATGACATGTTTCAAACTTTTACTCTTAAAGCGAATGGTCTCCATTTCTAGTTTGTGTCACACTTTTAACAGTTTCGCTACCCCTCGGAGAGTACCTGCTAAATGTCTGTAGAGAAGACAGCATGTTCCACCTAAAGTACGAGTGAATGCAGCAACCTACTAGCGGCCAAATCAATTGCAAGAAGGTTTGGAAAACATAATTTTTTTCCCAAATGGCCAGGGATTGCCAAGAGGTCATTGCCAGGTCTAAAGTTCTGTGTGACTGGGACTTCAGCGATCAATTTCCCAGCGACTACCAACAACCTCCAGAAAGCGCTCACTCAATGGACACAGAATAAACCCTCCAGACCTGTAGGGCTGCTGCGTTATCACTTGACTGTACATTGTCACTATAACTGTAGAAAGTCACGGACAAGTTAACATCACATGGTTGGCAGGTATGTGTCTGCAAAACTTCACATGACTTATACTGCATGTAAAGCTTGATACACAAGCTGAATTCTGTTTTTAATAAAATAATTTCACAGGTTTAAAAGTATACTTCTAGTTACTGTGCCAATCATCACCACCTTAAAGTAGAGCTAAGTTACAGGTAGCTAGCTAACCTTAGCCGTAATGCTTGCTAACAGTAGGCTACCGTTGCAAGAAATTACTGCATTTTCAGGACAACAGAGCAATGGAGGACGGTCTATTGCAGGCATGGATAATTCATTTTCCTAAGGGGTCACAGGACAAATTGGGACTGGACGAGTAACCTAACTTCAGTTCTGATCATTATTAATTTGGTCTTTTTTTTTAAGCTTATTGGTATGGCCCTCCACAACAGTCCCAGTTTATCATGTAGTCCCTTGGGGAAATTAATTGTGCACTCCTGGTCTAGTGTACCTGTAAACACTACGTTGGTTATGGGTTTCTTAATGCTGATGAAAACATATTTATTAAACAGCTTCTTTCATGAGCCGAGTCTGACATAAACACAGAATTTTCTCTCAAATTGTAAACAGTTTTAGTGATTTCAGCTCTGAAATTTTGAGATCAATGCCATTTTTCTTGTTGCACATAAAAACAGGACTGAATTAGACATAAGCTATTATCATGCATTATCAGCGAGCGCGTTAGCAGCTGATAACAATCAGGGTCAATCACATGAGCTCCTCTCATCTCTTTAAAAGCATTCCTCTCCCCATAGTGATGTATAATTTGGCAATGCCAGAGAGTTCAGAGGAGGTTCTCCCAAGAGGAAATTTATAATTTAAGGATGCGCAAGTGAAAAAAATGCAGCTAGCAAAATAAAGTGCCACAGGCGATGTTAAAATCCCAAATTTCCAACATGAACTAAATATGCAATTTGACATAATATAAACCAAATAATGGTGAACAACAAAAATGCAGTTTATTTTTTGTAGTTTAAATTTTTCACATTGTTAAGGAACATTTAGTTAGATTTGGTTCTGTCTACAAGCAGCTAAGTCACTATTGCCAAACTGGGAACGGAAGTGTTTGTGGCAGCACAAAGTGACAATTCCGGTAATGACTCTGTTTACGGCTCACAAATAATGATCCTGTGAACCCCTGTACCATCAGAAAATAAGACAGCAAAATTTTGTGGCACACACCCGGATGAAAACAGAGCCCAGAGTTCACAGGAAGGAAGGAAAAAGCATTTCCGTAAAGTGCACACAGCTACCGAGCAACTATTGAAATGACTGATAGCTCTCACAAGAGAGGGAGCAACACTGATCCTTACAAGGAAAAACAAAATCCTAATATGACTGATAGACAAGATGACAGACAGACTAAACTTCAGTTTCTGCACACACAGGTTCACACAGTGTGCTACAGTGTCCACATATTTTACTAGTTACTGCCTTGTCCAAAAACTAGATCATTAACGCACTTAAAAATAAAGGCAAATTAAGCGCAAGAGAGGTGTTGAACCTTTTTGTAAACAGTAGCTCCCCACTAATGAGTACTGGCATGTCTTCTCCCTCTCTGAAGAATGCAAAACCAATTGAAACGGGTTTAGAGAGGGCATAAATTTCACAATGACCAATTAAATTCACAGTGTTTCAAAACTAGATGAGACCTGATTACACAAAAGAACATGAAATCAAATATTACTGAAGTGAGAAGCAGACTTTGTTGTTTCTTCGCCTTGCTAAAGTATGGAGTTCTGGTTGTAAGCTACAAAGCCATCCACAAAGACAAAGGTCCTTCCTGATCAAGAACAGCCACTAAAATGTACGAATATGTGCCACTTTGCTATTTTACCTTTGAGCTGTCCCGTTGCCTCCATACATCTTCTTATGTGTTTATCGAGTGGCATATAAAAGTATGTAAAATGAACTCTATGTAGTGCATACTAAAACATATAAAGGCAAACATTACAACAAAAAGGCTACCTTTAGAATAAAGGGAATACATGATTGACATCTTGCTCCCATAAAAACGACACCTAACGACCTCCACCGTATCCTCAATGATGAGTTTTGAAACCTCAGTATATGTCAATAAAAATGTGGGTTGACATCCATTAGGATAGTTTCCAGATTTTGCAAGGGTAGCTGTATATAAGTGGACGTGAAATATGACAGAAACCATAACGTTCAAGGGTTAATCCTATAGGTTCTCAATAAGTAAAGAGTTAAACTATAACTTTAGAACAGTAAATGGCAAGCATGGATAGAAAGTTGGGTTATTTGTTGTGGATTTGAATAAATGAAAGTTCTGCTTGTTAGTAATGGAAAAGGGAAACATTCAGTGGGTGTGCCCTCCCACAAATAGACTCCCACCCCCCCAAAAAAAAACTTCATCGCAAATTCAAAGCATTAAGACTGTGCACTTTGCATATATTTATATATGCAAATATAACAGCTCTTCCATTTTTGCCAGAATTTGTACACTGGTGGAACAAAGAAAAAAGTAGAGATGAAAGAATTAACTTGAGTGAAAATCTGACATGTGGAATCGGCTTATCTTGACAAATGAATAGCATTAATGAAGGTATGCAGCTTAGATCCATGTCCCTGTTTTTTTAAGCTCTGAAACTATTTTGTGCAATATAAGTTGCACTTTTAATAGGAAAGTTAGAGAGGGTTAGAGAGGCAGTAACACAAGAACAAAACAAACATCAACATATAATGATAAAGCAAAAACATGCATTCTGGCTCCATTAAGGCCCCGCAGTTCATTAAGGGAGTCTCAAGACGGTGTAGACCCCACTGGGAAAACAGAAAACAGCATACAGCCACATACTGAATGAAAAAAAATCATAAACTAAATAATCATTACAAGAATACAAAGAAACTGAAATCTAAATTAATGCAATTAAATTTCGTAAAATGTTTTGGAGGCTTTGGCTTCAACACGTTGGTCAGTTTGTTTGGTCCATTAAAGCACAATCAGCAGTGTATATATTAAAAAAAAGATAATAATACTTCCATATATTTTGACAAGATCCCCAACATCACTAACTGAACTGAAGCCCCAAACCATGACCTGACTGGTGTACCTCTCTCCTGACCTCCATGTGTATACTTCATTTTTTAACCAAAGCATTCAAATTTGTATTCATCACTAAGACCTGTCTTATGGAGAGACACATCTTTGCTGGACTTTTTCCTATTTCTCAAGGACATGACTTTGAGATACTGCTCATCTGCTGTAGATTGTTTTTGTATGCCTGACACCTCTTTTTCTTGTCCTATACTTGTCCAGTTTGTCCCATTTTTTTAAGAACACACCGCACACCATGTCGACATATGGCAAGTTTTCAGTTAATAGCTCTTTAAGAATCAACTTGTTCCAAAAATACTATTTTCTGCCTGTCAAACTGTGTTATCCTTGACATTTTTCATAGATTCGACTAAAGAAACGGGTACAAATGAGTGTTTTTGTGACAGGCTGCTAGGGAGAAGGGCTTAAAGATACAATTTAAAAATGAGACTTTGATAAGTTGTTATGTGCAGACACAACACTGGTTCATCCTTTTAGTTAGGTGGTTTTTCTTAAGCTTAAATGAGTCATAGGTCAGTATTAGCAAAAAACAACAAAAAAAACTAAGTGGCATTTCTTTTTATTTTTCAGTTAATTGCTTTGATATTTTATCTTTATTTGACAGCCACTGGAGAGGTAGGGGAACTATGGAGTGAGCAACACAGCAGCATGACATCCAACATAGGTCCCTCATCTAGTAGAATAGTGCCAACAGCTTGCCAATAACAGAGATATTTAACTTATTTTTCCATTAATGCATTATTATTACATTTCAATGGCCTCGGTATAGTTTCATGTTTTCCCGCATATAGCCGACACCAACACCTCTGCACTCTTTCAAATGAACATGCATGTGGAGAGCAGCTATAATCCAGCACTGTCACAAAACAAGAGAAAACAGATACAAGGTATTTCTTTCTGTTAGTTGGATTTTTAAATGGGAGCCTAACATAACAGCGTATTTCCAGATGCTAATTAATCATCTCTTCTCAGCTTTATTTTGTTCCACCACGTGTTTGGTGAAAAAAATTGCTGTTTGCAGACAAAGACAAGTGGAAAATAAACTCCCCGGTGTCTCTTTCTTTCTCCCTCGCTCTCTGTCTCACAAGCAGCAGTCGTGCTCTTGTGTTTGGGCCACATAGTGTGCACTTTGGTGGGTGGATAGTAATACCCTAACTGAGTTCCCCACAAACTCTTCATCCGCTGCCCACTCTGCTATCAAATGCTGGCAAATATGCAGGGGAGGTAGAAGGTTGCCAGGTCCTATCATCTGGGAACCAGAGTGTGCATGTATATATGTGGGATTCTCTTAGGCCACATATTAGGCCTCTTGGATTTTATTGATTGGTGATGGTATATATACTCAAGTGCCTCAAGTACTGTATGACTGAAACAAGTACAAGTCTTTGAGAACTTTAAGCTATGCTAAGATCATTTTATTTTAGGGAATATTTACCAAGAATAAAAAGTAACTAGATATAATAAGATGTTTTTTAGCACCACATACAGAATCTTTTTTGTTTAAAGCGAGTGTGCAACATGAATTTAATCAGGTTTTGCGGCGCAGCGATACTGATAAAGTATATTCAGTACAGTTGGTATGCAGACTAAGAAAGTCTTTATTTTTGAGGATGCTGTTGATGCGATCATTCGCACACAAAGAGAAATTAAAACTAATTGTGTGAAACAGCTTGAAGAACTTTTCAAACAACACAAATTCTATTTTCAATCGTTGGACATGGATTTGATTCTGAAATAGAAAAGCTCCCATGCGTTAAGCTCACCATCTGAGCTTCAGGGCAGCTGATGGCTTAGTGGCTCGGGGTTAAATTTCCTTGTTAGCTACAAACAGACTGTTATTTGGAAGCCATTGGATCAAGCCCATATTTCCTTTCAAATACATTTACCTGTCATCTCAGATGTAAACAATGTGACTTTGAGTTTCCCCTTTCCATTAGCTCTATTGCCTCCCATGTCTCGCCGCAGTGCAATGACTCAAGTATGAAAAGTAATCAATAGGCTTCTGGTTTGGGTGAATGAGTCTTAGTGCTTGGTTTGCACAGTCTTGATCGGCCTGACAATGATAGATTATAGTGCTGTATCTGAGGGTAATTAAGATGGGTCTATCGTCACGCTGATAATTCAAGAGCATGATGCCCCAGAGGCTGGCAACACCAACCTGTCAGACAACAACTCACTTCTGAGTAAACAGCATCCGAATTTCACCTTGAGCAGCACTCACTGTATGGATTCTGCAACGATGATTAGCTCTTACATTTTTATCCCTACTACAGACTTACTTTCATCAGGTTAAACCAAGTGTATCTGAATATATATATACATGCCTAATTATATTAAATTCAGATCACTTATTTAAAGGGGGCAGCCATCTATCCGTGCATCCATCCAAGTAGACTCTGGGGGCAACAGCCAGTCTGTCAAGGCTGGCTAATAATATGTATGATATTCCACCAAGTAAGCGATGTTAACCCAACCTACAACCCCAGAACAAATGTTTCTGTTTAGAGCTGCTTAATGTGTCCAGTCAAAGGATGTATCTCTTCAATCAAAGGAAATCTTTTAAAAACGAATACCCAGCAGCGATAGAGCCTAGATCTGCATACCGACTTAAAAACAACGGGGATACAGCTAGCCTTGCTTTGTCGAGAAATATCAAAATCTACTTACTATGTTCTGTACGGTTCACTATTTCATTGGCTAATTTCTTGAATACTTTAATCTAAAGTAACATCACCAGTTTGATTTTTATGGAGGCTTAAGCACCAAACTATGCCTTTGTGGGTGGTACTACCTCATTGGAGTCTAAAAATGCCGCCTTGCTCTCGTCAGTCCAGGGTTGATTTTTGGTCTGGATTACACAAACAACCTGCAATATGTTAATCAGTGAACTTTAAAGGTGTTGGCTGATGTGTTTTTCTAGCCTTTATGCAAAGCTAAGGCTCCATATACATAAATAAGGCCAACAAATATTACAAATATTTATCACTGTCACCAAGTGCAATACAGCAACAATGTTCAATCAGCAAACAGACCATTAAAATCAAGTCAGCTACACATCGTCAACATCTAACGTATATCAGGGGTATATGTTAGATGTTTTTTCATCAGTTAAATGAATAAATCATTGAAAAAATACTGCCAAATATTCTGATCACCCACTTTATGAAGAAGGTCCCATTTTCTGTTTTTCATGCTTTTCAAAAGAGATGATTTTTTGCTTTCTTCTGCTTTGTAACATTTTATCGAATAACTAAACCATTTTCAAAAACAGTTGGGAAAGCAGCATTAAATTTAAAAAGAGGCATAATTTTGGACTATATGTTCTCAGAATAAATCATATTCTGGGAATATGTCTGATTTCTTTAATACATGTTTGTTCTTTCCAGATGACATCACTGAGTAAATCAAATTAGGAAAGCTTTAAGGTGCAATGGTTGCAGTGGTAAAACAAAACTTAAAGTACTAAGGTATTCTAATGTTGTCCCAGTGTAAGGGAACAACATTTCATCAAGCTTGAATAAATTCATTCGGAGCGTGCCAACAAGAAAAGCAGGGACTGATTCCACAGGAGGGTGCAAGGCAAGAGCCGTCCTTGTCTTAATATGTTGCTGGATATGCACGAGCTGACAATCTTTGATTTTTCCAATTTCACTATATTCTCAGAATAAAGTATGATAGCTGCAACAATTGTCTTTCTATTAGAAGAGTAGGATTTATTGATTAGTGAAATGTTTGCATTCTGCCGGCACTGAGGAATAGTTGTATTTTTGATTTTGTAAAGCAGCGCTGCATCACTCCCACTTGTATGCTGCTGTTTACACTGGACTCTGAGCACACACTGGTTATTTTATCAGGCTCAGATCCACCCAAACAAGCCACGAGAGGAGAAAGAAAGGAGCTGCTCCATTCCTGATGTCTGAAATGCAACTAAGCTCTGCCAGGGGAAGAGAAATTCCTGCCTTCAGACTTCTAAATAACCTGCCATCAAGTCACAGTGGACAAAGTGGATAAAACCGGTCCAAGGAGGGGGCGTGGGCAATATTTCCAAATGTGGAAACGTACTGATAAACTGACTCCGGGTCATTTTTCTTAGCAGATCAAACAAAATCTCCTCTTTTATAAGTTAAATACTGCAGCTACCAATTGGAACCTTTTTCATTCTTATTCCAGCAGTGGATTAGAGGGAACTCGATAACTGAATTTATTGATTAGGGATGCAGTCTACTCTAAGAGAAAAAGTCCTTTCTCCTCCACATTCATCAACTGTTATTTAGTCCTAATGTTGTGAGTTATCATCTGTGCCATCCACCCTCGAGGTTCTCTCTTTGTTCAGTCCTTTTTGCCATGACTAATCTAAAGACAACACAATTTGTTAAAATATTATTTAAATAATTTGGGTTGCCCATAAGAAAAAGCATTGACGACCTGGATAATCATCAATAGGAAAATCCTTGCCTATTTTGATCCCCCTTTGGTTCAAGCAGTGCAATTTTTGATGGTTTAACACTGAAATGAAATACATCATCTAATATTTTGTGAGAATCACAACTCAGATATTGAATATGACACATGGATGAGTGGACAAATTTTGCAGAATGGCCCTTTGGGTCCATCTGATCTGTGTAATTTCTGATAATGTGAAACGTCTCCCCAGAATCTGTCAAAATCCAGCAAGAGGACAAATGCGGGAGGACCCAGCTTAGCTTGGTGGGTGCAAAATGTGAAATGCCATGATGGCCAGTCGATTGCATGTCATGTTACAAACTCGTAATTTTTATAATGCTGCACAACCCTCAACCATACCGAGGTTAAGAGCGAGTTTCACCTCATTTTTGAGCTGTACAGCCCACAAAGTGACTGTTTTGGTTGGCTCTCACCTCTCAAAAAATCCACATTCGAGATCAAAACGCAGACAGACACAGTCAGAGACTGCCTGATGAACATATTTGAGCATTTAGCAGCTAAAGAGCAACCAACAATGCAGCTATAAGAGAGGAACAATTGAGCGACAATAATTTTTTTTAATAAAATAAAATCATGTTTATGCAGAAAAATAAAAAACGAAATGTCGACACAGTCCAATATCTTTTATCATGTTTCAGAGTTTTTGTAGAATTTGTTTCTCATGGCTATATACAGTAGTAAGATTTCTCAGTATTTATTAATTTGAGCATTTGTAATTTATTTCATGTGGTCTTCCTATTCATTTGATATTGAACGTCTTTGCATCAGAGAGAGCCAAATAAATGTGAATTTACATAAAATTACTGCCAAATCTTCAAATGTATATTCAACAAAGAGTGGCGTGCAGTTGCAACTGTACAACAACAAACCACCCCTCCTTGGCTACCCAAAGCCATGTGCAGTAGATGTTTAGCTATGACACGGTAGAATCGCTGTAATTGAATAAGCATCTCATTCAAGGTGAGAAGGATATATTAGAAAGCACAACAGCAACCAGTTAATGTCAAGTAGCGATCGCAGTAGATATTAGCAATGCCACTGTTTTAGATTGAATCATATTGCACTGCGGTAAATTCAGAGAAGGTTTAAAGGTGTCAAAGTGAATCTATTACACCGTTACTGGCATCTGTGAAGTTGTATTTGGCAAAATGAATAGTCATACTGACACCACCAACCCAAACCTAACTTTAGCAAGCAATCAATCGTGTTTTGTGGAGGTTTTTTCATTGTTTGTTTATTGTTTCTTTTTTATTACTTTAACGGTTATGGAGGGTTTCTACCCACTGGAGTCCTTCATTTCCAAAGTGCTGTGCTTTGACTGCTCCACGGCCTTAATGGTGGCTTGTAATTGCTCCATCACCCACACTAATGTGCACTCTATGCCCCTTTCAAAACAAAATCTTTGCATTTACTTTTTTTTTTGTCATTGTGGTCCTGATTGTCAGCGTCTAAGCATCGCAGCCAATAGAGTGAGGTCTCCCAGATCCAGGGAACAGAGAGAACAATGTCATATTCATAAGCAGAGACATCAGCACTCCTGCTCATTACCACAGCACTGTGAATGGAGGCTTCTGTCCCCACAATCATGAAAGAACCTGTCATCTGTCTGTTTCTCCTAATTGACTGTTTACTACATTTCAACACAGACAGACAGACACATTTTTGATCGGCCTCAGTTTGTCATTCAGTTGTACATAAATTCCTTACATAGAAGATCCACAGTTATTTTATTTTATTTTTTTTGGTGGCAGGCTGGTTGGGGGTGTTGGTAATAATAACTACACAACTCAGTGTGATGTAGGTCTCCAGCACTACCTCCTGTGACCTTGACAAAACAACCTGATAGAGCATTTACTTAAAGGTTCTGCTATAAAGTGTATGGACAAAAACCCTCATGCCCAGCACCCAGGGAGATACTTTTAAAGAGACGTTGGAGTCTTTCAGAAATTGAAAGGAATATAAAGTCAAGGATAGAAAGAGATTTTCAATTTTTCCCAACATGGACCTCCATAACCACCTTCTTTCTCTGTGTATATTGGCTGGCTTACAACAACACCTGACGTGAAAGGACAAGTGTTGAAGTGAAATCTGCCCATTTGCCTTGAGCTACAAGGACCCTCTGCACGTAGATTCATTTTATAAGCTCAAAGAGAGTGTGAAGTTTGATCGCGAGTGCACATTCACACACTCTGCCTTGCAGAGACTAGATAGAGATGGCTTTAACTGCATTTGATTTACAGATGAGCCCGTATAATCTTTGCATTTTCACACAGCATATACAGTAGGAAGATGCAGCCTGGAAGTGTGATGTCCTCAGTGAAGTAATAAAACTCCAGTCTATAGGATTTTCATCGTTGCAGCTCCTACAAGTGGCTACATTTCTTACATGCATCACCTGCCATTTTTCTGCCAGCCGCTCGCTTTCCAACAGTAAGATTAGCTGCCACCGCATAAAGTAGTGCCATGCATTATCCAGCAATTAGAGTGAGGCTTATTAAGCAGAGTTTAATGTAAATTTAATGAGCAATAAATTCAATTTCTTTAAATAGAAGAGAATATTATTGTTACAAATGATGTACTGTGGTGATCTCACCGTACAGGCCATGAAATACTTTGCAAGCGGGCACATATCAATGAGCCATTAAGTGCCGTATTACATTTATCCCGAAACACTGTACTGTACTGTAAGTGCTATTTTATAGAGATAGTCAAAAGAAGGCCACTTCAGTTTGCTACATAAATGGCACTAATGAACTGGGAGCTGAAACAGTTACTCAATTAATCGATTTGTGGATTCGCACAAAATTAATCTGCATCTACTTTGGTAATAAAGTAATTGTTTGAGGCGATTTTTGAGAACTAATGCCAAGCTTCACTGGGGAATTTGAGGCTTTTCTTTGTCTTTTGTGAAACTAAACTGCACATCTTCAAGCCTTAGACTTTTAGTCAGCCAAATAATGCAGTTTGATCGGGTTACCTTGAGCTTTGGAAGACTCGTGGACTATTGATCTAGATACTCTGGCAGTCAGTCAGTTAGTACCTAATTACAAATTTTAGCTTTTTAATAAGCCAGTTATTTGGTATTTGTAGTTACTTCACAGAATTATTTGCTAAATACAAAACCCTAAAAGGAAATAATGAGCTGGATTTATATACTACATATATATTCAAAAAAAGTAAATGCATATATGAATAACATTTTACTGTTGTCTAACTGCAATGGTAAAATGTTCAAAATTAGTAAAATGCAGGGAAACATTACACTGTGCAGGAAAAAAGTTAAAAGAGGATATTTTTATTCATTTTTTTTATATTTGATCCTGTAGGGCTCAACAAAAATATGCAAAGTCAAATATGAATGTACTTCTTCGAGGCCCCAGCTTGCACCACTGGCACACACTAGCGGAAAAAAGTGGGGAGCTCAACATTCGTATGATGACTGAAGAACTAAAACACTGCCACCCTCCAGAATCCGAAGAGACAAACAGAAATTGAGGGAAAAGCAGCACACCGTTAGCAGATTTCAGTAGGATCTGTTTCAAAGCCAAACCCCACCACAAGGAGCCAGAGACAAACGTCTTCAATCACTCACTGGGTCACATGCCAACTGGCAACCGAGAGTACCGTAACAACTGTATGTTTCCTTTTGTTTCTCCCAGACCCTTTCCTTCAGCAGCGCATTGAGGCTTCATGACAGCTCGTATTGATCCACTTCACCATCACTCAGTCCTGACGAATGACTTTAAACTGGCAATAAGTGGGATTATGCAACCTTCTGAAATTCAACCATCTGATCTGCTACAACAGGCCGAGCCCCAGGAGACGCAGGCAGAGAAATACTGCTAAACAGATACTTTGGTGAAATGCAAAGTCTGGGCATTTCATAACAGGATGCTGAGAAGCTCTTTAGCATTATCAGTGCTTCCCTTTTCACCTATCACTATGCACATTTTGTGCTAGGAAACATCAAGTTAGTGAAACTATTCTCGTCTCACTAGTTCAAATCCACACATTCTGGATCGTTTACAAAGAAAAATTTGAAAGCTGTAAAAAGCAAAGTTTCCCCACTGCACACACAGAGTTTGGGCCTTTTTTCTTTTGCGCCCAGCACTCACACATGGACAGCCAGAGAGCTGAATAAACTAGGGTCACATCCAACCCTTTCTCGCTTGGGGATTTTTACCTGAAAGAAGAGGTCACACGAGTTTCCTGTAACGCTGCAGCTCTCAGCGTGCCGAGCTTGGGATTGTTTCACATTCACGATGCATTATTTTATTCAGCTGAGAGGTTAATTAAATTAATGTGACAAGGAGACGCCAGACAATGCTGTAAATGTCATTTAACCGCTATTCAACACAGACTATAATAAATTCAACAACTGTGAAATGAAAGTCTCACGAGCAGTGAACTGGAAAAAAACACAATGTCTAAAACTTCCTTTGACTAGTAACCTCAATTTGGGAACACTCTTTACCACTCGGGCAAGCACAGGCATGCAGTGATTAGTTTCTGCAGACCTGTTGATGTGTGCTGCAGATGCCACTGTTGTACAGTGTGCCTGCAATTTCTAAAAAATAAATAAAATAAAATAAACTGCTAAAAAGGGGGGGGGGGGGGGTCGCTCAAGTAATCTTCAAGTGTAAACCTGTCACTGCAACTGTTGCTTGCCATTTTAACAACCCGGGGATTGACAGCACAACATGTCCATCCTACCTCTGGGAGGGATTTAAAGTGGCTCCAAGCTGACATTTTAACCGCTTCACATGCGTCACATTGTCAGCGGATACGTTTTCCAGGGGAAAAAAAACACTGACGCATGCAACTCTGATGCAAACGCGGTGGAATAACGGAGATGGGACTGAGCACTGCAATAGCCACGCACATTTAGTTAGCCCTGGTTCGTGCAGTTACGCTGTGAAAAAACAAGAGTAACAAAGACATAACAGATTTACATTTCCCAGCGTCACTCACTGAGGGGAAAAGTGAAGACTGCGGACCGGGAACACACACGGTCAGCAGCGGCTGCAGTTGTGCGGCCAGAGAACAATGTGCGAGACTAGAGCTGCAATGCGTGTTTTTCCTCCAAAGCGCACCTGAAGCCCAGACTTGGGAGATTTGTAGACACAGAGATGAGTTGGGACTGTGGAGGGTTATGCGGTATAAGCAAAGGATACGAGCGCACTCCAGCCGTGCTCTCTCTATCCTCTCTCTCAAGGCACAAGAGTCGACCACGTTTCAGTGAGCAATTGCCTTGTACTTGCCCTGGGTCAAAATACTGTACGACCACTTCACTCGATTATCTCTGGCGATACTTTATCTCCGCCTGTCCTAACTGTGCAGCGCTGAGAATACTTTTTTCTAGCAGTCCTATCTGTAGCTGTGCTGCAGTGAAAAACTCAGGACAGCACCCCTTTTAATCAGCGCTAAAATAAGCCCACACGATAAGCAGCCCAACAGTCTCGAGAAACGGCGTGAGTAATTTGGAGTCGACGGCACTATCGGAGAAATAGAAAGTGATGCTGAGATTTGGAGGGGAAGCTTGTGCGCATCTGGAGCGCAAACGCACCACAACTTCTCCCGGTACTCCTCGGGCTTTTGCTGTGGAAGGGCTATTTCTGCATTAGGTACGGACACACACGAGAAGCCCCACCAAAATAAAAACATACATACACCTACGAAAACACGTACCTTTCGGAAGAAACGCCGCTGAAATCACGAAAACAAAGAAGGAAATTGCGAGAGATCCGCTTCCCGTGATCGCCATGTTGGACACCTGCTTGAGACTGGCGGCGCTAAATCACCTAGAGACGGCCATGGGATGAAAATGTAGACACATGAGAGGCGGAGGGAGGGCTCAAGCAGGGAGCCCGCTATGATATTGGACTGCGTTGTGTTGCAATGACATGCAGGCCTATAAAACACTATAGGAATATTACAGTAATACCTGGAGACTTTACAGAAATGTAAAACAAACAGGGAATCACCCGAAAGCCCAGCAGGAATATTGAAAGAATATTACAGTAATTCCACGGGAAGTGTAAAAAACATGCAGGGAGGTGTGGTGATTTCACCACCGAGAACCACAGACACTTTATAGGAATATTATAGTAATTTTATTTTATGGTTATAGCTTTTTAGTTCATGTGAGTGATACCAGCCTGTCCCCAGCTCGCTGCGCTTTGGCTTTATAGCTGACGCACAAATAACTCTGAGGTAGAAGAAGCGTTTAGTTTCTTATTTTTACGCAGCAGTTAGTCCAATGAGAGTAATATTTGGTAATTGAATTGTGTATTCTTGTATTTACGATGCGCATCAATAAGCTAAAGGAGCAACGCGTATACATGGGTTATAATGTATCCACAGGTTTTAACAGTTCGCCTGTGTTTGTGTGTGTGTTCAATAACACGTGTGTTAAAAGGACCGCAACAGCCTGTTTAATTAAAGGAATAATTAGTAAAGTTTGGTGAAACGCTGTTCTCAGAGGTTTTGCTTAATGCCTACTCAAAGAGCGCCCCCTTTTCTTTAACTTGTGTATTGCATCCTTTGGTTGTGGCAGTGGTGGCGTGCTCCTCGAAATGAGGAGAAAACATGTCAGAAATCACATCAGAGGTGATCATTTAAAAAATCTTGACTTTTTGAATGGAAATGTAATATTGTAGATTATTAATAAGTGTGACCACCTGAACCCTCTGTTGTTCTCCTGCTCTATACTTTTTTCTTTTTTTTATATCATACCTCCTAATGTTTCAAGTCCCTCAAGTTATTCTCACCTGAAACATGGTACATGTGGACTATCTTGCGGGAATCACAGCGCTACAGAGAACTGTGCATGACGACGTTGAATCTCATTTCCCTTTTTCATTGTGTCAAAACAGCACAAAGGCTGCTAATTGCACAATCTATTCTCTGAGACTGCGTGTCAGTCCTCATTCCATGGATGAGTAGATAGCATTTAGAACTTCACTCTAATGCTGCAGCCGTCCCTATCACTACAGATTGAATTCCACACATCAAATTTATTTCAGATGTTATTATCTGTGGCAGCTTGCCAGTTCTGCCTGCCACTCACACAATGTCTCCACAAGGTGTTTTCTCCTCACAGCACTGGCCAGGCTGCTTTACTTTCTGACAGCATAGCATTGGTGGGCACCAGTCTGCAAAGTGCACCTGGTCGAGGCATCCTCAATAAGTCATAATTTCATATTTTTTACAGACCCCAGCCCCACCCATTGGTTATAATTTGATTTGCAGCATGTCTCATGGTCCTTTCCACTTCATGTGCACCACAATAACACACACCTCCAACTTTTGTTTTCTCTCCCTTTCTGTCTCTTTTCCTGTCTCTGTGATTCACTCGACTACTGCGTGGCATTTCCTTTGCTCACGAGAATAGATGGGGTTCCAGGGTCTCTCTAGGAAGAGAAGCCCAGCGTTTCTGTCTCCCCGAGCAGGATGAATAATAAATGGGAATGGATCAGATGACTGAACTGCTTGATCTGGATCCTCTGTAGTAATGGCTAACCATAGATTCTCCCTGCTATGTGTGTACGTTAGTGTATGAGTGTGTGTTGTGTGTGTTACAAGACAAACGGTCATGCACAAACTGTTAAGCAGTTTATTTTTGAGATCTTGGATGTGGGCCGAATAGTGGTGGAGCCATTTAATTGGGCCGCCATCAGCATTTTCTATTTAAATTAGTGGAGCAACTGGTAATAAAAGATTTTCACCCAGGCCTCTTTTTCAGTTAATGTTTGATTAGAAATGCAATGGTTTTAAATTAAGATTTCTTTTTCCCCCTGGTATGAAATCAATCAAATTAACGGAAATTGAATTATTTGAGATGGTAATCTATTTAGGCAAAACCATTCACCATGAAAATGTTTTCCTCCTGTTGTGAAAGGAGGAATAATTGAATCAGACCCTTGTAAGTGACCCTGAATGGCTGAGCCAGAACATGGTTTATTGAAATGAAATGTAGGTTTTCTTATGCTCAGGCCACATATGTGTATATGAGCATTCACACGTATGTGTTTTCCTCACACCGTTAGCACATACTGTAGGGGACTCTACAGTTGTATGATGCGTAACGCAGCGGGCTAGAACACGGGAAGAGTAATGGACTGTAATCATGCTCGAGGAAATGCGTGTTTGCAAGACTCTCTTCTGACCTATTATTCACCCAAAATTCACATTTACATGTCTTTAAACTTATTTTAGCACAACAGCATTTATAACCAAGGACAGGATTAGTGCAAATTTTAATTTCTTTTTTTTTTTTATCCCCCCCATAGCAAATTATTACAGGAAATGATACTCCAAATATATCAGGTCATCAATTCTTTATGCCTTTGAGGGATGAAACATGTGCGCTCAATTGGTTTCCTGTCTGGTTTTTTGTCACGCTAATATACACGTAACCACCTGTAAGTCATCCTTGCTACAGGTAAATGTCAAAGGCAACACCAGATTGAACTGTGATGCAATTACTTCCATTAATAATGAATCCTTTGAATGTAATTTGTGCTTTTTTTTTTGCTTTTTTACAGTAAACAAAAACACCACCACCCTATTCCATACATTAGTTTCTTCGAGGCGCCTGAATTCATCTTTCATTCAAACCTCCGTAGCTGAATATGAACTGCATGCAGTAACGACCGCCATCATTCTCCCGTATAGAAAACTGGTAAACTGTTACACACATGCTACACATGTTATCAGCCGGTGCATGCACTGCCTGATAAAGGCAATTTTGCATCCACAGACATACAGCAGGTGATTGTAATAAATCATGAGTCACGTGGTACCTTGCAGAGGCTTAATGGTAATAAATTTGTCAGGATATAGTGTATGTCAAGTTGGCTGGGTAGGCCCGAGTTTGCCTCTCTTGTCTCTATATATGTATAGAAGAGAAATATTGTTTCATTCGTCTCATTTATATAAGTCTGAACTCTGAAAGACTGCAGGGGCTTGCACACTGCACTTGTTTGGCTACTTCAACCTTTTTGGAGCTTGAAATGATCTCTTATTGCTTTATTCTCTATTTGTTTTGCCAGATATTGTCTATTTAATACAATATATTACACATACCTTACTTTTGCTATCTTCCTTACTCTTGTCCCAAATATCGTTTAGACAGTAAATTATGAATCGTTACATTACGTTTTCATATCATTTAGGTCGATTTCTCCAAGCTCGCGTACATTTTCCAAGGAGACGTTTAAAGTTTTAATCATCTATTAATCAAAGCAAATTATTTGCACACTATTGATTACTTGCAGCATCTGTTGCTTTAATTGAATTCAGCAGAACAAGCTTTAGTTGAAATTTTCCATATTACTAACATCCTAACAGTTTCAAGTTCTTTTAAACCTGCTCACTTGTTTCCACAAAACTGAAGCCATGGTGTTACAGCTGACTGCATCTGGATCTTTTCAAAACAATATGTCATCTTTTTTTCTTTATTTAAAAAAAAAATCTGAGCTAATAAACCTTTCTATGCACCCCCTGGTTACTGCAGAAGGATCCCCTCCGGTAAAAAGCACCCCTGGCTGAAAAACTGCCTAAGGGCCCTAATAAATGTTATATCCTACAAGCTGTTGAAAGTCATTTCCTTGTAAATTGGATTGAAGACATTTAAACTGTTTATTTATCCCTGGCATAGAACATTATCCTGCAATCATTTTATCATGATTATTGGTAGTAGACAGGCTCATAATCACAAAAAGAAGCAACTCAATGGGGATTGCTTTTGTGCAACAATTACAACACAGATGCTAGCCGTAGAGAGCGTTGTTTTCAAACAACTACAAATAATATATGTGAATAACAGGGGGAAAAACAGAGCAAAGCTCTTTGGTTTCATGATGTATTGCTAGTTGCGCTTTACTGGAATTATTAGCACAGCTAGAGCACTTGGCTGAAAATACCCACATACAGTATACTGAACAGAGTAATGCAGATCGAGGCTCATTAGCATCAAACTGTCTATTTCTGCCGGGAGCCAAACGGCTTGTGGCTACCTGCTGTTAATGAAGAATATCATGCCTCTAATTTTCCACATCTAAATCAAAGTCAAACTGATTATACAATGCAAGTGATTACATCACATTAACACAGGTGTATAGGTGCATTTTTAGCCATCAGAAACAACAGGAAATTTGGTCATTACAGCAAAACCAAGGAAATTTAAATGTTTACAAAATAGACTACGCTGTACTTAATTGTATGAATAGATTAACGTTTTACTAGGCTCAGGCAGTCAGTTGGAGGACATTACTTCATTTCCTCTAAATAGCATGAGGATTAGGACACATTCACATATTAGTTAGTAACAAAAATCCCCCAAACTAAGCTTGTATCTCCAGTAATCCAGATCAGTGATTTCATGCATATGCTCAATTATAGCGTGGCGGCATCGACATTTGGAGAAACTACAGCAAACATAGGTTCAAGTCTGTGCTACTATCCTATAGCACCCAAAGGTAAACTTAAAGTTCATTATATGCTCTATCCAAAGCCAATCAAGTCAGTATTTTCCCCAGCCCTGTGCTACAGTTCCAGTCACTACAGTGCAAAATACACACTAAAGACCAACTAAAGAGCAAGAATCAGACCTCAGAAAATCCAATAAAATGCTTTAACCTTGACAGAGCATGCAGCAATCATCTGTAATCCTATTGGATACACAAATTAGTTTCTAAGACTATGCTTTCACACATCAAAATAATTTCATTTTTCAATTACTGAAATCAAAGAGACAATAATATGGCTTAGAAACATCCAAACACTTCTTAAATTGCAAATGATTTGAAGAAAGGCAAAGGTTATTATCCTGTAACCTCTCTCTGCAGAAGAAGAAATTCTCCAGAGTCCAACCCTTGACTCAGCTTAAAACAGCAGACCATTAGTTTTAAAAAAAAAAAAAAGGACACTTTTTTCAGTTGAAAGAACATATCTTTGTTTTTATTTCTTGTTTATATAGCTACAAAAGGATTTCAGGTGGATTTAAGAAGGGAGATCCCATCGATTACGTTATCTGCTCCGCTGGCAATTTGGATTTCACCGACTGCTGTTGAAGAAATAACTGTTTGATCATATTAGCGCTTTAAGTGAACTCACAGAAAGCTCCTTGCAAAGCCTAATGTCTTTGATTAAAGACAAGGCTTCCACTCAGGGTCCATAAAGGCTTGATGAACATGTCTACACTTGGCAATAGCTGCATCCTCTTCTTAGGAAAAATTACATGTTATTTGCAGCACAAGCCCTATAAACAAGAAAAAAAAGAAAGATGGTTTAATTAGATAGCTAGTGGCCTGTAAACTGTTAAGGGGGCTTTATAGTGTCCTAATTTCTATGTAAATTTGCATTGTTATTATAATACTACGCTACAGTCTTGGGCTGTCTTTGTTATGCTGAGCAGGGCCAAAGGGAGACAGAATTACAGGTTTGGCTTTATTGATGTTTTTTAATGGAGTTACAATTGAGCTTTAATAGTAAAGAAACTTTTTTTTAAATGCACCTGATTATGACTATTTAGTATGCTGTACAAGTAGATACTAAATGAGATATGTGATTATTTTTCAGGTATTCTTGGTCTGTTTGCTTTTTTTTTTTTTACCACAATTTTACATTCATAGCACAAGACAACTGTTGCATCTATTTACTTGTTTTTCTCAACTATACTTAGCTGAAGTGTCCTTCATAAATAAACTGCCAAATACATATCAATACTCAAGCCCGTTTCAGTCATTTATGCTGTAAAGCTGCTGCTACTCCCCACGTTTTAAATCGGCTCGGTTTTGAAGACACAGCTCATCAAGTAACAGTCTTAGCAGATTAGATTACTTTTCCTCCCCTGTGTTTAAAAAGTTCCCTTATTTAATAAATGAATGGGAAGTGTGGTATGAGAGTCTTTACAAAAACAGACAGGATTTCATCAGGTGTGAAAAGTAGTGCTTTAGCCAGGCTTAATTGGGTCTCTCTCTCTCTCTCTCTCTCTCTCTCTCTCCACTGGGGAAGTTTCACAGGGTCGGGTGGAACTTCATTTTTTCAAATCTGTCCAATTTTGTTTCCTTTCTATCTACGTGGGGCAGCTGCAATTAACCAAAAGCCAGTCTGTGGTTGATTATGTGCTGATGTGCACTCACAGTTATAGCCCTTTATAACCCTACACAAGGATAATTTATTTTTATTATGTATAATAATAAGAATATATTTAGTTGGTAAATATATATCAAAAGGTGTGTCCATCCATTCTCTTCCCCTTATCCAGTTCAGGGTTGCGAGGGGGAGTACCCCCTGTACAAGTAGCCACCCTGCTGCAGGCAACATTTGTTTATTTTTAATTTTTAAAAAACCGAAACAGTCTCACAGCGCTGTTACAATTTCCTCTATTTCACAGTCCTTTTACCAATGCTCGACCAATTTGGATGTAAACTGAACAAGCACAAGCTTTTAACACACTGATCAGATGTTGGTTTAAATATTTATGTTCTAGCTGGTTAGTTAATTGATGTTTGTGCACCAGTCACGCTGAGATATCTCATTGATTTTGATTGTGCGTGCAAATTAGTTTACATGAAGCCATACCGCTGGACTTCTAATGCGTCTGTGACGAGTTATTTACTCTACTAATCAGATTTCTGTTACAGCCTGCATGTCCCACTATAGCTTAAACAACAAGTCAATAAGACGGGTTTAAGTGGTAGCAGTTCTGACTATGGGAATATAAGCCAGTGTTTTGCACCTCAGCTGAGTTTACTGATTTTTTTTTTCAAAAAGAAAAGTTGGAGAAATAACCACAAAAAGGTGAAAGGAGTGAATTTTATCTATGAAGCCATTTAACCCATTTTATTTCCTCTAAAGTTGCCACGTCTCTTGGGTCTTGTGGATGAGGATGATGGGCTCCAGTTAAGCATTAATTCTTAAATAAAATAAAATATTTGTTTTATGTAAGACTCTAGTCTTCTATTCGATCTAATCTAAGCGCTAAATTAAATCCCTTTGCTTCCCAAAGTATTTATTTTCACATCACAAAGTGTTGTATTCTGATCCCACCAAGGTAAGAACATGGCCTTTATCAGAATTGCTTTTCAAAATAAAAGTTTCTGAGATGATATATAATAGCACAGTAACTGATCTGAAGGAGAATTGTCTTCGATTAAAATCATGTCTGGGTCATTGTTAACAAACTGCGTACTATCCGCATTCAATGAACAGAGTGAAGCATGGTTCATGAGAATGAGGTCATTTAAATAAAAGACCCCAACCCTCACCACTGTAGCAGCTCAAATCCACACACTTAAAAATAGGCAGCCAAATAACGACAGGACGCTGAGGCGCGGAAGAGCTGCAGCCACACCGCTTTGCTCTGTTTGCAGTAAATCTCCAAACAGGTAGCCATAGCGCTATAGTTGTCACTCCATAGGCAGAGCCCGGCAGTCCCGTGTGTCATTAGGCCTGTGGTGCATTGCGCAGAGGCGAGTGGCACATACTGCAAGCAAAGAGGATCCACACCAGTGACCACACCGATGTAAGGGCAGTGAAATGAGTCAGTCCCCTTGACTGAAGAACAGAGGGCAGATAGTTGTGTTGCACGCTGTACGCAATGAGTAGCCTCCACGGATGAATGGCCTCATTTTAATGTGTATGTATAAGCAAATACTGACTGTGGAGACTGCGTGAGTTCTGTGAGGCCTCTTTGAAAAACACCTGGATCATGACAACTTACGACAGGGTTATAAAACTGTAACAGCGCCTCAGCACTCTGCAATAAACCAAACAGGAAATCATTGTTGTTGTTGTTTTAAAAACAACAGAAAGAAAAAAGAGGCCATGTTTGATTTTAAATACTTTGCAAGAAGGCAATGTAGTTGGTGTCATCTACTGTTTTACACACTTAATTATCCCAATCACAGGCAGTGTAGAATGATGGCTTGTGTTTACAAAGTGACCCTAATTATCAAAATATTTCATTAGCAACATGCAGTGTCCTAGTATGTTGGCCTCGTAATGTTTGTCATGTCTGCAGAATAAACATATGTGAGGTCTATCAGAATAATATCATGCATAATGCTCAAGTGTTTGACTCTGTAAACACTAATTAATCACTTTAAAATTGCTCTAACATGTTGTCTCACTAGCCGATGTTTCAAGACATCACAATGAATACATGAGCCAACTAAGAAGAAGGACCTAGTGACAAATACTTTTTAAATGTCCTGCTTTATCTGGCAGATATTGTACTTTCTGAATGTTGGTGAGAAATGTACAAATATACAGTACAAATCTGAAAGTTGCACAGTCTAAAAACAATATAAATAACTCTGATGCATTTGTTTCAAAGAATGAAAAAAGGAACACATTTTTAAAGTCTTTCCTCCCATTTGAAAGAGGGTTTTTTTTTTTGAAGTTCTAACTTCAGACATCAAAGCTTTCCTGTTTTATATATTCTATATTCCAAAAAGAAACTCTGCTTTAAAAAAAACAACTTTGAAAATTGATGGTTTATAGCTTGATATAATACTGTGCATGCTCTTAGTCTCAAAACAATAACCTCTTTCCCAAAGCAGAAAATAAAACTAAAAGTCTTGAGCAGACATAAAGGGGATGCTTTGCACTGAAATGGTGAGCCTCACCACCTTTTCTGCCACACTCTCATCCTCTGATTGTCTACAGATAGCGTCTTACTCATCTTCACCCTGACCTTTGGTTTAATGTCTCCTACTTCGATGTCTCATGACAAGCTTTCAAGGCGAGACAAAGTAGTGGATGATGTGGACATAAGCTAACTTTTTCTACACTGTCTTACTTCCTGTGACACGATGGTTTGTGCTGTATAACAATCCCATTGAATAACACCTTTTACATTTTTTGGCTTGATAAAGCAGCCTGCTTTATCAGAGATACACTATTTCACTATGCTGCTTTAGCAGATCTAATTTCCGGCGACTATACGCTCGTGGGCTACTTAATTAGGTGCACCTGTTCAACTGTTCTTTAATACAAATATCTAATCAGCCAATCACAAAGCAACAGCTCAATCCTGACATGACCAAGGTGACCTGCTGAAGTTCAAACTGAGCATCAGAATGAAGAAGGAAGGTGATTTGAATGTGACATGATTGTTGATGCCAGTGTTTCTAAATATTTCAGAAACTGATGATCTGCTGCGGTTTTCCCTCACAACCATCTCTGGGGTTTCCAGAGAATGGTCCAAAAAAAAAGAAAGAAAATATCTAGTGAGTGGTAGTTCGCTCGGTGAAAAGGCCTTGTTGATGTCAGAGAATGGCCAAACCGCTTTAAACTGATAGGAACTTTCAACCCATGTATTCAGAAGAGCATCTCTGAACATCACATCGAACCTTGAAGCAGGTAGGCTGACCACACTGGATGCCATGCTGTCAGCTAAGAACAGGAAACTGAGGCTAAAAATTGCACAGATGAATCAAAATTGGACAACAGCAGATAGGAAACACTTTGCCTGGTGTAATGAATCTCGATTTCTGCTGTGATATTTGGACAGTATGTTCAGAATTTTGGTGTAAAACTTAAGGGCATGGCATCAATTCACATTGCTGGCAGTGATGGTGTAATGGTGTGGGGGATATTTTCTTGGCACATATTGGACTCATTAGTAGCAACTGGGCATCATTTAAATGCCACAGCCTGCCTGATTATTGTGGCTGGTCCGATCTGACCTGCACTCAAACGGCCTCCACAGTCACTGGAACAGGAGATTCAGGTCGTGCTCGACAAATCTGAAGCAACTGTGATGCTGTCGTGTCGGTATGACCCAAATCTTTGAGAAATGTTTGTAGAAGCAGCTAACAAAGGTGGCAAAATGAGGTTCAACCTGGCATTTAGTAAAGTGGTTAATGAGTGTATAATCAGTGTTTACATATAGTTCATATCTTAAACATACCATGAAGACAGATACTTGGTTTCTAATTGCTAAAAGGCAGGGAAACTGTGCACTGTAATTATATAGTTTAATAACACGAAAACACTCGTGTTCAGCATAAGCACATATAGAGTTTTGTACTTTGCTGACATGGAAGCAGCAGCCATCAGCTGCTCTTTGTGTTGTGGTGGGCTTTGCTATAGAATTTGACATGACAGCTGTGCAGAGACAAGACTCACAGAGACAATAATAATATGCAAATGTTTATCAGTCATAATGCTGACCATGTTCACCAGCTTCTATCTGCATTCTCACACTGAAAAATACATTTTAAAATACACCAGTACTGAACTGGTGATGGACTCGTGTATCTCTTTCTTGGGTTTACTGGCACCTTAAAGCACCCTCACTCTGTAAGCTTCATTCACATATGCAGTCATTCAGTGCTTTACTCTATATACAGCAGATGCAGTATTTTACTCAAACCTCACGCCGGTTGCGTGGGACAGTTTTTTAGAATTCTGAGAATCTGAATGACCGTACAAATGACGGATTTTGTGGCCATTTATGCGAACGCTGGCGTCTGTTCTTGGTATGTTAAACCTTTTGCCTGGTGGAGTACTTAAGAAAGCTCAGCAGCTCAACATAGTTTTAAGGATTAATCATGTTGGAGCCTTAAATGCCTGTTTAATTTCATGGCAGTCAATCTAATAGCTGTTTCTGGATCAAACCGATGGGCAACCAACATGCTGGCATCTATAAAGGTACAGTTTTAACATGCTTAAACGCAACTTAACTTAGATTATTTTGCTACTTTTAGCCACAGTACTCCTTTCTTGTCTTCTGGTTGAAAATATGCTGAATGCTTTGTTCCTGATATTGTTCCCTTAAGGTCCCTGGATGAGGAGAACATGAGCTAACCTAGTGTAATCTAGACTAAGTTAGAAAATGGAATTGAATTAAATATGTTGTTTTCTCTAGAGTGGAAGTTAATAAAACCCATCACAGTAGCTCACAGGCCATCAGTGAGTGTTAAGGAGTGGATGTGTTTGATTTTATATTTCCTTTGGGTGAGATAACAGGTCACTGTGAGAAGCAGTGATGAAGCATGACCATATTATTCCCTCCAGAAATGTGGTTGATTGATATGCCATTTACCTAAAGACAACCATAGAAGCTAGAGAACCTTCCTTTTAATACTGCTATGTAAAAGACACTTTATGTGTAACTAAACTACATGTGTTAGGTTAAATGAGAGAAGAAATTTTGTGAAAAATGTTAGCAACAAATGACTCATTCTTATATTAATACACCCCAGATACCCTACAAAAGCTCTTAAGCTCTCACAAGAATTTGTTCACTGTGCTCAGATGAACTGCAACTTAATTTTTGTGAGAAATACTTTGACATTTACTAAAATGACTACTAAAAAAATCACTCTAACAAAAAAGGTAAAAACTTACACTCAGGCTGTAACCTGTGATTAAAAAGTTAACACTTTATTCAGGTCATTTTGAAGGACGATTTTGACCATTTAGGAAATAGTCACTCTTTTTAATCAAGAGTTTGATGACAAGATCCACACTACTGTGTCTGTACAGCAAATATGAAGCTACTGTTAGGAGTTGGACAGCAGCTCAGTTTCGCAGACTAGGGGAAAAATGCCCTCAAGCAGAGCCAAGCCAGCTGTTTCCCTTCTGTTTCCAGTCTTTATGTTTAGCTAGGCTACTGCACTCTTGGCTTCTATTTACTGCCCAAACATGGAAATGATATAGATCTTCCTTAAGTTGTCAAGTACAAAAACAGCTCAGGATGTCCAGGGTGTTATTCACACTTGGGTCAAAGAAACTGGTGTACTTCAGAATCTGAAGTATAGCAGCAAACCACGTGTGGAGCATGTGTGAAGCATGGGGACAAGCCTTATCTGCTAACTGCTGCAGAGACCTGGGTTCTCTCATAATGATTTAACATGATCTCAGTATTCAATATGAGGTATGTTAAATAAACGTCAAAATAAGTATAATTGACTTGCCAAATGTTTCAGCGCTGTATTACTTCAATGTCACATGAACGAAATTGGAATAATATCATTCTGAATGTCTTATATCAAAAGAGTTACTGTGGCTGCTCATTCATCCATTACAAAGGTGCTTACAGCAGACTGCAGGTATTAATACTTAGCCTGAATGGCTGAATACCGACTAATATAAGATATCCTTATTAAAATACATCCAAGTCTACAATCCAGCACCTGCCTATTCAACAGTCACATGCTGTTCATTAAGTCTCCCTTTTTTCTGTCAGTCATATCTCACCCTGGCCATTGCTCAGCTGGGGATATGAGTGATAAGAGCAACATCATGGGTCTTTTCAATTAGTTTCTGAGATGAAAAATGTATAATCCTCAACCTTCATGCCAGGATGCTTCCCTAGATTACAACACAATCTGTATTAATCATAAAATTTATGAACAAGAAGTCTGTGCTTGGATAACGCTGCCAGTCATATTGTCTGGCTCCGGGCACTGATAAATACTCATGCGCAAGCATAACAGAAACAATTAGGGGTTGAAGTGTGTGTTTATGTTCTACTTGTTGTACTCTTTTATGTGAGACAATAAATACTAAAAAAAAAAAGATTCATAGCATTTTCAGCCTTGGGGGATGCTGGCTAAACATCCGTCTGAAATAAGATGCTGATTGTTTCAGTGCTAATTAATATTCACTGCGTGTGGCTAAAATTTAAAGTAACTTGAACACTGCGCAAAATACACATCTCTCTGGACATCTGCATTGAAGACCTCTATTATTCTAGTATTTCCTCATTAATGTCACCTCAAGCACGAGGTCCGAGACAAAAACACAATGATATAAGAAGCAACCATACTGCATCTGGAAGCTGCTAGAAGCACACATACATAGAGGATCGTATAACCTCAATTTTAAATCCCAGACTTTAGTTGTACACATTTTAATTGAATTTTACAATTAAATATTGCAGTTTGACCCTTTCACCAACACATTTTGCAGCTGGAACAGCAGTGGAGGCTACAAGACACTGTTTGCTAGATTGTTCAAGGAAAGGGCTACTGTAGTGCATTTCTTCTTAATAACTCAGTAAAATCCAAACATACATAAAGGATACTCATAATTTCGGACTGATTTACATTTGGAAAGAAAATGCCATTCTAAAAAAGACTGGAGGAAAAATAGGTCTTAATAAATGTAGGAATTGCACAGTTTGATTTGGTGATTGGGGAGCTGCACGGGGACTGTGCTGTCTCCATTCCTGTTCACCTTGCACACCTCAGGCTTTCAGTGCAACTCCAGGGCGTGCCACCTACAGAAACACTCTGACATTTCTGCAGGGGTTGGATGTATTAACAATGAGCACCGGGAGTATAGAGCAGTAGTGGATGAATTTGTGGGGCAGTCTGAGAGCAATCATTTGCTTTTAAATGTGAATAAAGCTACGCAACCCATGTCTCTCCTGAGACAAGATGTCCATGCGATGGAGGACTAAAGGTACTTGGGTATCTTCATCAGCATCAATGAGCACGCTGTGTATCCTGAGGAAACTGAGATCCTTCAATGGGTGTACCAAAATATTTATGATTTTTTAGCATTCAGTTTTGGTGATAGCAGCGTACTTTGCTCAGCCTCTGCTGTATGAATTGGTGAATTAGTGATACAAACAAACTGAAGAAAGTGATTAGGAAGGCTGGCGTCGTGATTGGCTGCAAACTGGATGCTTTGGAAGGAGGAAGTCACTGTGCAAACTGTTACCCATCATGGATAATCCTTATAATCCTCTGCAGCATTTACTGGGCAAACAGCAAAACGTATTATTTTTATTAGTAGTAGTACAAAAAGCAGTTTCAGTAGTATTAGTAATACTACTAGTAGTATTATATTAAACAGGAATTGATAATAGCAAATAGTCATGTTGTCAGTGATGTTAATTGCCAAACTGCAACCACGTAGGTTAAAAACATCACATCTCGAGCATGTTTATGCTTGTTTATACGCCTCTAAGTGTAAGGGGAGCTTTACCTGAGGGAAGCCAATTTTCACTCTCCTTTCCAAAGTCTCATTTTTATAACTGGAGTTTAAAAGAAGTACTACTTCAAAGCGGTGATGACTTTTTTGTTTGTTTTGTTTTTAACAAATTCCTCAAGGTGCCAATCTGTCTGATGTCGGCCTCAGTCACATATCTCCTTGCTTACACTGTACAAAGTGGATGAGCAAACATTGCATCATGCATTTCTACCCCAGTGGTGACAAGTACCTGAGTGTTTGCCACAATGCAATGACATACTGCAATGAAGTGCTGTCAGACCCAGTTACACACCCAGATATACTGTAATCCCTTTGTTTCCTTCTTTCGCAGAAATAAACATGACAGGTGCTTTCGCAGAGCTTTACCTAGGCTTTGCAGAGAACACAAAGATGTAAAATAATGAAAAATAAGACAAATTTGAATGAACCTAAAAGTAAAGGCTTGAATTTTGGTCATACACCACAAAGGACAAGTTGGGCTTTTTTTGTTTGTTTGTTTGTTTGGCTTAACAGAAGGCTTGCAAATAGGAGATGGGTTAAAAGTCTGTATTTTTCTTCTTATGTAGTCTGTGGGATAGAGTAACTCCAGCTTGTAGATTGAGTTTTTGATCCAAAAATATGTTAAAAATTGTTAATGCTTGTAAAACACTTCTTTTTACTCATGTAGAAAGCATGGGATGTTAAACTAGGGCTAGCTATTATATGCACAGATCAGCTCCTTACAGCATCACCGCTATTTAAGTTGTCTTTTTTTTATTTGTAACAAGGGTAAATGTCACATCATACTGATCTGACATTTCACAAGTGGACTGTGGCTCCTCAGGTTGTGGCCTGTAACGTGACAGCTCATATAACCTTGAGAGAGTTGTCTCTTCAGTCGGGTTGGGTTTTTTCTTTTTCTTTCACGAAAAAGGAGACGCTCGCGAGAGTGATGGGCACCACAAAACCATGCAACAGCTAAATTTAGGCCCGTCAAATGGACTATTTTTTCCACTTGACATAAATCATGTCACTCTTTGTTCCATTGTGTATTAACCACGAGTCAAATGTAACTATCTAGCACAAAGCAGCAAATAAGATAGTTCTGTCTTCCCCTCTTGTGATGAATTGAATTAGGCTGAAGCGACACGCATATGAACGTTGTCTGAGTTCTGACAAAAATTAGGAGAGAAGTGAGCGACTCAGTAATTTCAGCACGCAGCATCACCACATGAGATTGGTAAAAGGGTTATATACTGACTGGCTAGTGCAGGGATCATTTATTTCTTTATTTCTTTATTTTTTCTAATTTAATGAGGGAAATCAATTTAAAGAATTGACAGCAGAGTTAATTGAGAAGTATATGTTCTAACTGTTTTTTATTGTGGAAATAGGGGAGGGGGGGGGCTAAAAAATATCCACTCTCTGAAAGTTAATGGGCCAGGTGGATACACACAGACTGCCAAGCCATCACGTAATTAATTGGCAACCCAGCATTTGCATTCCTGCTTCCTCTCTGTCAAAACTGGACATGACCATGACATAAGGATATTTTGCACTGCGAAACAGGGTACAAATGACGAACAGAGCAGAATATCAAAACAAGAGGCTGGCATCATTATGTACTGCTTGTCTTGACTGATGCTCTTTTATTGATTCTCATTTCATCACAAGATAACAAGAAACAAACAGTCTAATTCTTCAAAAGACGTGTCCGAGCTCTCGGGCCATGTTTCTATTATACTGAAAATGCAAACTAAGGATTGTGAATATACACAATATGTGCCGGATAACACGTTAATTAGATTAGCTTTAGAAGTGCTGTAGGTGGATTTTGTTACCTTTTGACAAATCCTTATAGCTGATTGCAGTCTTAATGTTAAGCTAACCAGCTGCTGGCTGTAGCTTCATATTTGGCATGCAGACACCAGTGAGGTATTGAGCTTCTCCCAGCAATAAAACACATGAGCATATATCAACCCACCCACCCAAATGTCGACATTTTCCTTTAAAAGATTTCTTTCCGTTTTCTTCTTGGCATGTTTAGTCTCCTCAAACTTTTTTTTTTTACAGATACTTAGAGGTTAATCGATTTCCCTCTCATCTAGCACCAGCTATACCAGAACTGCCCACATTTTGACCCCACTCTCTTTTGTATAGTCTCATCCACTTATTAAACCCTGTCTGGATGCAGACTATCGGAACAGTATGGGAAGATGATTTATATCTCAAAATAGCAGAGGGTGTTCGGGTTGATTTAGGTGCTTTTCCATCTCTGCTTGGATGAGGCTACTACAGTGTAAGATTTTTTTTTCATGGATATCATTTAAATAAGGTCATGCTGTTGAGTATATATCTCTTAGAGATTCATCCTGCCTGAGACAGATGTTGTCAATCTTCTCCCTCAGAATGAAATCAGAGTGAAAAACTTATACAGCTCAAACATTATGATTTTTTTCCAGGCACAAATTCACCAGGCTCACTAGCATATAATTAATTAATATAATTAAGCCCACACAATAATTTGACATACAGCTGAAAGGGCATGAGATCATTTTAGAAATATGAAGTTATTTCAAATAAAATTTTCCTGCCATTTCAAATCATATATTAATCAATGGCCAAACTTTACACCACTATTATTTATTTTGTCGCTGGTGCTGTGCACTCCGTATTTGCTGCGCACGCTCACTTGCCACTTTATTAGATTTGTTCAGCTGATTGTTTACAAAAAATCTAATCAGGCAACCTCTGGGTGAAAATGCATTGTTGTCAGAGATGTCAGAGATCAAAGAAGACCAGACTGCTTCAGAAATGATAGAAAGGTAACAACACCTCAAATAACTACCAAGGTATGCAAAGAAGATCTCTGAATGCGCATTCAACCTGGCATATGGGCTTCAGATGACAGGGTCAGAATCTGAAAACATGGATCCATTTTGCATTCTGTCAACAGTTCATGCTGCTTTTGGTGCAATGGTGTGGAGATATTTCCTTGGCATGTATTGGGCAAGCATTGTTTAAACACAACACATCCTACCTGAGTATTGTTGCTGACCAAGTCCATCCTTAAATACAGTGAAGCCATCATCTAATGGCTGCTTCCTGCCAGGGCTCAGATCATCTCAAACTGGTTTCTTGAACATGACAGTTTACTGTACACAGGCAGCCTCTACAGTTACTGGAACAGGAGATTCGGATTGTGGTTGTGCAGCCAACAAATCTGCAGAAACCCTAATGCTGTCATTTCAGTATGGCCCACATCTCTGAGAAATGTTCCCAGCAACTTGTTGAATCCCTGCTATGAAGAATTAAGGAAGGCAGAAGGTGATCCAGCCTGGTACCTATTAAAGTGGTTGGTGATCCTATCATAAACATACCATAAAGAAAGACATCTACTTCTAGTTTTTAGAAATGTCCTGCTAAAAAGCTGGAAAAAATGTACATAGTAGTTTATGTAGTTTAAAACATGAAAAGACTGTTCGGTAGTTCAGTAGAAGCTCACAACAAGCACGTATAGAACTGGTTACTTCCTTGACGTGGAAGCAGCATCCATCAGCTGGTCCGTGTGGCTGTGGTGGGCTTTACAATAAACTTGACACGACAGCTGTACTACCAACAGACTCACAGAGACAATGTTAAGATGCAAATCTGTGTTATCTTTATGATATTTTCCTGGCACACGTTGGGCCCCTTGGTAACAACTAAACATTGTTTAAATGCCATAAGCCTACTTGAGTATTATTGCTGACCATGTCCATCCCTTTATGACCACAGTGTACACAACATCCAGTGACTGTACTCAAAAGGCCTCCACAGTCACAGATCTCATTTAGGATGTGGTGGAATAGGAGATTCACATCATGGATGCGTAGCTGAAAAATCTGCAGTAACCTCAGAGATTTTGGCCCACATAATTTTAATGTGGGCCAAAATCTCTGAGGAATGTTTGTTTGTTTAAATCTAAGCACACAGATGAAGTAAGGTCCAGCTCAGCACCAGTTCTGTACCTAATAAAGTGTCCGGTGAATGTATATTTCTTGTAGCTAAACATAAGATTGCTTTTCTTTCATTTTATTCATAAGCTGTTTTTTCTCTTATTTATTATATTTCTGTGTTAATTTGAAATTAAATGTCATTAAGACCAATTTTAACGTAAATGAATAAATACTAAACAAAGATGATCTGCTCAAATATGAATGTCATTCAAATTTATACATTTAACATAACTTAGAGAGACTTAAATGGAATTCAGAGATACACTAGTGCATGACCTTATCTTTAAGCAGAGTTTATAAGACTGCAAGAAAGTGCTCCACCTCCTTCACACTATACGGAAGGTGTAATGAAGAATGGCATGAAAAATGTATGGAATCACCTCAAAGATAGCATATGCTTTCATGACTTCAAATATTTCTTTGATGTCAGGGTTTTGCAGGTTTTTTTCTTAATTGCTTTGACAGCATTCAATTCTCACAACATTTTTGAAGTTCTCAGCTCTGAAGGTGCATCTCCCAGAATATTTCATGCAGGCAGCAAAACACTGCAGATAACTTGCAAAAAGCTGTAACGTATCCAAAGTCCTTAATTCATTTAGCAAAATGAAGTGTTTGTGTCAATGAGTGAGTCACTGCCACTAAAATGACATGTTCCTTTAGCAGTGTGTAAACCAGGGTGGTCAAAATATTTTGATATCCTGTCAGGATGACGGTGGACAACAAAAGTATGTTCCCCATCTTCTCACTTACTTACTTACTGACAGTCTTGTCCTACATGTTTACACTGACACTGAATACCTGCATATAAACTAATAGACTGTTTGAGCAAATTCTTTTTCATTCCATTTTATTGAGTAGGACAAAAAAAATCTGTGGTGTATTTCACATAACACAAACATTTAGATAATCAGAAAAGAAGCACAGTGGGAACAAATTAGAATGACTTATTACTGTGTAATTGTATCTTACAGAAATAAAACAGTGCTGAGAATACCTGGGCCTGCTGTACGCTTGACCACAGACTTTGATCAGACTCAGCAGTAGTAGCAGGGAAAGAAAGTGTCTCATTCATTCACTCTTCTACACTCTTCTTCTACTCGCCTACTTCATTAACTACACCACTGGGTTTGATTCCCTTTTGCCTTGAGATACGCTTTATTATTCTTTGTTGGATAGATTCAGCAAAGAGCTGGAAAGGTTCTTCATATATTTTGGTCCATATTAACACGATAGCATGATTTGCTAGCTGAACATTCATGATGCCAATCGCCCGTTTCACCACATCCCAAAGGTGCTCTATTGGATTTAGATCTGGTGACTGTGAAGACATCGAGTACCATGTTCATGGTTAGAAGAAGCCATCAGAGGATGGGTACACTGTTGTCATAAAGAGATGGACATGGTCAATAACAAAAAGGCTAAGGGTACATCTTTCACCATCTTTCAGTGCTGTGATTGAAGGCATTCCCCAACTGTCTGCGAATGGTATTCATAGCCATGGATCAGTGGTCATGATAATTTGCATAATGATCATACAACTGACCTCAAGGCCCATTGTTAGTAAGTGGTGCTTGTTTCGATCATTATGCATTTGTGCTGTTTATAAGGTTGGGGAAATATGCAGTCAGCTGTGAAGAAGTCACTTGGATGAGCGACGAAAAGATTTCTCCCACTGGAAACGCTGCATCCAGATGAACAGAATGAACTTTTTAGGATCGCCCACACTATTACACCACCAGTAGCAGCTGGATCTGGAAGGATGGTTTCATGCTACCATGGTATTTATGCCAAATTCTGAAATCTAGACTCATCAGAGTCATCATCAATCGTCTATTTTGAAGTTTGGCCATTCTTTTCTGAACCATAACATTAACATTTTTTCCCACAGAACTGCTGCTTACTGGGTATTTCAGTATTAGCGGTTTCTGAAATACTTGGACCAGCCAATCCGGCACCAACAACTGTGTTCTATGTTTAAAGTCACTTAAATCACTGTTCTTCCACATTCCGATGTTCAGTTTGATCTTCAGCAGGTCATCTTGATTGTGTCTGCTTGTTAAATTGCACTTTGATACTGCGACTGGCGATTTGATATCAACAAGCAGTTGAACAGGTATTCGTAATGATGTGGCCAATAAGTGTATATTCTGCTGTCTTCTCCTTGTTACACCCCCACATTCCTATAATCCTGCTCTTCACAGATAAGCCTTTGCCAACATAAATGTTTATCTGAGCACTCGCCTTGTTCACAAATAACTGTAACTCAATTGCACTTAAAGTTTTTCTCAGTTGCATTGGCCCAATTCCTGAATGATGCTTGATTTTTACAAAACAATATGTGAAATCCTTCAACAAGGTCATTTTGTGCACATTGCAAAGAACGTTTCACATTCTTTGCAAGCGTTTGTAAATGTTGTACACACGAAAAGAAATGACTAAGTGCAGTTCTTTTGCTTTGCAAAGTAAAATTTGAAACACTCTCGGGATTGTTAGAGTATTCATTTTGATACACAGTAGCGAGTAATTCTTCTATTCTTTTCTTCTCAGAAAAATAACAGTGTTGTACAGTAAGTGTTCATTGTCAGTGAGCTTGCTTAGGACAAGACCTTTAGGAAATTAGAAGATGCGGAGCACATTCCACTGTCTGTCTCTAAATATTTTGATCAGCGTGGTTTACAAAACCTCAGGAGAACTTTTAGTTTTTGTGGCAATCATTTATTAATGCAAAAACAAAACAAAAACTGAAAGAAATGAAAGTCAAGATGGTTGGAAGGGTGTGAACTGTGAAAGGGGTCAAAGGAAACATGCAACAGGCAACATTTCTTTGTTCTTATCTTTCTCACACGATCAATAGAAGTGAAAGGGGAAACATTTTAAACACCTCCCCTTTCAAGTCCAAATCATTCTGTTTGAAGTCGGTATTGTAGTACTTAAAACAAGTGAGAGTGTGTCGGTATCTACACTCAGCTCCTCGTAGACTTGAAGAAATGCTATATTTTACAAGCGCACATGAAGAAGTTTACTTTTGATATATGAAGGGTCTAAATATGTCTACATCAAATGATAAGAACAGCTTATTGTATGCCTATGATAATGTGGTATTACAATAAAACTGTGCTGTAATGGAAAAAAAAGAGCTAGAAGCATTAAAGACATTATGAAACTAATGAGAACACCACTTTTGTCACTTGAGTTCCAGAGTTGTTAGCAACTTTGAGTCAAGATGCATCACTTAAAATTAGATGTGGCAAGAATTTTGTTTTTATTTACCTTTCAGCACTACTACAGTTTCATAATCATACATATCACTGAAACAATGCACAGTAGTTTCTTTTTCTTTACCTATATCACAAATTAAATTCCTGAAATCTACTTCCAATTTAGAAGTCTGCACACTGCAGGAGACTGATGATCTCTTGTATTTCTCAGTTCAGTACCTTGTTGCAGTCATTTCGTCTGAAGTTGAACTTTATGGAGCTTTCTGGCAAAGCCAAGACACAGCCGGGTCTGTATCTTACTGAAATACACAATCGGAAAGTGCGAAGAGCTTCTGAGTATCCTGAATACCTCTGGCTGAGAATGATTTTACATGCCCATATCAGTGTGTGTTCCTGCCGTGTAGCTTGGTTCCAGACAGGTGCTGCATGCTCCAGCGCTGGACACACATCGCCTGTGAAGATGAAAACTCTCCAGTAGAGGCAAAGCAGAAAGCTTCGTGTTGGCTGAGGTCAATATAAACTGTTTGAGACTCCCAGGATCTTTCAATAGAAAGAGTCAACAGAGCTGTTTATAATTCTTTAGGCTGAGCTTCATTCTGTGTTCTTCCATGTCCAGGCCTTGCAGGGTCTGTTGCAGAGTATGGGATAACTGCTTGCAAGAATAATATCATCCACATTTTTCCAGTGGTCACTTCCATTCTGTTAATCGTTGCAAAAAGATGATGGGCCCTAGTACAATTATCTTCAGATATGGGGTATTTCCAACTGGAGAGGTGTCCCTGGTGGCGTACTTTCTGACAGTGGTCTGTTATAATGCTGCAGATCCATGAAATTAGGCCTGCTTTCACTTCAAGATTGAGGAGGCATTGTACTGCCACTGTGTGATCTAGACCATCAAAGACCTTGGCAAAATGTGTTGTAATTAGACTGCATACTGAGCTCCTAACACCACATGATGTATATACTATACGATTTGCTGACATCGCTTTAAAAAAAAGATTATCAGAAGCAAAAATGCAACTTTTTCATTCACTTTTTCAAAGCTGTCAGCCTTACTGAGACTAGCTTCCATCCTCATACATCCAGTCGTCTTTTTGGGTTTTTTTTTTTTGTTTTTTTTTTTTTTTGTTGTTGTTGTTTTTTTACCTTATCTTACTTCTTGGTTTGCTGGAACAACACCCACAGAGCAATTGCCCAGGTGACACACAGCAGTCCCTAAAGCTCCTGATTTCCATTTCATTTGGGTTTATTGAATTGTATAAAATCCATATTTTAATCAGAGAAACTGAAGTATATTGTCTTTCCATCCTTTGTCTTGTCTTGACTATTTTTAGTGGGTTTATTTCTTGTTTTTATGTGATTTCTTCATTATTTTTTAAATACATATAACATATGATTTCATACTGTATTCCCATTTGAACACATTTGTTTTTTTAACATAAACAATTAATTTAGTTTTGGACAATTTTGAAATGTTTATTGATTACCAGATTTTCCCTCAAAATGTTTTCTGCCAATCGACTAATCAGCTAAACACTTTATCTCAGTATGGGTTGAGAAAGGGTTTGCCCAGGCTCAGGTAAAAACAATTAGACGGAATAAGACTAGCTGTTTCCCACTGATTTGAGCCTATTAGCTGAGGTAAATGGTAAGTGGCTGTAGCCATTAAAGTCAGACTAATCTTCATATCGCCCCTTCTTTTGATGATAGTAAATAGGGATGTTTTTCAACTATCCCCCAATTAAGTTACTACTTAAAATTTGGGGGTAATGTCTGTGTAACAACAGTAGATTTTGAAGGGGGACTCTACGGAAACCTTTCTGTTTCTGTTACAAAGCACTGCTTTTTAAATCCTGGCTCTCATGCAGATTACATTCTTTCCTTTTCACTGATTTTGTGTTCTATACCTCCACGTGTCAGTTTTCCAAATAGATTTCCTAACGTTGTGCAATTGCTTTTCAGCGCTGTGTTGAATTTGAACTTAGTTCTCTTTTAGTCAGTGCCTGACTGTGTTTAGCCCACACCTTATTTTGGCATCAATCTAAAGGCACATTCAAAACCCCACTGAAGTTATAGTAGGAGCTGGAGCCAACGAACCATGGCAGAGTTAACTTCCAGGTTGGCTTGCAGGATAATAGCCCGGCTGGACTCAAGTGCCTTGTCGAGGCCATAACACTGGTCACATAAACACTGCACAATGGGAAGAAAGGGGTGGGGGGGTGTTAAACTAAGACTACATGGGCAGACACACACAAACCTAGATCTATTTGTGGTGCCTAATAACAGCAGTATGCCCAAAATATGAAACAACACACAAGTGAAGATAACACATTGCATTTAATGTATAGCACTAAAATGCAGTGTGTTTGTGTGTGCATTCAGACCAACAGCTGCTTTTAGATCCAGATGTACCACTAAAAAATGCAAACGATCTTCTTTTTTTCAATAAAGACGCATTTTGTGCATCTCATCTTTTTTAATTCAGCATTTTTTTTTTCATTTTCAGTATTGCAGAGAGAATGTTGAAGGCAGTTTGATGACAGAGAGCAGTGTTCTATCCAAGGGTTTGAAATGGGGTTTGAGTATGTTAGAGGCTTGTCATACATCTTGAGTGAAATCCAAAGTGACAGGCTTCCTGAAAGACCCAAGATCTGATGCAAACTGTCACTGCACATTATAGAAGCTGGCGCATGCTAAGCTCGGTTTACAGCATGTTTGGGTTGTCTGCAGTGTGAGTCTCAAAATTACACTGTTACTCTGATCGTTAATAAGTTTGTATAAGTAACGACTAGAGCATTTGGGGAGGAGGCTGTTTGCTTACATTTTGATGGATTTATAACACTATACAGCTATTTGCCACCTGTTCAGTTGGAACATCTGTGTTGAACTCATTTCCCGTCATTATCAGATTGCAATTTTGGTGTATTTCTGGGTTCTGTTACAATAATTTGTCTGTTATTGTGGTGTAGCAATGAGGCATAGTAATCGTGCATGCACGCGTGTTTTGAAGGTGATGGGAAAGAAAACCATTTAGCGTGTCACATATGGTCAGTGAATTTTCATGTTCGGATTCACTTGTCAGATGTCATTAAATGGTGACGTTTAACACAAATAGTCAAGGTTTTGTGGAATTGTTTCCACCAATTTGGACTGCTTTTAGAATAAAAACAAGAGGGTGTGGAGCATGGGGGCGCATACGAAAACGTGAGCCAAAAGCATAAGAACAACCTAAAGACCGGGATAAGAATACTACTTTTATTTGGTATTGCACACCCCATGATACACTGGTGCATGCGATCTAGTCTACCGCTGCTTCCAATTCGGATTTAATTAAATATATCTTCACAGTGTGCAGAAACAAAGAAATTTGTGGAAAAACAGGGGAAAATATGAAAAAACAAATAGAAAAAATTTATGCAATTTGCTGAGCTCTGCAGGTGAGACTTCTTTTTTTTTTTATAGAATAACCAAGGGAGAGAATTTGCTGGAAACCAACATAGGAAACAAAAAAGAAAAACAATCAATCAAACATGAACCATATCAGATTCAGTACATATCACTGCAGTTGTTTTTGTCTGCGAGGCAAACCTCCCATCCAGCTGGAGGGTTGGGTCATAGTTAGTTAGGTTTACAGCCAGAAACAATGGGTGCAGAATGGAAATCTATTATCCACTCCTTTTTTTTTTCCAAATTGCACCTCTTTACAAAAGTAATCAACATTAGTTATCATTCATTCTTAATTGCTTCTGTACAGTGTCCACACATGAATTATACAGTAAGCAACAGAATCTGTTGAGGCAGATTTACAGAAGAGGTATACTGCCCCCAAATGTCAGAAAGACCAAATTACATGCTCAGGATTTTCTCAGGTTTTATTTCAGTGCTGTAATCTTTTTACAACCCTAGATGGCAGCAGATATCTAATATGTATTTTTAAATAACATTTCATTTTCAACTTGAGAATTAGTTTTCTTTTAGGCTAAAACACTTTAAGGCTCAAAACAAATTATTTACGTCTTACACTGTTTAAAGGCGTCTTAAATAGGATCCCACATTTTGTGATGTTCAGATGTTTGATTCTTATTTTATTTCTTTATTTATTCCCTAAAGTAAATGTTATAAAAAAGGTGTTTGAAGATATACGCACTTAGACTCCACCATGAGACAATTTTCATGTGTTAATAATGTCGATTTTGAGCCTCTCAAAACTGTTCAAGCTATTTTGACTGGAAAATGTTCGTTGCACTTAGATGTCATTCATTCATTTGTGGAGTTTAGACTCTGTCAACTTGTGGTCACAGAATGTAGTTTCTTACAATGTGAGTTATGCAAACGAGGTAGAAACAAAATGCCGTCACTGGACTGGCAGGAAAAAACACTAGACTATTAGAGGAACTATGCCCGCTTTGTACTTGGCGATGATGAAACCTGGTTAGAGCATTGCAATGACATCTGGCAATAACACTTAATGTCTACAGTGGTGACAGCAGGCTTGCAGTTTGAATCTGTTCAAAGAAGAATGAAATCTTTATGATGGGCAAGCTGCACAGGAGTGGACACAGCATCCTTTTTTCCTGTTACATAATGAATATGCATATGGCTTAGTCTGTGTCTGTCTATGTGCGCACTGATGTGTGTGGTTGTATGTGAGCTTAGTCAGACTCCTCCAGATTTCTGCCTACGCAGATTAATATCTGCACTTCACAAAGGAGCCCTGTGTGCCTTGCAGGACAGACTTTCAGGACAATGAGTCCACTGTGTGACAACACCATCTCTCACTGAAGCTAACTGATACGCACCCTTTAGTTCTGAGATTATAGGAAGCACAATCTTTCTGCACTAAAGGTGATAATTGAATGACAGAGCTTCCCAGGTTTTCTCAAGGCTTTTCAAAGATTCATTCCTCTGCACTGCAGAACATTCAACTAGAAAAGCCAATACTGTTGCTTTGACACCTGTACCTCTACTTTTGGACTGCTTTCAGTGTAGGCAGCCCGTTTATAGTTCAAAACCACGGGATTTTTAAAAAAGTATATATGATTTATAATGGTCTAAGAAAAGTGCTGTTGGTTATAACAACAAATCCTTATTGAAGTCTGGTGCTTTCATAGGCCATGATGCTGTATTTCTACAAGCCTGCCTGATCCACAGCATGTTTTTGTTCTCCTCCGTCTGAAATGCACAGTAATTGAATATGATCCTGAGAGAAAAAGCCGAGGCTCGGTGGGAAGAAGAAGGCGGTTTTAAAATAATGCTATCCTGGAACGGTGGATTCCCAGTTTATCTCATTAGTCACGCTGATGTCCACAGAACATGTCGTCCACCTCCCTGCGGAAATGACCTCTTGTTACATTCCCCTAAAAGTCCAGGGGATGCGGGGAGGTAACAAAAAATGTCCTTCTTGGAAAAAAAAGAAGACAAAGAGGCAAGATTTGGATGCCTGTTAATCAGGAGGTAATGGGGGTCATCTAAAAATCAAAAGGTTAGTTTGCATGTAAAAATATCCTTTGGGCAAGATACTGAACTCTGACTTACAGTGTAGTCACTGTAGTGTAAATGGGCAAATGTTAGATTAAAAGCACGTAGGCTTACAAAAAGGTTTGAATGGGTGTATAAAGGCTTGGAGTCAAAAGAGTGCTCAAAAGCACTATATAATTACCATTCCATTTACCAGTAAAGTACAGCTTTTTATTTAATAATGACAGTCAAGCTGCCATCATCATCAAAAGAAAGAAAACATAAGTTGGTCACAAAATAAAAGAATAAGTTACGTAAATAGGTTAAACCACCACCAACAACCTCCTCTCCAGAGAGCAGGAGTAAGCAGCCACGACACACCAGGCTCTCTGGCACTGGAGCTTTGGAGCTCGCCTCTCTCTGGCCTAATTGCTGAGTAGACTCAGCGGCAGGGAAGGGTGCACCTGAGGCTGGAGCGAGAACAAGGCACGCTTGCTAGGGGAAAATCACAGCAGGGCTTGGGCTGTAACACCTCTGCTTTTCTCTCATGACCCAGAAACCAATGTCCATGTCAGTACTGAATGTTGTCTTCTGTTACAGTAGTGGAGGAGGTAATTGAAGCTATTTTAAAACCTCCTACAGTAGAGACTGTCCACATGGATCCTCTACTGGAGGAGATAGATAGATAGATAGATAGATAGATAGATAGATAGATAGATAGATAGATAGATAGATAGATAGATAGATAGATAGATAGATAGTACATACACTAGTATGGTTCAACAATGGAAAAAATAGATGTAAAGTGCTCCACATGTGTGTGTCCATGTAGGTGTGAGTTCAAGAGAGTCCGTGTGTGGTCATGGCTCACATGGGTGAAGAGGATGAGAAGAGGCGGGAGAGAGAAAAAGTGAGAGAGACTGCAAAAGGGAGGGACAGAAAAAAGAAAAAAAATACCCCCTCACAGGCCGGTGTGTAATGAAACATATGTTTTGCGTTGGAGAGAGATGTGTGTGCATGCAAGCGTGAATTGTGTTTTTGAAATGACTGTGTATTTAATCCTACACTTCTCTGTGTAAAAGTGAGGAGAATGAAGCACAGTATAAGCATGTACAGTCTAATACTACTACTATTAATACTACTACTACTATTACAACTGTATGCTTTTTAGCATGAGAGATGAAAACGTAATAGGTCTTGACATGGTTTAGAGAGGGATTCTGGGTAATTTGAGTAGATAAAAGAGCACGTTATGGGCGAATTACCACAAACAGACAGCATATTTCAGTTTAACAAAAATTGAGTTGATAGCTCGGTGGGAACACAGGAGCACAATTTTTTTTTTTACCAAATGATTTTTTTATGAGGAAGATCGGGACACGTGGCAGTTCATGGTATGGTGCCACGCAGAAGATGAGAGGAATGCGGCGTTAAAAGCATGACACTGTTAATGCTGGGCAGATTATTCAGATGGCATGATGTTGTTTGTTCTCTTCAGACTAATTGAAAATAATGTCTCCAGTTAGGCATTTTAATTAATTAACATCAAGGAATTTAGCTGACTGAACCTATGAGATCTCATAATCGTAAATAATTACTCAGCCAGTAGATTTCTCCATTTAAAAAGAAACCACTTGAAGATTTCTTGGGAATTCATACGATACTGAGCTCCTATGTTAACAAGATAACCTATAAATAAAAACCCAAACTCCACGCCCATTGCTTGTAATAGGGTGGGTTAAGGCAAATATGCCAGATATAACCACAGTGCAATTTCAGTGAGCCCAAAGATTGATTTGGGTTTATTACACTGTGGCCAACTGCATGTCTTTGCTGGCCAGCAATGAAAATATAAAGCAAACTGCCCTCTCAGGCCTGAGAGGGTGGTGCTCATGGCTACCGATCATCCCTGCTGTGCAAGCAAACAAGCAAACAAGCATCTTTTACCCTGCATTGCTCTCAGGTGGCATTCACTTTACAACCTATATAAAAGGCTCCCTTTGGTCATTTGTGGGGGAAACCTGTGGGTTGAGTAGTACTTCAAATATGTCAAAGCAAATGCCTGTGGTTTAACATGCAGCATTTCAAATATGTGTGACTCAAAACAGAGTTGAAAGAGATCCAAATGATCAATATTTCGCTGTAAATTATAAGCTAATGTGTATAACACTGTAATTAGTTTATCTGGTGCACAGAGGGTAAGATATCAGTGGTGTTGTCGCCACAGTTGTACTACAAGCCCTATTATTTCTGTGAATAGCGGGCTGGGTTTAATAAAGACCAGAGGAGTCTCAGTTCGACAGATGGATTTAATAATTCTCCACAAAAATTATACTTGTGGCAGTGAGATAAAAGCTTTGAAACTGCATTTGGACTAACATGAAGGAAAATAAACTTTTCAAGAAGCAAAACTGATTTGGAGAAAATAGGGAAAAAAGGATATTTGAAGGTCTTCTTTTGGTGTGCAGTCAAAATACAATAGTTGATAATAAACAGTGTCTCTTTAATGATTAATAAATCCTTAACTAATGCAGCAGTAGCAAATTGGGCATTCGCATGTTGTGAAATTCCTACTGACTGATGCTTTTTCTTTGTATTTCATAATTAGCCTATGCAATTACAGATGTTGGCAATCCGTTAATGGTTGTGTAGTTAATGAATTTTAGTTTAGATTCTCTACAGCCTTTTTATGTACCATGATTACAGTCAAAGGGAAATGTCAATTCCTTACAAGTAAGGTTGCAAAATATGGTGATGACTTTGGCTCTAATATGTACAACTCACAATAGTAAGACATAACTATCACAATATCCTAGTCCCAAGCATTTTTTTTATTTTATTTTTTATAATTATTATTTGTGTTATCAGTCCAGAGTTAAAATATATTCTGTTTGCTATAAAATAAGACTGGCAAAGCAGAAAATCCTTGCGCATAGCAAGCTGCAAAAGAAATCAATTATTTGAATTCAGTAAAATTAATTTGTAATAACTGACCAACAACCATCTTTCCCTAAAACTAAAAGAAAACCTTAAAGTTATTAATTACAATTGCTTATAAAGGGTGCCTTGTTATGTATTTTACCGTAGGGGGGGACACCAATATAAAACAAATACACTAAACAGCTCTGCTTTTCACACTTTTATTTTCTTTACCATATTTTGAAACAATCTTATATAAGCTATATTTTAACTTTAATTTTTCATTGTTATGATTATTTGCAGCTGTTCCCCTGCTTCCTGTTGATACCCACGCACTAGTTACAGGAGGTGCTTTATTCCGGCTCTGCGGAGTAATTCAAGTGTGTGAAAAGGCTCCGCTTGTCAGTCAGACTTTGAACTGTGCACTGGCGCTCATCGCTGCTAATCTCTGACCGCTGCTTGTCATCAACAACGCTGCTGCTGACACTTATTCCCGACGAGCTCAGTTCTGTAGATTAGGATGAACAGTCGCTAACAGGGGCAGGAAACCCGAGGGCAATACCGTAGGGACCGAGCGGAGATTAAACGTTAGCTACACCGTTTAACGTTCACGTTACTCGGGAGTTGCGATGGTCCAGGCAAGGGATATTTTTTTAGCCTTGCTTCTCGTGAGCTGTACAGGTAAGGAAAAAAATCTCACATTTGAATCAAAGTCATCGCTTTTAAGACAGACGTGTTTTTGTTGGTGTTTTGCCATGAATCCCCTTCTATTTCCACCCTTAAAAAAAAAAATGTGACCAGGACCGCAGGCATCTCCTCGCCACCTCCGCCCGCAGGCACTCATTTAGCAGGTGCGACGGTAACGGCACTGCGACTGCTGCTAATTAGCCTACTGACGAGCTGTTTATTTATTTTCTCTTATAAGTAAAAACAGCTTAAAGCTGCCAGCTGCTAATGTGTTACACACTCCCATACATTCAGAGGGGGAGCTTCACTTTGCGTGACCAGCCTGCTCGCTGACTTCGCATAATTGTACATTGAATAAAATATGACACCGAAGAAGAAGAAGAGCCTTTAAATTTATATTGGAGTGGATAGGAGCAGCATGAGAAAAGGGATTTGCAGGGGTGGCATGCATTTCTCTGCATTTGTAGTCGTGTTGATGTGGGCCGTTCTCTCAGCTTGGATGGGACGTGTTTGTTGTTGATGGGGAGTGATGCTGGGCTCTCTGTGTTTGTAGACACACACACACAGAACGGGATACGCACTGAATCACGGGCTTCTGGGTTGAGTCACGGCATCTCAGGTAAAGGTATAATCTGCATAAAAAAATAAATAAAACGCATTTTGGCAGGTACCTCTTCATGTGTACAGGTGCGATGGTAGCATTGAGAAGACGATGATGACTGGATGAAGTGCATGGGCAGTCTGTGAGGGACAGTGTTTGGTCTCTCTGGCACACTGATGCATAGCAAGCACAACTTCTACTCTGAATCATCTGTTATGTAATCTGATGCCACGATAAAGGCTTTGAAATGAGATCCTCTAAGTTGGTAAAATGTGTCGTTATGTAAGTGTAATTGAGGGAGTTTTGTGTGAAATTACATTTTAATAACATCTGCCCGCCCCCCTTTTTATTAACCTTAGTGATTTCACACGTGAGGTGCTTATGTATGAAGTAGTACTCTTAGCTACCCTCACAGGGGCTCAGGATTTTCGTGGGATAGCCTTTTAATCCTTTATGTGCAATCCAGTATGTGCAGGGGTGTTCCTCCATCAGGAGAGGAAAACGCAGAGGGAGTGGAGCTCTCCCTGCTCTGTAATGGTAAACTCTCTTGCAGTATTACAAAAATATTAGGTAAAATAATAATAAGACCTCGATTGCTGGATTAAATTTTCTCTTGTAGAACCATTTGAAGTAGGAGGAAGTAGCAGTAGGAGGAGGTAGTATTTTTATGATGTAATGGAGCAAGTATTTATGTTAACCTCTTAGCATATTTGATTTCAGTAGTTGAGGTGAATGTAGACTTGTGGACTTCCTCTTGGCTCTGTTTTTGACTTTAGAAAACCTATTTCATAACAGGAGAGTTCAGCCAATCACACATCCTTTTCATACCTCATCGGGAGAAACAACAAATTCCATTTTGGTGGTGTAGTGGGTTAAACAGAGGTCCTTTCACCCACGAGAGCTGCGTTTAGATCTCCATCATTGTGTGAAAATCATAATTACAGTAATCTTGATCAGTATTAAACTCACAATTACCTAACGCAGTTGGACAGATTTTGTAGAAGCAGTGTATTAGAAAAAAAAACTTTTCTTTTATTGAAGTTGATTGCTTAAAACTTATTATAATTATGTGAGATTTATCTGTCATTCCATTTTCTTCTGCTTCAGGGGGCTGTCCGAGCTTTCATAGTGGAAGCAGCATGGTATACCCTGGACAGTTCGCCAGTCTATCACAAGACAAAACTGACTAACTATATATATATAAATGTGAAATTAACCAAATCTGCCACTCTCTCATGGGGAGTAAATTTTGACTGAGAGGCCATATTGATTGAAGGGGCTGTGCTGAAAGGCAAAGTAAGGAAGCACAATAATTGTATAGTAATTGTTGAAAGCCAAAAATTAAACTTAATTGCACAGTCGTAGTCGCAGTGCTAGTGAAGTAAAAAGTCAGTGTTTTTTAAAAAAAAAAATTTTTTATGTCCTTACCTTTGCTAGTGTTTTTCTGATGGGAGGAGCTTAGAACCATCCACAGAATAAAACAATGGAAGTAGATTTGGGGTGTGAAAAATGAAACAGACACAGACGTGCCTTAAACCTATATTTTTTTTAAATGGCTACCAGTGGGTGGTTGCACTTGCAAACACTTGCAATCCTATTCACGTTTCATCATAAGCACATTGCGCAAGAGCTGTCCCCTGTATCAGACAACTCCTTTCTTTGGCACAAGAGAAAATCTAATCCAGTGGTCAGTTTCCTGTTATTTTACCTACAATTGTCTAATATATGCAAGAACGTTGCCATTACAGAGCAAGCAGGGCTCCAGTCATTCTGTTTTTCTCTTATGATGGAGGAACACCCTTGCACATACTGGATTGCACATAAAGCGTTAAAAGGCTATCCCACAAAAATCCTGAGACCATGTGAGGGTAGCTAAGATTACTTCTTCTTGACATGACCTTCGACACTCTACTCACCTAGTCATTGTTTACATACAGATTATCTTTTTTTTGTGCTGTTCCAAAAAGCTCCTTGTGATTGCTTTGTTCAGCAGCAGATTGCTGCAGTCAACTGTGGTTTGTATAGAACATGTTGGTTTGCCTGCAAACACTCACCAGTTACTACCCAAGTGCTGTTAAACTTGAATGAACTCCAAGAAATGAAGAATGTTCATCTTCAAAGTAAAAGTTGTGCCTCAGTGCTGCAACCAACACGTTTCAAAAGTCACATCATATACTTTTAAGGCTAGTTGCAGACAATTCCCCGTCTTCCACACAAACTACAGTTGATTGCAGCAATCTGCTAGCAAATTGGCTGGGTAATACATAGTTCTACCTTGTGACTGATGGCCTTCAGATGAGCACCAATTGGTCTCTAGGCCTGTATGACTGAGAGTTTACTCACTTGACCCTGAAGCGTCACACATCCAAAATAGAAAACAAGTTATTGTCACATGGTTAGACAAGGAAAGACCTCATAAATAATTAAAGCAGCTTGAGATCCAACAGACTTCAGTAAAAGTCTGGAAAATGTCCCTAGACTTAACCTCCGTACAAACTTTACTGCTGGGTTTCTGGTCCCATTAACTCATTTTGGATCATTTTCAATGAAAAATATTCCAAAGACTTAATCATGCTATCTTTCACAAGAAGGATTATCCAGGCTATTCTCATTGACTAATGACTTAGCCAATGACTGTGAAGTTCCATAGTCTGATCCACCCACTACGAAACTCCAGCACGGTGAAGATGAATATGTTCATCTCAAGGCTTAACAAACCAATGGGTGATGCCACAGGAGCTTCACCCATCTTTTATACTGTCTGCGCTTAGAACAGAGGGGAAACAAGAGCAATCCTTTTTTAATTTTATTTTTCAAATTTCTGCATAGTGTATTTTAGTAAGTTAGACACAGATGTATTGCTTATTATATAGCATAATAAATCATAGGCGCCCGTGAGTAACTTCAGAAAATCAGAGTAATGAAATGATAGTGTTAGATGAACTAAAAAAAGTTCTTAACATTTTAATAACATGTGCATAATTAAAGCAGCTTTAAACTCTGGAAGTGTCTCGTCTGCTTGATGGAGAATATTTGTTTTTGTATTATTCAGTCTAGCCAAGGCTGATAAAATAATATTTGAGATCAGATAATGGTTAATCTAGAGGTTAAGTTTTGGCAATTAAACAAATGTATTGATGTTACAGATTGCTTAAGGTTGCAACAAAAAAGGGGTTAATTTATGATTTAACTAGTTTAGTTACAAAAAGACGTGGGTGGGTGAGCTTTAAGTATGTTGAGACAGCCTAAGTCTCTGCCATTTGGAGGAGAAAGACTATGCGGGTACGCTTCTTATTGAGGTTTCTCATGTGATGCTCGCTGTCACTGGGTGAAATCGACTGAAAAGGAGTGCACCAAAAACCTCCTAGTGATTGCTTTTTTTGCTAGCAGATTCCCATGGTTGCCTGTGGTTTTTCATGTTTGTTTGCAAATACTAACCATTAGCCGAGCTACTCTAGTCACTTCAAAGTGAATGTTGTGGCTTTTATGTTGGCTGCCATGCTGAGGGAAAACTTATACCTTTAAGGTGTCGCTCTTTTCACAGTTTCACTAGAGCTTGTAGAGTAGCTGTACAGTGTTTCTATCTTCCATGTACACTAGGACTACAGCAATATTCTAAGGACCAAAGAAATCACTACGAGATTTTCGCCAGTCAGTTGGGAAATACGTCTTTCACTGACCGAGGGGTAGACCTTTGTGGTAATCACTTGATGCTACATTGTCACCACTGTCCAAAATAGTGAAGAAGTTGTCACATGTCTGCAAAACATCAGTAGGATGCTGGCAAGATGAATTCCTGGGTGATCTTGTGACTCCTGCAAGAATTTAATTATCATGCAATGTAAGGTTTATATTAACAGTGATGGGTTGAAACTTACCTCATGTGCATATTATTTAAGTAAATAATTGTGATTCTGCTGCCTGGAATTTGATTTTATTTGGAAAATAAACTTGTCAGACTTGGACAAACTATGTAATATTGATATTGTTTCTAAAAACCTTTCCCTCAAATATCTCTTGCATTTTTCATTGCGTAAATATTTTGGCCTCATTTTAAGGTAATTTATGTCAGCCCAGCCAACTAATTGGTTAGATGGACAATTTGGGGTTTGGTTTTGGTTCTGGTTCAGCTCCTCATGCTACGCTGGTAATTCACATTCAACATAGAGTTATGCACAACAGTGGATAATGTAGAGTTATTAAAGCTACGTTAAATATGGGTATAACAGTTACAGGGTACATGTTTTTCACTTCTTATTTTCCACTTCATTGCACTGATAATCATGGTCTATATTCAGTGTATCTGAGTGTAAACTGTCATAACTTCATGATTTATGACTCATAAACTAGTCACATTCTCACATAACTCATATGGCATCACCGAAGCAAAATATTTTTTACATTTCTTTCATTAAAGTATAAAAAAAAGGTACTTTAAAATAGCACTTTTGAACTTCGAGCATGTAAATCAAAGAAAATCTTAATCTTTTTACAGATGATTATATGGTGTAGTTGCAGTATTAGTGACTGAACTGAGATTGAGGAAGGATTAACCCTCTTTTCTCTATCTCTTTCCCACTCCTGATGGCTGCATGCTCAATGGGCCCGTTGAGCTGCTTGACATGATTATTAATTGATCCTCTTTGAACTGATAACTGGGATATGGAATCATTTCGGAAAATGAAACATAGCCTCGGAACTTAAAGTGAGAGAATTTAAGGAGAATTGGGCAAGATAAGAGATGACTTCCCAGTGTCCTCAATGTGTGAAACTGATGAATGAAGTGCAGTTCTGCAGTTTGACCCTGCAGTTTGGATCCTTTGACCATGCAAATGTGCCTCTCTGGTTTACAGCAGGATTGTTTCACTTAGCTTGTGTTACATCATCAGTCAGATCATGTGGAAATCATGACGTTGCTCCATGCTGCACCATACAAAGCAAGATGGAAGCATAGACGACTCTAGGCTGACTAACAAAAGCTCCAGACTTCTGACTTAGCTTCATGAGGGAAAAAATCCAATAGTTCCATCTTAATAAAGCCAGTAGATTGTGGCACATTGTGTACTGGCAGCACTGTTTGCCATATTGAGATTTTATTTGGGACGTCCACTAAAATAGATTTCCCTCCCCCAAAACACACACTACAGTCACCTACGTGACTACAACCAATCATTTTACAAAATTATATAACCCCACTGAGAACAGAGGCCTTAACAGTGTGTCTCTGGCCTAATACTGTTTGTATCTTGGTTCAGCATAGTCATACCTTGCACAAAGACGATAGTTCCATACAATCAGGACTCCAGCTTCTGTTTTTGTTATTGTTAAAGTTCTTTTTTGATCTTGTCTGATATAATATTTAGAATTTCAAAATAATTGTCTTTAAATTGTTTGTGTTGCCAGCTAGCGTCAGTCATTTGTTGATGTTAAAAGGATGTTATTCAAGCTCAAATGAAAGATTATTTGGCAATTTTCTTTGGATAACTAAATTTAACAATTATCTAAATGTGTAATTTTGATAAATTCATCTTTTTTGTGGACATTATATAGGGTTGCTTGACTGCCCTATATAATGCCCCCAACATATTAAACCAAATGTCTTTGACTGTGACCAGGATGGACAAGATTAGAAATGAGTATTTCAGAGGGACAGCACGGGTTGAGCAGTTTGTAAACAAAGTCAAAGAGGCAAGTTTGAGATGGTTTGGACATGTGCAGAGGAGGGATAGTGGATATATTGGAGGAAGGATGTTGACTATGGAACTGCCAGGGAAAAGAAGGAAGTGCAAAGCATTGGTGTGACAGAAGACGATGCTAGGGATAGGGTGAGATGCAGGCATATGTCTGCTGTGGACCAGCCAAAAGACAAAGAAGATCAAAGCAAATGTATTTGTGTCCAGGGTTATCATTTATTAATTAAAACTGTAATAGGAATGCTAGTGTAATGTGTATCTGAAGACTTTACTAAACCTACTAAACCTTGGACTTCTAGTGTCAAGACAATCTCTGCAAAATTGTGTTAAATGTTGGATTTGAAGGAAATCTATCTGAGTAATCCAGCCAGCCACAGTGGATAAAAGGCTAAGCCCATATCTTATCACCTCCAGTTTCAGTTATTTTTGTTTTGTCTTATCAAATAACTTAACCTGCCATCATATGAGTGTCCACTGACAGTCTACTGCTAAGCTTTAGAGGATGTTTATTGAACCCGAATTTGTTTCGCTATGTAACAGATTATGGAGACAAACAACTACTGCAGTGGGAACAGTTTCTGGGAGACAGTTGTCAGCTATTCATTTTTCAAGTGTTTTATTTGTTGAGACGTTCAATTTCAAAAATTTATTCTGTTACTTTAACTGTTAAACAGTCCATGATGCCCGTTCCCTTACTCAGTAGCGCTGATACCTCTCACACATCATTTTTAACATTCTCATAGAATCTAAGGTTTTCACCCAGAATTAGGATGAAGCAGCAAGGGAGGGGGTGACTGTGTTTTTATTCAAGCCAGGACTGCTTGACTCTTTGGTGATGGGGACTGGATTAGACAGATCCAGGTCTGAGAGAGTTGAGGAGATTCAGTGCCTAAGGACGTTAAAAAAGATAGCATTACACGTGCATGTTACCCTGTGAGATACTGTAGGAGGAACATAAACATCCTTTCCTAAGGGTGTGCTCACAGAAGACTCACAGGCTGTGGGCTTAGTTTTTATTTATTTTTCTTTTTGAGTGATTAGCTTCTGCTGGGGTACAGATCTTACAGCATTCCTGGGAGTTTTGACTTAATATATCTGGGATTAATATTAATCAAATTTAATTTAAAAGTATGAAACAGGTTAAAGTAAACTGAACAGAGTGGCCTGGGAGGCAAGCTGGGTTTGCCTTGTTTTTAATGTATATGAGCAGGAAAAATCTGCTTCAGACACTGCTGAACATTAGAGTAACTTCAGACTGTTCCAGCTTCTCTCAGATATAGACATGCTAATATCTCAGCACTTGCATGAAATTAGGGCAATGTGTCCTTGTCATTCATTGAATTAACAGAACACAGTATCCCGGTGGACATGTAACCCTAAACTCAAACCTTTAGGCGTTATTCTCTCTTCTTTGAAGTTTTCCCTTTGTGGAATTTTCAAAATTTTGAGTATCAGTTATCTACTTGGAGTAGGCAAGTCAATTTAATGCTCTAATTCCATCCAATGTTTTAAGGGAGATATGTTATAATTAAATGTTTGCAAACAGTTAAGGTTGTCAGTGGGTATAATAGAACTGATCAAAACCACTAGTCCTGTTTTACCAGAGTTGACCAGTTCCCCTTATCTATTTAAATACTTGATGCACTTTCAAAATGTGTCACCTTTTCTCTCCTGGCTATTCACCCCTAAATAAAGACTTATTTTGCCTTGCTTAGGATGATATGAAGTGAGTACCTGCTGGCTCTGTTTGGCCTTTCTGTGCCCTATTTGGCAGTTAGAGAAGCCAGGAGAGACAGCACTCCTGTGACCCAAACTAAATCATCACAGCCTCGTCTGTGGCCCATGTGGCCCCCTGAAATAAGAGATGGGCTTACAATCATGTCATGTCCGTGCTGGGAGGAACTGTGTCCCACTTTACATGAGATGCAGATGAGCCTCCTCAGCTTGAGCTTACAGAGTCTTATCAAGCTTACAGTATGTCTGATTTAAGAAAATGGGTGTCTCATCTTTCCATAATAAAGTAACATGCTGTTGGCTAGGATTTGGCTCTCAACTTCTTTTGTGTAGCGTGAAGGGAAGCAGTGTGTGCGTCTTCTCATGCATCCATGCACATCGTGGTGCATTCATTACCGAAACACTGTAGGATGCATCACCATGCATAAAGCAGGGAAAATTTGGATTGCTATGCCCTAGGCTTTCTTTTGATTCAGTCACTAAAGTGTGTCACCCTCTCTAACATTATACTCCTCTACAGGGTTAGTCATTGCCTGGCAACTTAAAGATACCTCTATTTCTGCCAGTCTTGACATGTGGTAATATAATTATGGAAAAATTCCATCACAGTGGTACCACTAGAGGTTTCTACTAGTGTGGAAAGATGAAAAATGTAGTCTTAACATTTAAAATCTTTTAAATACTGTAAAATTGTGCATTTTGTGTTTTTGATGTTTGACCATTTTTATATATATATATATATATATATATATATATATTAGGGGTGCAACGATACACAAAATTCACGGTTCGGTTCGGTTCGATACTTTGGTGTCACGGTTCGATATTTTTTCGATACAAAAGAAATGTTCATGCCTTTTTAATTTGTCATTTATTAAAATTATAAATATATATTTTAACTCAAAAGTACAGTTTTTAAATTTAACCCTAACCCTTGTGCGTGTTTTTTATTTTGACAGCGAATGTGCACCTGCGGACCACTTATGTGTAGCCCTGGTTATTTAGCTCATCATATTGCAGCCACAGAAATTCTTTTGTCCATGAAACCATAAAGCTGCACTTTCTTTTTGCCTTATAGTCTGATTTGTCATAACTTCTCCGTTTTGTGGTAAGCTTTTCTTTGGCTGTCACTTCTTCACCCTGACCTGTCTTATTTGGCTCAGCAGAACTGAAATGCTTTTACACGCTCACTCACATAAGCTCAGCGATTCTCTGCGCGATCAACCTCTCACATGTTTAAGCTTGCTGCGGGAGATTTCACTTGTCATGTTTGCATAGTAAGCTAACGATTAATAAGACGATGTCAGAGGAATTGGTGCACAAATTATCATCACTCACAGATCAGTGCTGTCGCTCTCTATACACAGTTCGCACGATTGCAAAGTGAAAGCAAAAAAACAAGCGCAAATTCAAACGCGACTTCAATATGTCACATATTGACAGTGGCTCACCGATGCCAATGACATAATTACCCAGCTACATTTCTGAAAGAATGCAAAAGCACTGACATATATTTTTCCTACAATAGCCCGACGGGCAGGGAAGAGATAGATTTTGGTAGCCCGACTGAAAAAATCGCTAGCTCCGGGACGTCGGGCTAGCGATATTGCAAGCCCTGTATCTGATTGAGGAATCACTCATCTTTGGAAAAGAGAGTTTATTACAGAGAAATGGCTCTTTCCAAAATAAAAGCTATACTATCCGCTTCTTCTGGGCTATATTCTCAGCAGCATAAGGAGAATCATGTGCTAACAGCTGTCTAAATGACTCGGCTAAAGTTAGTAGCATGCTTGTTGTTTTTGTCTTTGCACTAGGATGATGTCGGCGTAAATGTGCAGTCATATTCGTTGTGTTCCCACTAGTGCTTTCAGGTTAATCTCGTTGAAATGACCTTAACGCCACAACACGGCAAATCTCCGTTAACGAGCTACCTCCGATCGCTCCGTGCATGGGGCTAGATGGCAAACACGTTAACGAGCTAACTGCGCTAACACACTAGTTCACACCAATGTAATTGAGCATTGCATGGCACATCCAACATACTGTTTTACTTTAGTCCATGACTCGCTTACCTTCAGGGTCATACGTCACATGAAAACCAAAATAATTCCAAACGCCAGATCTGAATGTTGCAAGTAGAGCTTAACTTCTGTCTCGCTAGCTTGCCCTGCACTCTTCCTTCTGACTATGCTGTCTGTGTTGAGCGCTCAGTGGATCTGCGCTCGACAGTGCAGCCTAGGCGGAGTAGTCGAACACAGATTCACTGAGCGCTCAACACAGACAGCATCGTCAGAAGGAAAATTGATAAAATAAATTACAAATGTTGTATTGTTCGATACATATGCGTACCGAACCGAAAGCACTGTATCGAACGGTTCAATATCGATACGAATATCGTTGCACCCCTAATATATATATATATATATATATATATATATATTAAAAAATGTCAAAGAATCTGCTACCTTAATCAGTGAAAGTTAGAGGGCTAATGGTCACCACCTGCTTGAAGGACTTGTGGAAAATTGTAAAGTAAGTTATCCAAGCCAGAGCTGCCCTGCTCAAGACAGAAAATCAACTTGCAATTGCTTTTCTGGGTGGCTGCTACACCCAGTTAGCTGGAGACAATGCAAAATTGTAAATGAAAAAAGACAAATTCGAGAGTAGATACAAAGAAATCACCATATTATTAGAGAATCAGAAGGCTAACACTTTATTCTCCAACCTACCCTGTGTTCTAAAGCTTTAATAGTAATTAAAAAAAAAAGCTAGTAAGCCATTACAACTAGATTTTGAATGTCAACCAAAAGAACAAGACGAGATTGACATTTATGTGAAACTAGGTTACACGGAATTTGATTCTACTCTGAACAGGGCACACGCCTACTTCATCAATGTAAGACACTTTTTTTCCATTTTAAAGTTTTTCATTGACTTTTCTGTGCTAAAGATGAATCATGACCTGAAATGAGCCCCCTGTGTACCATGCAAAATAGGGCCCAAATTTAGACTTTTTCAGAAACTTTGACTCAAGGCCACTTTCCAGTTATTTACACTAATAGCAGTACTTCAAATAGCAGTTGAAGAACTAGTCTTAGAACATATAGCTTAAGTTATGTATGTCTAATAGCTAGATCACTAATTCTTCTAAAGTGGAAGGATGCAACATCACCCACCCATACTCAGCTGGATCAGAGATCAGTTGCAGAGTAATTTTAAAGGGGCTCCATTGACTCAAAAATCTGTTGGTATTAATATAGATTAAATGTGCTGTAAGACAATTTACCTGTTATACCCAGTCATTTGTAGTAAAATATTGTATGTGGTGTTTTGTAATGAAATAATAAAGCAGATTTTCTTATCCCTCTGCATTTCATCATCAATAATAGTATACTTTCTGTATACCCTATTTTCAATCTTTATCTATATTTTTGTGCTTGTCTTAGTGTAGAAGCAAAATGATTTAAAAAAAAAAAAAAAATCTATCACTGAACTAGTGCAGTGACACTCATTCAGGAGGAAAAAAAAGCTAATTAGATCACAGTAAGAAGGCTCTATCTCCAGGGGGGCATTAGCAGCTATAGCTATATCTGATCCATTCAACATGCAGGATTCACTTTGGAATAATGACAGTGAGTTCACAGACAAGCATTACTCCCTAAACCTACAGAAAATAAACAGTCACAAAACTATACAGTGTTAAAACCCCGTTTTGCCACATGTAATGGTTTTACATGTGGCAGGGGTTATGTGATGTAATCCATACATGTGGAAAACCAAGCATGTTGATAATTTTTAATGTAATAATAAACAAATGACCCTTACAATTTGCATAAAAATCAATAACCTTGTATTCAAAAGTACTTTATGCATATTCTTAATCAGCTTTTTGTAGATTTATTAGCCTGTAGCCATAGGGATGAGTTAAATGTCATATTATTGTCAAGTTAATTATATTTTATGGGTAAATGTTTCAGTATTAGGATTTTAAGAGCATTAGAAGAGAGGAAAATTTAGAAAGTGATATCACTGGGGCTGGGAATTAACCTCATTTCATTCTCATTCATGCAGAGCAATCTTAAAATTATGTAATGGATATGCCCAAAGATAGAGAGAAACCTACATGGCAACATGGACCCTATTTTTAATTCTTAGCAGAACTTTTTTATCTCCTGGAACTGTAGGTGCACTGACGTGGTAAAAAAAAAGTGTTCATTTTGATTCCAATATGTAATATTTACAGATAATTTCTGATCAGTTTGCTTGATTACTTGATTCTGATTGTATCATTGTGTGATAATTGGCTGTCTGCTTTATTTCTAGCTGTGCGAAAACCACTGTGGACTGTTTTGGCAATCCTCCTATTGAAATTTGAGCAGGATGAAGATTTTACACTGTACACTCTGAGATCTTAACGTCCACTTCGACCTTTTGTTATTTTGACACTGGATGCAAGCCCGTGGTCGTTGATCTCAATGAATAATGAATAACTGATGCTAAGAAAACTATACCATGTCCTTGTATTTGCTTTCTTACTGCTTGCACTCTACTGCCATGCGTTTTCATATTTGTTCTCCAGTTGACAGACATTTCACTTCAATTCGAGGTGTTTAACTTCTAACTGAAATGCTTTCCACTGTATTTCCTCTAACAGGGAGTCGCAACAACCCTTTTTCCCCAACAGAGTAGCTTCACTAGGAGTGTGTAGCACATGAAGAGGTTCACTCTATTTACCACAGACCCCAACCATTTTCATTCACACTGTAACTAATCAAATGTAACCACAGAAGTTTGGGTGTGGAAGCAATTTTCTGAAGCTGTTGAAGGCCATTTTATTTTGTTTTTATTGGGAGCACTAGATTCCTGACATTAACTGGCAGTGTTATGGTCAGCTTAACAGAACACTTTGTGGAATTCCTAAACCTGGCACCCACACCCATTGGTTAGGAGGTGCAGCTGGAAAACTCAGTTGTCCATCTGAGTCAGAGACCATTGGAGTGCTACAATGACAGGCTGCAGGTGATGGATGGGATGTGATCTGAAATGCTGAAGGCTGTTTAGATATTGTTGGGCTCTCTAGGACCAGTACACCATCACATCTCCATTTCTGTGTTGTTAGTCCACCACGTTATTGGAGTTGAGTCCAAAACCCTGTTTTACGCTGCTGGAGATTGACGTCACTTGCGTTAAGAGGAACAACTCCTAATTAAGAACTCGCTATTGAAGGCTGTAATTATACTGATAGTCTGTTCCTGCAAAAAATAATATTGTGTGTGTTTTTTTGTTTTTTGTTTTTTTTTTTTCCGGAAAGATAGAGAGCTACATATAGTCATAGATTTTTTTTTTTTCCATTCATTGATCTTGCGTGCTGTGTTAAAACACTTAGGCATAGTGGCAAAGTCATATAATGGTAGGGTAAACTCCGCACACATAATGTTCTGCCAGTAATTCCACATCAGTCTTCTGGCTGTGGACATTGATATGGATGCTTTGGGATAGTGAGTCTGACATTTATTGACAAACCTAGGAAAAAACTAAGAATCTCAACATAGCTCTGGAAATTCCATCATTATATTTTTTGCAATAAAACTATCAACCTAAAAGTCGAATCACACATTAATAGATAGATATGCAGCTCTTGTAAATATTTGGTGCCCTAAAAAGTGCTGATGACTCATAACTCATGAAATTTCACTTTAAATCTTGACAAATAGCTTTTTATGTTTTGAACATTACTGATCAAGCAGTGACATTAAACTGTCTGAGTACTAACCCATCAAGAAACACTTGGTAGTATTTGTTTAGTGCTGGTTCACTGATATCATATTAAAGTATCATTGCTCAAAAACTAAATGAAAAAAAAAAAAAGCCATTACACTTCATCATTTTCTTCATTTAATATAAATTAATCATAAAAAACGAGCTGTAGATAAAGAGTAGTTGACGAATTAGAAAACGGTTCTTCACCCCAGAGACAATTGATATGATAAATCCTATATAGACTTATTAAATAATTAAAATATGTCCTCTGTATTACTTTATTGATAGGGAATATTTTTATTGTTATTAGTGGTGCTTCTAAATATCCAGAATCCAAACAATGATACCTAGTTACAGCAGAAAAGAGTAGTTAAAAAAATCAACCAGTAGTCTATAAAGCTTACCACTTGATTTACCCTAAGTAATGTTTGATACTAAAATGCAGTATCCAAACAGAATTTGTATAATACAGAGCTTTCTTTGAACCTAACTTTTTTTCTATTTTTAATGCCGTGCTGTGAGCTTGGCATCTTGTCTTGCTTGTCTGTCTTGCTCTGTTTTACCCTGTCTCTCACACTGCTCCCTAAAGGATCCCTACTCAGTATGACTCATTGACTTCCACTGGCTGAAAGCTGTCTTGCTCTCTTTGCCAGCAGAAGCCGGATGTGTCATGAACCCCATCGTGCATCTTTTCCATAGATGCCACAGCAGATGAAAATTGCTCTGAAGCAAATAATCTCACAACACCAGTCACGGTGACCAAGCCAGTGAGGGGGCGGGTCATCTATGCATCCTTAATATGTTTGAAACTGGGAGTAAAACATGAAAACCGCCAATAAGAACCATTGCCATCTTCCCAAGATTATCTTTATAGTTTTGGTATTGTATTTAATGCTACTGTACTTTTGGTTGTGATTATAAAGCTTCAGTATAGAGCAGCTCAAAACAAGGGTTGTCCTCAAATGTTAACAGTCCCTTAAAATGGTGTTGATTTACTTAACCCAAACCCTGTTAGATTTTTATGGTGGTGTATTCCTCAGAGCATATCTTTGTCAAGCTAAATGCATTTTAAACCAATGGGAGACTGGCACAACAAACAAATCAGAACATGTTTTTATTTTTCACATTTGCATTTCTTATTAATGAACCATTATTGCAGTGAATAATAATCTAAAAAAAAAAAAGTAAAAAGAAAGCACATGTGTGATGAGGCTGCATGTATGCTGTTAGCAAACAGTAATCATCCCCTGTATCCTCAGTGGCATACTAGTGACTTGAGTGCATATTCCCAGTGGAGATTCCTTCACAACACCCACCATTAGTGGAAAGAGGAATATGCCCGTGAAGGACTTTTCTCTACCTTATGACAGCACATGGCTGCTTTCTCTGCATGAGTGGCTGCAATAACAGTTAAAACACATTTTGACTGAACAGGGTCAGGGCTCTGTTTCACTAGTAGTGCTGCCACCATGCTGAAACATTAAGTATTATTGACATCAGCTGCTGTGAGATTCAGAACACTGGTGTGAGTGAACCATATTGATAAAGATGTGCATACAGTTGTTTGTGTGCATTAGGTTTATTGATGGGAAGAGGCTGAGTCAAATAAAAGTGCCCCTGTCATTTTTTTGTATTATGGCCTTGAGTATTATGTTGCAATACTTAAACTATTCAGAGTTGGTCTTTCATTTCCATTTACTGGACCTTTAGGCACTGTATTTGTTGGCATTCAATATAAAAGTACTTTTAAAAGTTTATGCTGATGCCTTGATCCAGCTGTCCAGGTATTCATATGAACAAAAAAGTAGTTTTAGTCATATATTCTGAGGCTCTTTCTTAAACAATGATGTAACAGTTACATCAGTTAATGCCTATCACAGAACATAGCAATGGCTATGTACAGTAGGGTTGCCACGATTAGTCGACTAGTCACGATTACCATCGACGACTAATTTAATAGTCGAGGCATCGTTTGAAGCTTTGTAAGATCCCAAAAGACGCAGGAATAAGTAGTAGGATTTAAGAGTGTAATAACAGACTGAAACAGAAGATGGCAGCACTGCATGTACAAGGATGCCAGCTGCCGTTAAACCCCAAAGAAGAAGAAGCAGTGTCCCAGAATTCATAGCGCGGCCCTGCTCAGTTTCCAACAATGGCGGCAGCTAGTTGGTTTTAATATTACTCTTATTATTCTTTATAGGTCACAAAATAAACTTTTAACATATTTTCAGGCGCGAATGTAGCTGTGTAAACCTCAAATATCTGCTCAGTTTATCAAGACACAACATATTTTCAAAAGCGCTCCAACGTTTTCGGAGACGTCTGTTATCCACCAGCTCGATAGCTAGCCGGGGTTCAAGGCTTACTAGAGCCCGTGAGAACACCGGACTCCCGGCAAATCGTTTTCAAACCCACCGCCGTCTTTCGTTACTCAGGTTAAACATGATATATAAGTCACTTCGATAACTTAAAAATGTTATTGTTTGGCTTTTTTCAGTATTTTATTTGTTCCTGAGTAAATCGGTTTGGCTGAGATAAAGTTATAATTTTTACACAGCTGAATAAACGTCAAGCAGACAACTGATTATCAGAAGTGTGAGATGCTTGAGAATATACTCCAGTGTCCTGTTATATTTTAGATAGCAAGGAGCAGACAGCTGAGTTTATTAAACTCACAGATCACAATCTGCAAATTTCATTAAAATTTAATAAACTATCATCTTGTCTTTATTTTTAGTTAGCACATACCTTAAGCACTTAAAGCTGTAAGCTAATGATAGTTATATAAGAGCAGATGGATGCTGGTGCAATAAGCTGTACGTTTTACGTCCAATGGATGCATGATCTGATTAGTCGACTTTTAGTATTGCCTTGTATTCCTGAACTCAAAGGACCCTCATTTAATGTAGCAGATCTACAATCATATTCATCAAGAAAAAAAAATATTAATTTCATTTGGACTGCACTATATGCAGTTTGTGTCCAAATCATTGCAGTTTAATGTGTTGCCCAGCCCTTAATTAGAAAATAAACATGGAGGAATGCAGCATTGAAATTCTTTTGCAACATGAGACATCGTGATTGCAGGGCTCTATCACAGAGCTGTTGTGTTGCTTTAGGTTTTTTGGTGGTTTTTCAGTGATAGGTTGACAGATTTTCCCACAATTCCAGGATGCTGTGGGCTGAGGCGACTGTGGTTACTCTGCTAGTGTCTCGTTTAAATAGCCAGCGACAGTGGCCATCATAAACAAGCTGGAGCTACACAGGGGTAAAAATGTATGCTGTTGTCACAATAATTGGTCTCAGCCTGATCTGTGTGTTGTGCAAATTATGAGAGCATACAGAAATAATCAGGAGGCTCAGAAGAGCAGTAAAAACCATGAATACATTTATTATTGACAATAGGTGATAAGGGAAGTCATCATACTTCTAAAGGGTCCACCAAAACAGACTTTTTTTTTTTTTTTTTTAGCCTCTCCAAACACTAAAATCTCACCATATGGATGAGTCAACAAAAAACTCCACTAAAAGGTGCACTTTTAATGGGGTGTGACAGCATTACTGTGCCTTCAGTACACTAATACCTGCAGATTACACCCACAGAGTACTACAATAAACTTAAAAAATGTGTCACAACTGTATTACACATGGAATCAGGGGTGATTTATTTGTGTTCTTGTAGAATCTCACAGAGGTTGCGGGATTTTGCATCCTCTGTGTTGCAAATGAATGGTTTTGAAGCAATTACATGCAAACAGTTGCAGCTTTCATGCCTCTATTTAACTTGCTGAATAATATCTCACAGTGCTAGAGGAGGAGAAAAAGTAGTAGAAGTAGTAGTAGAACTTGTAGAACCTCCATTTGATTAAAAAACATATATTGTAGTGTCTTTGGTACTATATTGTGAATATGTGGGGTCTCCTTACATGATTGTAATAAATTATTTCAGTCTGATTTTTTTTCTTTTTCCTTTGGAAAATTTGTGTCTGAGACATTTTGAACATGACTTACATGAAAACTTTTATTTAATATATCCCCTCACTTGGGAATGACCTGAGTTTCTCAAAGGGAAAAAAAAGAAGACCTAAACTGACTTCCTCAGATGACTTACATTTCCGACTTCTGAATTTCCCAGGCTTTTTACTGCTGACAAATGTATTCTGTTAGCACAGCTCACAGGCTTTGTAACAGAACATTGAATGAACTACAGCTCGAACGTGCAGCGTATACTGCCTTCCTTCTACCTCAGGCTGAATTTAATGAATTGTAAGCTGGGAAACTGAATCTGTACCAATCAGGTAGCTTGACTGTTTTTTATCATTTGAAGGTCAACCAAATGAAATGCTCCGGTAACTATCCATAACAAATCATAGCAAATATAGTGATTTTTCTTTTTTTTTTTTTTTATACATATCATCAGCATAACTGCCTTGAAATACATTTCCACTGATAATGAAATAAAAAGCATGATAATGAAAACACTCACGTATAATCAAGGTATTAAAGGATCTAAAAGGCATTGTGTTGCTAATAGTTGTAAAAAATTCTAGTGCCTAGATTAATGGCAGTGAAAGTGTTCCCTCTTTGTGGACGTCTCTGGAGATCCTAGCTCTTAGAAACAGGGAAGTTAACTCTCTGGAGGCTAGCCCTGTCCCAGTGTCTATTTTTATAGTCCAGTCTCTGATTGGCCAAGAAGGTGTGTATGTGTGGAAGCTAATGTTGTGTCATAAGGTGCCTCTGTGCCATCTGTCGCCCTCAGTGGAACCATCGTGTAGCCCGACCACGCCTTGTCAGTCTGTCTCAAAGAATGCAGAACACAACCTTGGGCTTTCCTTGCTCTCTTTTACTGACAGCTATACCGCAAACATGATGGAGATGCTTCTAAAGAAGAGAAATAAAAACCTTTTTGAAGTGAAAAAGATTCTTTTTTTTTCGTGTCGTTCATTTGAGAAGCTTTATGTAGTGCGATGAAGTGAATTGAATGTTAATACAATTTTTCTTTTTTTCTTTTTTTTTTTTTTAAATGTGTGTTAGCTCTTTGGATTTGTACAGAAAGGAATGCCTGATGTTAAATGCCAACATTAACCATGGACAGATTTCTTAGCAGGTGTAGTAACAGGTTGTTCATGAGTCACTGCTTGTCTAGTCTATGTGTCGAATATGAACTTGTCTGACTATAAGTGTTAAATAACTGAATCACAACATTTGTGTTACAGACTTGGCGGACCGAAAGATAACACAAAACAGATGACTTTATCACGCTGCGTGATCGTCTCTTGTCATAACTGTCTTTTCTGCCTAAACCTGAACCTTTCCACCAACTTGTTCAGCTTTTGCCTGAACAAGCACACCTGTGTCTAAAAACTCTTAACTGGTGTTGCCTATCCTCATGCTGCATGACAACATCGCTAATTAGTCAGCCACTGGAAATATTTTGGAAGAGGATGGCAGTGTTGCTTAAGAATGCTAATGGCCTGCTGTTATGGCTTAGCACAATTAGATGTGGCATGGATTAATGAGGGACATCGGGAATGGCCTTGAATAACACACAGCATTCTACTGGAGTACAACCGTGTCCTTGTCACAAAGCACTTTACAACTTCAGAGAAGTCAGAATCTGCGATAAGAATTCTGACCATGACCCTGGGCAGGACTGGACAATTAAAATAATTTTATTTTCAATTACCATTCTGGCTTCCAGCACTTATGAAAAGATAATTGAGATAAAGCGATTATTGTGCAGCATTCCTCTGGCAATGATGCTCTTGTTTTGTATTGAATTATAAATATAGCTTGCCAGTTTTCTTTATAGTGGTGGAATTTGACTCCCTGGAAGCCCAAACTAATAGGTTCAGGTGCTATGGTTATTTTTATTTATTTCATTTTGGATTTTTGCTATACTCAAACAACCTCAGTAGCCCAAAATATAAAAAGTATGCTGATAAATGTCTTTTGTTGTTATATACATATGTATTACTTTTAAGGTCAAGAATCTGTTTTGACTCCTCTTGTCACTGTATTTCCTGTAGCTGCTGTGTTTATTAACCATATGAACATGCACAATAGTTAACAGAAGAGGCCTGTTATTGTCCCTAACCAAGGTACCCACTTCAGCAATTGGTCCCAAGTGTCTTGCAGGACAAAATTTTTTCAACAAAAACTATAAAGTCTGTTGTTTTTAATTTGTTAAAAAAAAATGAGGGTCTTTGTCATCATTCTTGTGTTGTAATAAACAGGGTTTTATTCAGATACTGCAACCAGGAGGCCAGTTTTTCAATTGGGAAAATGTTGTTTATACACATCGGCCATGTGAACTGAACTGAAGACTGTGGAGGCTGATTAGTAAGACGGAGAGAGATCCTATGCATATGGATTTTATAAGAGGAGGAAACATGCTGCAAAAATCTGGTGTTGCAGGAAGCTGTTGACAGCTTGGTTTAGTATTTTGAAATAACACATTAAATGAAATCAAAATAGGGTTATTACACAGGGTTTCTAACTGCAGTAAGTAAGTTGACATTTAACATACAAAACAAGTATTTTAAACCCCATTTGACAGTATAAAATGAGCTTCTACTGTATGTAATATTTCTCTTTTCTTAAAATATTATTTCATCAGTTTAATTATGTTCGATTGATTATGGAACATTACTTTCTACTTTACTTTTCTCTCTGCCGTGCTGCTGTTTCTTCTCTCCTTACAATCTTCACGCTTGATGTGAGTGAGCCGTAACACAAACCCACTCATTTTGAGTGCTGCTTCATGTTCTGGAACAATTGAAGAACATGGTGAAAAAGTCAGTAATCTGTTGAACAGGTAAACGCTTTGATTTCAAGCTTGGTCGCTCAGTTTTGTATTCATCATGCAGTCTGTTTGGTCATCTTTAAAGTGGTGTTTGGCTGGTTAATCATATTGTCAAGTGGGAAATAACAGCTTAGCATTTTTTTTTTTTTTTTTGTGTAGAGCCAGCACTTAAAACAGCTCATCAGAAACCTGTTTGATACACAGGCACTGTTTTGCTTTGGTTTGATTGGCTTAGAGTGGAGAAAGTGTTCACTGGTCAGCAGGGACATAATCTGAGGACAGGAGAAGGCAGCTGAGGCATCATCGTCTTGGCCACTGTGGTGGTTGACCCTTGTTTATTTACTGGCAAAGACAAATTTTACTGGCATTTGATACTTGGCAGGTGTTCGAGACTCTGTATAGAAGGCGGGACATTGCTATGTGATTGACTGCTGGTGGGTGATGTCCAAATGCTCAGCTGCAGCCAACTGTTTCCATGCCAGCAAGCGAGCCGAAAGAGGCAGCCACGATGAACGTTGTCCAGTATTTGTCTGGTCGTGCGATAGGTTTGGACTCCTGGCGAGCGATATTTTTTTTCCACCTGCTATCAGCTAGCTCATGTGATTGTCCTCCTCAGCTCTGTAACCTTGATGGAGACATGCTCATGCCAGTTTTTATTTTCATTAGTGCTTTAATCCAATTACTGTGTGGTCTGCCCTAATCTCTGAGGGGTTTGCAACACCTCCCTCCGTTCATAGATAACTCCAGAAGTGGCTGCACACACTGTGTCATCCTACACAACATAATGAGCACTCAAGTGCTGCTCTGCCTCTCTGCCCTGCCCCTGGCTCTGTCTGGCTGTATCCGAAATGGTGCATTCCCTCCTATTGATCCTCTTCCTGGTGGAGTCACAGGCAGGCTTATCCGGCTCGTCCCAGCTTGTCTGCTTTCTCAATGGACACACAGAGGGAGCTGTGTGCATGTGCCAGGCTTCGGGGTTCTGTGTAGTCACAGGCATCTTGTGGCTGAGTGGTCATTTTGGCTCCCTCCGTCCAGTCCTCCTACCCTCCCAGTTAGCCCTTTTCCCCCCTCTTTGTTGTTACATTAATTATTAGAGATGTATGAAAATCTGCCCATTTAGCACAGCCTTATAGTTTTTTTATTCTGCTAAACCTTAATGGCTTTCACTCAAGTAGCAAGCGGAGTGGTTGCTTTGTGAGCTGTTTCAGGGGAGTATGTCGTGACTAGCACCATCAGGGAAGTCACAGGAGAAACACTGTAATGATTAATCTGTAAGGATGAGTGTTCTCTTTTTCTTTTTTTTCAGTGACAGACAGTGATGGTTAACATTTCAGTCATTGTTCATGTTACACAGGCTCCCTATTCTTGCCACGGAGAATTCAAACTGTAAATAAAAATTCCTTGCAGAGTCTCCAGTATTCAGCCTCCAAGAATCTTTCCATTTCACTGATTATGCATGTCTTTTTTAGACATAGTGACAGACTGCTCTCTCTCAGTCCTTGCACAGGTTGTACAGCTCTGCTGGAGCTCTAAGCTGGATGAAAATCAAACTCGGGTTTTGGGCATAATTATGTTTTTTTTTTTTTTTTCACAGGATCATGTATCTGTTTGTTTGAGATGACAAAACATGTTTATTATGGATTGTTTTGGTTTCTTTTGCAGAATTATCTGTTTTTTGTTAGGCCAAAATTAATCTGTTTTCTGTGTATTAATATTATTATTTTTAAAGCTTTTTCTCACCTAATTTTTGAGTGTCTCTGATAGCACAATGTCTATATTGTCTCCTTGGCCTTGTATTCAACCTTCTAAATACTGATTCATTACAGGAGCACGCAGCATGGCATGATGGGTCACAGGCGCTCAGCTCTCCGCCTCCCTGGGCTTTTGTTGTGTGGTGCACAGCTGAGGCAGATGCTGAGGGGCACTCACACTAAATTGCCTGAATGAGGGCAAATTTCTCTTGGCCACTGAAGTGGACTGCACCGTAGCTCACTGAGTCACAGCTTATCTTCAGCACAGAGAGGAAAAGGGATGCAGCTCAGAGAGGCATATGGCCATTAGAGAAAGAGAGAGATCATTTAAACTCATATTTTGGCTTCCGTTCGATGTTAAAGATCTCTGAGCACCATGGCAGTGTTTACCACAGCACAAATTATTATGTGAGTTTTGTCCTTTTTTTTTTTTTTTCTTTCAGCAGACTGTAAAATGAATTTGAAAGTGTCATGTCTGGGAGCGTGTTACACTCAAGTGTAAACCTGGAAAATAACTTCCCAAATTGAATTTTGCTCATGAATACAGTCGATGAAAATTGAAAAACTGAACCAGCGCACTGAAGCATCACATTATTCCACATTTGCCTAGATCTGTACTTGACACATTTTAATTTTGCAGCGATCAACACGAAAAAGGTCCTGTTTTAGTTTTAAAAACTAAAAAAATTGAATTGTCAGATTTGTATAGTTGATTTTAAATCTGTATTTAAGGTAAATCCTTTTTTATAGTGAACGGCATAGGCTACAGTACACAGATCTTTTTGGCCTATGACAATATGATAAAGATGATATGAGATAAAATATGCATTATATTAGAATACTTCAATATCACAGCCAAAAACCTTTCAAGCAGCCACTCTTTAACAGGAGATAAAAATCTGAATCATCCCCTCTGTGGCAGCTCAGCTTCTGCTGCCTCAGCCTCTTATTTTAATGTGTTCTGCCCTATTATATAACACATAAATATGATGATTACGTCAGTATTCCAAGTGATATTTTTCACTTTCATTTTTTAACACCTAAGATTCACATAATATACATCCTGTTTTCTGCAGACTGTGATTGGAGAATATTAAAAATTTTCAGATATAATTTATTATTTATAAATTATGAAAAAGAAATTAAGATGATTTGAAAGATAGTCCTTATTCTGTGTTATAGATGCTACAGAAAGATCTGGTATTAAAAGTTGAAAGCTTTGAAATGGATCCACATAATTAGGAACCAGTCATATTTCTGTGCTAGGGGTTCCTTTTGGGTTGACTCATAAACATTTCTTTTAGAGCTAATGAACAGTGACTGTAAGCTGCTAGCCATCTGTTATTCAGTCTTATAGTTGAAAAGTAATGCACAAATGAGAGGCCTCAACTGTCTAAAGCCTTGCAGATATCGATGCCTGAGACTGGAAATATAATAAGGCAAGCACCAGCTGAGCCTTTGCTCTTTAGACATCCAGTAGTTTTATTGAATGGTACTGTATAGAGTGTTGAATTTATAGCTCTGTACAGTATGTAGTTAGCTGGTAGAGACATTCAAGCCTACTACCACCAACGGCTCAACCACTGAAGGCAGCCACGGTGATCAGCTGAAATTGTGTGTTCGTTGTTTTGACAGCCTCTTCAATGTAAATAGTCACTCCTCTGAGGCTGCACTGCTGCCTCCAATCAGAGAGGGAGAGAGAGAGGGAGAGAGCGGCGGGCAAGCGGTGATGTCAAAGTAAGGGGAGAAGGGAGCGGGGAAACACGTTTCCATAGCAACTGGTAGAAATGAGTATAACTGTGGTTGAGAGGCATGAGCGGCAAGCAAATACTCACTAGTTCCTTAAAACTAGTAAGTTCTGAAACTGAGCACTTAAAGAGCAACTCACAGATTGGTGACCTCAGTGAATAAATGTAGGGAAATATGAAGCAATAAGATTAACATAGCATTAAGCATCAACATAAGATTTAACAGAAAAAAAATGTGTTTCTATGCATGAAAATGACAGTTATAGTTGTTTTTTTTAACAACTGTACTCAGTTGAATTAGCATGTTTTGACAGTGTGAGATGGGGAGAGTATTACCTGAGTTACTTTGTAGTTACTTATGTGGTAAAGGTATTAGGAAACCAAAAGAACATTTATGTTTTACGAGATATTAATTTGTTTTCAAAGCAGTATGTTACTGCTAGTTCTCGTTAGGATTGCTTCTTATTATTTAAATTGTGAGATCAGCAAATTGGAAAGTTATCAGACATTAAAAATACAGACTTAAAGCACAGTTTGTGTTTCTTTTAAGCTGAATCCCTGACCATTGCTCCCACCGGAACCTGTACAATAAGCTTCTCCTGAAAGTGAAAGTGAAGCAGCGGCTTGCACTCAAGGAACCATACCAGCTATCAGCGTCCCACAGTCCTGACTTCAAAATCCCATCCAGAACTCCATCTTATCTGGAGGAATGTAAGCCTTCTCTCTAAAATGAGTGCTGCACTCAATTTTTTTTTTCCTGTGACAGACACAGCACAGGAGTCCTGCTGCTTGACCTGCACAAAACAACCATGTATGAAAAAAAGCTCCATCCCTCTTCCTGCCAGGAAGGCTGTGGGCATGATATTCTGTACAAACAATAACTCATCATGATAAAATTTGCAAAAACAAAGCAGTTAAAATAAAATAAAATGTCTTGCAAAATGTACAAAATGATGTATTGACTATTTGAAGATGCCTTTCCAATAAATTATTTTTTTTTAATTAAAAGTTAAATTATTTTGGTGTTTAAGGCTTAGACTGTTCATTTCAAACTGGAATCCCAGTGCTACATTTTCTAAGATTAAATGTTTCCCATCCCCTTTTTTTGTAATTAGATGGTTTTCTTGATGCCAGTATGAATTAGGAATCAAAATGTGTTCGGAATTTTTGAGTCTGTGTCTGCTGCATTGTGAAACCGACCAATTCTCAAGTCAAATGTTGAAATGCATATATTATTGTCATTTCAAATGGCTTGTTAGCTGTAATTTGTGCATTGTAATAAATAAATCTGGTTATGGTTTGCTCAAGTGACAAATGCATTAGTTGAGTTTTGTACTTGTAATAACAAATCAACACCATAAATTGGGCTAAGTTTGTAAATCATTGGCAGCTTTTGTAGCTTGTTGGCATGGGACAAATCATCACTGAGCACGGATGAGTCAGCCTCTTTCAATATATTATAAACACACTGGCACCATTACTGAGCAAGAGGCTCTTGATTTCTGGAGACAGTTGAATTATAGAATCATTTGCTTTCCGGTTATTTAGAAGCTGCCAATTAAATGCTCTTTGACAGTAAAGCAGTGGCGCACGCATTCTTATTTGTGTGTCCCTGCTGAAAAGCCAAATATGAATAATATAAATTTTAGTAATGTATTATGAGCTTCCTTGCCCTCATGGCAAGTACACCATTTATTTGGAGGACACGTTCAATCTTTTGTTTGGTTTAGACCACAGATAGCAAGCTGATGTTTATTACTGTGACTGTCGGTTTGGCAGGCTTAAAGTTTAAGTGTTTGAATGTGTGTGCATTTTTTACGCTGGCAGAATAGATGATGAGCATAATCCCACATGGCAAGTGAGGCGAGTCACGGCTTGGGTCGAGGCTTACTACAACATCCGACAGCCTAGGCTTCAGCACCCGGAGTGTTCTAAGATAACTACAGAGGCCAGAAGAAAAAGGCCAAACTCTGCATAATTTTTTTATCCATATAGTGTACTTGCCCTTCACATCTTACCAGCTACTTCCAAAATAACAGTGTGTTCCTGTGGGAAATGTAGATTTAAGATACAAGCCATGCTAGAAAAGATAGCTACATGAGGCTATTAAAGGTCCTCCAGCTGCAGCCACTGATTGCTGTAACCCAGGGACATCAATGTACATAATTTTCATTCATGAAATCTTACCCTTCCATTACTGTCGTTACATACAAACGCTTGTACACACGTGCGAGCACATGTGCATGAAATTGTGCATGTGCTGTAGTATAATACCCTATGGCTATTCCGAAGAAATGGCAAACATGATCCTTAAATAGAAACTCGTACACAGAAATGATAGCAGAGTTTCAAGAAGGATTTTTGCTGCCATTTCTGGTCCCCAAACCACAGCTGTATTCAGATAGATGGCAAAACATGTTTTGCATTTTCCAGCATCATGCTGTGATCTGCATTGAGAAGGAGCAAATAAATAAACTATGTAACTGATGATATCTTACCAATAATAATTTCGTTTTTTATACATGTTAGTATGAATTTAATGAGATTTCTCCAAGACTAAAACACCACTGTGTGGTTGATGACCTACAGAGTCATGAATTATTGACACTGCAAGCTGTCTCCTATAGTCATAATCAGCCTGCATCCAAATATGACATTGCCCAGAGCTACAGAAAATGTTACATCACAAATGAACTGCTAATGTCAGGAGCATAGTTATTGTGTGGATGCAGAAGAAACAGACAAACATTGCTAGTGTTTTCGTGATGTAATTTCTCGTTATTTCATTTAAGTAAGACTTTAATTTGCAGCTTAGATTTTGGGTGAGACAAGCAATCTTAAACCAGTTGTTGGCAGTTGATTTTTAAATTCCAGCCATATTTTGTTTTAGTCAACAACAGCTATTATTTACAGTAATTATCTTTTTTTTATTTTATTTTATTTTATTTTATTACAGTTTGTCTGTTTCTTGAGTCAGATTGCAAATTGAATTTTCTTTGAATACTTCCTGACAACCTTGCATTGTAACTTTGTGTTCCTGGGTTGTTTATTGCATCATAGGCGGACACGTTCAGGTTGATTTGGATGAGGCACTCCCCAGTGGGACGTTTTTGTGTTCATTTTATGTAAAAGCAATTGAATGCCAAGTTGAACAGCAGGGAAATTACATGTTTCTTCAGAACTGGGTCATTCTTTTCTACTTGAATTGTTTATTTCTCTGTAGGTTTCTCATCCAGTTTATTGCTGGGTGCCTTAACGGCTAGTAAACATAGCACAGGTTTGTGTATGGTACTGCTATGTGAACGCAAGTTTTACGAGCCTAAGGTAAGGTTTGGCAATTAGTAGTACATAGCACCTTCTGGTACTCTTTAGACCATCTTCTGCTATCCTCATTTTTAGGTCATTGTTCCAGCGTCAGTATTCAAGAGCCATACTCTCCCTGTAAATTGTTAAAGTTTAATTCTTATTGTTTGTGTTTTATGATAAGGTGTTTACAGTTAAAATAGTGCAACTCAATGCGATCAAGCTCAAATATCTAATATGATAAGGAATAGTAAGGAAGGAATGGATGTAAAAAGTTACATTGCATTTACATTCTTTGATTTTGTGCATTAAATTTTGTTTTGAAACTTTACAAACATTTGTTGTTCCTTGGGCAAAGATGTTTGGGGTAAACAAATTTAGTTTTGTTTTTGGATGCTTTATTATGGCTTCGTTTGAACAGAGGCTTTGCAGAGAGAATGAAGATTTTGGAAGATATCGGGGCCTTAACACACAACACAAACAGGACGTCATTTATATGTCTCTGTTGAATCTATATGTAGAGCCTTCAACATAGTTATGGTATTGGCTGCATTTATTCTTGGGCATGGTGTGCCTGTGTTGGTCTCCAATTTTGCTGTAAAACACTAGTTGGAGGTAGGGTTTCTTTCTTTGAATTGGTCTGTTCTCTTCCAGTCAGTTTGAAAAGTGGCTGCAGGACAGTAGAAAATGGGACAGTAACAGTCATTAGCGGCTTCGTTGAGACGATGTGTAGTTATATTTATTGGCAGATGCATATGAGGTTAGGGCTGTGCGATATGACCAAAATCTCATATCCCGATATAAGACATCTATCGTCCGATTACGATATAAATCACAAAAATTTTACATTTTCTGTAAATTCTGTGAATCTCGGGCAGCTCAAGTTGCGTGAAGTTTTTCCAGCTGGGCGTCGAGTGTTTTAACCGATGCATGAAACTATACATCTTTAGACATATGTTGTAACGGCTGCTGTTTCTTTGTGAGTATTTATTACACGGCGTGCTGCGGGGAAAAGCTGGTTCTAACATTTGAGTCTAAGGTTTATTTTTTAGCACCTGACGGCTCTGTTTTGCTTCTCATCCGTAAATACTCTGCATACTCTTTTACGTGATTCGGTTTATTTTGAAAAGTCTCAACAGGATCTTGAGCTTTCTTGTGAAAGGGTTATGTGGAAGATAAACAAGCGGACACGCGATGGTTTTACTGTCGTTGTTGCTAACCACAACGCATAAAAGCAGATGTTTGTCCGTAGGTAGTGTGGTTATATTAAATATAAGCGAAAGAGAGAACTTTAAGAAATGAATATAGCCACTACAGTGACCATCAAAACGATAAAAAAATATTGCTGTAAACAGCTTGTTTTGCGACACCACGAAACAAACGATAGCGTAAAATGAAACGATAGATGTTTTTATATCATCATCTGATATATATCGTTATATCGAACAGCCCTATATGAGGTTATGTCTTGGGTTTCAGCAGGATTTGTGGATATGATGCACCTGCGACTCAGATTTGTTGCAGAAGTATATGTATTGTTTTTGGCCTCATAGTTCACTCTCTTTGTACTGTGAATATGCCAAACTAATGAAGCTGAGATGTATTTATTTTTTACTGTACTCGTGTTGTAACAGACAAAAGTATTTTCCCCACAGTTTTCTCCTTTTTATTTGATGTTGTCTTTACTAAAGCCAAAAAAATTGTCCAAAGAACCCATACAGATTTTAATTGGACAAACTAAAGTTGGGTAATCAGCTCAGTGTTTGGCTTTTCCTCCGTCATGCTAGACTGGGTGCAGCGAAGTCACATGACAACACATGTGGTGGTATGATTTAAAAGGTACCATATATACTGGGAGGCGTACTAACAGAATTTAAACAATCAAATGTAATAACCAACATCGGCAAGATCACATTGATTAGAGGTGAATACCGGTTTTGCTTTATTTTCAGTTAATTGCCGAGATGTACTGGCAGTTACCTGATAGCAACATTAGCCATCTGTTATCATTAGCCTTTAGTTATCATTAAGGTATCTGCTAGCATCTGTGGCAGATAATAAAATGACAGTAATGTGTGAGCTTGGAAGCAAACTTGGCAGCCCTAATAGTCTGTAACATTGAAAGACAGTGTTAATTTAACAGGACACACACAATTATCTGTAAAAAGTGTTATGTTTCCCTTGAAACTGAGAAAAATCTACTAGCAAGTAGACAACACCAGTGGCAGTCTATTTTACCAAAGTCACAAGAAACACAGCTGCACACAACCTAAAATCTATCTTATCTATCTAATCTGTGCTATGAAGTATTTTCCTGGTAATTGGTATTTCTAGTATGAAAACAACCTGTAATACAGTACATAGAGAGAAGTTTCATCATCTGAAGGCTGTGACTGTTCAAAATATAGTCTATCCAGCAGTTGAGTCATTTCAGTCTGGACCGTTTAGATTAGGTAGATTAACCAACTGGCATACTATAACTGCTACTTCTGGAAATATGCTACAAGTAATGCTATAAATACTCTTAAGGTGGGGAATTAAGAAATATCACAGTTATTGGTAAACCGTGTTTGAAATGTATGCTACAGGCAAAAATAATTTTCCTGTTTACTCTTATCTACAGTTTTACTTCTTTAAGTTCTTTGATGTGGTGATCCAGTCTAAGCTTACTTCAATTGTTCACTCGGGATTCAGATTTCCTGTTAATTACCAATAGTGTAGCCGCTCACTAATCTAATTTGCGCCACCATAGTTTCATAATGAAACAGAAAATATTTACACTCTTGTCATATTAATATGAAAAGCGCATTTCATTCCCTGTAAGCTATTTATTGCAGCCAAGAGCTTGCATTCAAAATATTTGCAATATTTGTTTTCCTATACAATCTGATTGTGTGGGAAATGTATGCAAATTTCTAGACCACAAATTTGCTTCTCTTCAATTTTGCCACCCTCTGCTTTGAAAGAGTTTTTGCCCTTTAACAAGACGAACTACAGTAGCTTGTTAGCCTCACTAATGTATGAAAAGTGAGCTGCTCGTTGGAGAGCAATTACCCTGTCTTCATAACTCTCAGCGAAGAAGAGCAACGGTTCTGCCTTCAATCTGAGAGAACCAATTAGTGCTTGGCCTACAGAACAATTCCATTTGGAAAACTCTCAGATGGTGCAGGTGTGTTGCTACTGTATTCTAATACCTTACAGAACAAGGAAAAACAACATTTGTTGAATGGAAGGGAAGAGGATATGGGATCATGTGATAAAATTTCCCTTTGGGACTTGAATGGCAGCCTGCTCGGAGGATATGAAAGTGGTTTTGCATTGTTGATTTTAATAGGAAAAGCAGCATTGTGAAGTATACTGACAGGCTTTAGAGTTGGGCTCACTGCTTTCTGACTTCGTGACAATAATTCAACCCATACAGTTGGGAGAGTTAGATGAAAAGTATAGGTCATTTCTGTCACTACTCACCAAGTTTCTTTCTATTAGTTTAACAGTTATCATTACTTAGCAGTAGAGCAGGGTGATATGACCAAAAATATTTATCACGATATACATTTGAAAATTTGCGATAACGATTTAACTGACGATATAATTGACACTAGACAAAATGCTTTACAACTCCACAACTTTATTAGTGCAAAAAACCCCATCAATGTATTTTCACTTAAACAAGCAGCTGTTTTTTTTATGTGCATTAAAGTTATATAAAAATTTAACAGTGCAAATGCAAATTCCTCGCTGACAGTTTAACCAAAAGGCATTTCCAGTGGAAACTGGCTGACATATCCTCAGCATAACCATGGATAATATCCACAAAACTTAAAAATAGGTTATACACACACAATACGGTAATATTAGGTAATGCAGTATGTATCACTCTGCGAGGCGCCTGCCTAATATAGCCGTAATGCTCCGACAATCCATCAAGCGGTGCGGGTTCGTAGCTTAGCAAAGTCGTACTAAAACATTTGACAGATTTTCGAGCGCCATGTACGACATAAAATCGTTTCGAGGTCAGTAAACACAACCAGAATTCATACATAAGGCACACGGGATTATGAGGGGCACTGTCGATTTTCAGAAAAATCAAAGGATTGATTTTAAGTGTGCCGTATTTTCCAAACAACACGGTAATAACGACGGCCCACTAGCATGCGCTACCAAAAATAGTGCTTTGTTGTGTATCTGACGGACAAAAGCTAAACCAGTTCCACACCGCTGAAGTTGCAGCATTTTTACAAACCAATTCTGGTGCATCTGTTTCATTTAACGATCCACTTTCGCTCTTCTCATTCTGCGTCGCCGCCATGTGCGTATGAAAACAAGGCCCTGCGCATGCGCGTTTTACCCATATTCTATCGCGATATTTCATTTTCCTATCGTTGCCCAAAATTACACCGGTATTACTGTGAACGGTATGATATAGCCCAGCCCTACTTAGCAGGTTTTCAGAGAATGGATTGGTACAATTAGTCTACAAACCTTGATTTTGGTGATGAGATGATAATTTTTTCAGGCTTTTACAAGGCATCTGTTTTGTCTTTTGTTTGTCTTCAAACACTGCAGTGGTGAGCATTTAGTCATCCTGCAGCCTTTGCATTTCTATTTTATATTAGAGTACACTGTATATTCTGAGTTGATTGTTTTTTACTGTGCCACTTTTAACGCTCCCCCGAGCAAATTCTCAAAGTCGTCATACTGTTAAAATTTCAGGGGCAAGTAAATGCACAGAGAACATTGCCATTTTACTCAGTGTGCTTAGTGCTAGATGCTAATGATGTTAGTTACTGTGACATTCCTGCTTTGTAATGTAAAATCACCAGCTGCCCCACATCCTACCCCTCTGCATAATGGTCACTTCACCTTCCTAATCCTAATAGTAGATCTTTTCTCCTCTTATCCAAGGGAGCTTATTCCATTCAACCTTTGCTGGACTATTCTCTGTATTAAGCTTCCTATAATGGACTTATCACATTAGTCAATTTAAAAACATTTTTCGCAGCCAAATGTTGGTATAATTATTGTATTTTACATTTCTTATCCCTTCGTTCCATTTTTATGTCATGGATGCATGCATGGATGTTTTTGCCTATGTTGTTTTGTCTGGGTTGAAAACTATTGTTTACGCAAAACCGTTTTAGACACTGAATGTGATAATGGGCTGTACAAATAAACTTCTCTTGACTTGAATAATTATCACTGGCGTGCCTCCTCTCCAAATTAGTTGCCTGTTTGTTTGACTAAATAAATAAATACAAACTGTTCTCATTCGTTAGTCCAATTAAAACTAAATTCATAAACCTTTTCCATAAAATTAGCATGACATTATTTTTATTAGACACTTGTATTTAAAAAGAATGACAAGAGTGTTGATATCAGGATTTTATGTTCCATCACTTTGAATATAAAATCCTTCTGATAAAAGTGAAATGACAGGCACATTTAAAAATACAACTGTAAGACAACTGAATAACTGTCTTTTCATTAATACGACACAGTACCAGTCACTAAAATAAATATAGCAAACATTTTATTTTCAGCTTCATATCAGTAATTGCATCGATTCTAAGTTTGGGTAAAGAGCCGAAGGGATTTATAGATCAACAGTTAATCTATTAACTCATTCACTGCCAGCCATTTTCAAATCAGGTAACTCCCCACTGCCAGGGTTTTTGAGCATTTTTACTCACTTTTGAAGAGCCACAGAAAACTGTGTGTTATGATCATATAAACGCTGAACCTACCAAAATGAAGAACAGACTCTCTTCTTTCATCCAAAAAAAAAAGCTTGTTTCTACCATTTTCCATTCTTTAGTAATCAGCTGTAGAAGAGAGGTGGGTTCCACCAAAAATGCCTGTTTTGACCAAAAAAAAGGGAGAAAACGAGCTTTTTGTGAAAAATACATTTCAAGCAGAAAAGTGCCTTTGACACTAATATTTCTTGCTTTGTGACACCTCTAACATATAAAATAGTTTTTCACTTCTATAAAACAGAAATAACACTGAGAAAGGTTATGTTTTATCAAAACAATTTATTTACAAATATATGAAAAAGTCTGATATTCACTGACAAGCTGCCCGAGGTTGTATTCTAGCCCCTCCCACTGAAAAACGTAATTGACGTCTATAGACGTCAATGGCAGTGAATGAGTTAAGCAAACATATCCAGAATTTCTGGTATCATCCTCTCAAACAAAACAAAAATATACACACACATATGTTAGCTTAGCTTAGCATTGGAATAGTTGCTTATATTTCACATATTTATTTACAGTTTATTGGGCAAGCTTAAAGAAAGGAATTGTGCAGATTTTAAAAAAAGAAAAGAATCTAATAAGAATCTAAAAAGGTATTATTAAATATCTGCATTCTGATTATTTAATTTCCTTCTTAGAAATTTATATATTTAAATATTTATCTATCTTTCTGTGACTATATGTAGTTATATATATGTGTGTATGTGTATATATATATATATATATATATGTGTGTGTGTGTATGTATATATATATATATATATATATATATATATATATTAGGGGTGCAACCATACAGAAAATTCACGGTTCGGTTCGATACTTTGGTGTCACGGTTCGATATTTTTTCGATACAAAAAAAAATGTTCATGCCTTTTTAATTTGTCATTTATTAAATTTTCACGGCACATTCTGCACCACATCTCTGTGCGTTCATCATTTGTTTGAAGCCAGCTCACCTCCTGCAACTACTTTTCCGAGAATACGTGCTTCTTTTGCGGTTCGGACTCCTTCTGACATTTCTTTGGAGGTGGAGGAACATTACAGTAATTGCTTAAAGGAGCTTCTTCGACATCTTTAAGAGTTCTAAACAAATGTCTGTCCTCCTCCAGAAAATCTTATGTATGCAAACACGCGTTGCAACTTCTTATCTTGTGCGCGGACCACTTATGTGTAGCCCTAGTTATTTAGCTTGTCATATTGCAGCCACAGAAATTCTTTTGTCCATGAAACCATAAAGCTGCACTTTCTTTTTGCCTTATAGTCTGATTTGTCATAACTTCTCCGTTTTGTGGTAAGCTTTTCTTTGGCTGTCACTTCTTCACCCTGACCTGTCTTATTTGGCTCAGCAGAACTAAAATATATATCCTGCTGCTTTTACACACGCACTCACATAACGCTCAGCGATTCTCTGCGCGATCAACCTCTCACATGTTTAAGCTTGCTGCGGGAGATTTCACTTGTCATGTTTGCATAGTAAGCTAACGATTGATAAGACGATGTCAGAGGAATTGGTGCGCAAATTATCATCACTCACCAATCAGTACTGTCGCTCTCTATACACAGTTCGCGCTATTGCAAAGTGAAAGCAAAAAACAAGCGCAAATTCAAACACGATTTCAATATGTCACATACATACATATTAGGGGTGCAACGATACTCGTATCGATATTGAACCGTTCGATACAGTGCTTTCGGTTCGGTACGCATATGTATCGAACAATACAAAATTTGTAATTTATTTTATCAACTTTCCTTCTGACGATGCTGTCTGTGTTGAGCGCTCAGTGAATCTGCGTTCGACTACTCCGCCTAGGCTGCACTGTCGAGTGCAGATCCACTGAGCGCTCAACACAGACAGCATCGTCAGAAGGAAGAGCGCAGGGCAAGCTAGCAAGACAGAAGTTAAGCTCTCCTTGCAACATGGCAAATTGAACCTCCCCCACTCTCATTCAGATCTGGCGTTTGGAATTATTTTGGTCTTCATGTGAGGTATGACGCTGTATGACCTGTATGACCCACGTCATGGACTAAAGTAAAACAGTATGTTGGATGTGCCACGCAATGCTCAATTACATGGGTGGGAACTAGTGTGTTAGCGCAGTTAGCTCGTTAACGTGTTGGCTGTCTAGCCCCACGCACAGGGCGATCAGGGGTAGCTCGTTAACGGAGATTTGCCGTGTTGTGGCGTTAACGTCATTTCAACGAGATTAACGCTGACAGCACTAGTGGGAACACAACGAATATGACTGCACGTTTATGCCGACATCATCCTAGTGCAAAGACAAGTGGAAGCAGACAAAAACAACAAGCATGCATGCTACAAACTTTACCCGAGTCATTTAGACAGCCGTTAGCACATGATTCTCCTTATGGGGACCTGATATGTTTAATCAGACAAGGTAGAGACGGAGGTGTCGTTTGGTGTTGCTTCCCGTGAGCTAGCCAGGGAGCACAGCCGTTTATTGACATCTGCAGAAGAACACTGCCGCTAGCTAACTGCTCAGCACGACAACCGCACAGCAACAACAACAACACACAGGGCGCCCTCTGACCCCGGAAGGACACACCATCGCAGCGAGAGGGCGTCACCCGTCACTATGGCAACATAAACAAAACATAACTGTACAAACAGAACCCCGAACAGCCCTGACCCGCTACATAGCCCCCACCTAAGGGGTCAGTCGTCCCTGACGACCCCATTACCCCACCCAAAGTCCTGCAAATGTCCAGGTGCCTTCTTTTGGCGCACCGGCCGATCACGACCGGCGGAGGAAAAGTCACTCGGGTCAGAACATGGGGTGCCACCATCATCCCACTTCTGACACCAATGTGGCGAGCTCAGACAAGGAGGAGATGGAGGTATCGTTTGGTCTTGCTTCCCTAGCCAGGGAGCACAGCCGTTTATTGACATCTGCAGAAGAACACTGCCGCTAGCTAACTGCTCAGCGCGACAACCGCACAGCAACAACAACAACAACACACAGGGCGCCCTCTGACCCCGGAAGGACACACCGTCGCAGCGAGAGGGTGTCACCCGTCACTATGGCAACATAAACAAAACATAACTGTACAAACAGAACCCCGAACAGCCCTGACCCGCTACAATATGCTGCTGGGAATATAGGCCAGAAGAAGCATATAGTATAGCTTTTATTTTGGAAAGAGCCATTTCTCTGTAATAAACTCTCTTTTCCAAAGATGAGTGATTCCTCAATCAGATACAGGGCTCGCAAAATCGCTAGCCCGACGTCCCGGGGCTAACGATTTTTCCAGTCGG